>NC_079156.1:93297184-93623295 GCF_947563725.1 Argiope bruennichi | reverse complement strand
ACAGATTTGATATCTATTGGGTCAATCAATATTTAGCCAAAACCAACAAAGGGTTGACTGTCTGTCGGTCCGTATTTTCAGAACATATGTAAAAGCAATAACTCAAAAACGAAGTGTTTTAAATACATCACATTTGGCGTAGGATTTTTTGAATCACAAGTATAGTTTTGTGTCAAATTTTTGTTTGAATCGGTTGGAAAAAAATGCATCTAAAATATAAATTCGATTTTCGGATATTAGTAATCGCATGCCAGGAATTAATCGCCAAATAATTCGCCAAGGTTAATCCGATAGATTCAGCAGAAATGCCAAATTCATGCCAAAGATTAAAATTTCGTAACTATTCAATGCCATGCAAGAGCTTCTTTGGCATAATTAGAGAATATGCGAGGAAGTCTTGGGGAGACATTCCCACTGGTTTGAATTTATAGTTAGTTTTTGCATTTTATATAAATTATTGATCTGATCTTTTTGGTTAATTAGTTTTTAATTATTATTATTATTATTGTGCACGTGTGAGTGTGCGCGTGCGCGTGCATGTATGTGTGTGAGTGTATTATTGCTCTACAGGATAGGCCACCAAATACAGAGTTATCAGATTTGACACAGATGTAATTTGGAAGGCGGAGATATTTAATGCGGAAAGTTTTTTTTTTTTTTTTGAAATTTCAATTAATTAAGAATTAAGTGAAATTTTAAAATTTTTCTAGGTTAAATCATGGATTTCTAGGATAAATAAATAATATTATTGAACAAAATTGATTTTCACGGCATTTTAAAACTTAAAGAAATCGGTTATTTTAATAACAGTTGATTAATTTATCGTGCACATTTTTCAAAATTTTAGCAATATTTAAAAATAGAATTTTTTTGGGGGGGGGGATTTAACAACACATATTTCAACAATACATATCATTGTTGAATTGAAAATTCACTGCCGTTTTCATTGCTTTTTCAAATATTTAATTTAACTGAGCGTGATTTTCATCCAATCTTGAAAGTTGTGGAAGAAGAATTATGTTTAATATCTGTGTGATTTGCATAAAAAGTAAGGACGTAAAGTTATTAAAATATCGTGAAAGTCGGAAAATAGATGACACAGACAATTCCGTCTTTTGATAGCCCAACGATGTCATGGATCTTGACACCGTAAGGATGATTCAGATATTCAATGAATAAAATATATATCACCCTATTAAAATTACTTCCTTTTTATATATGCCGTAATTTAATACTTAAAAATATTTTCTTCTTTAAATCAGAAATATCAACTGACAAATATAACTGATTTAATTTCTAACAAATTATAACATTTAATTTAACCCATTAGCCGGCAAACTAGTTGGTCGCCAAAGGAATAAATAATAAAATTGGCGATTGTTTATTTTATTTATAGAACAACATTTTATGAACTTGTGATATTAAGTATAATACGGATTGGCTTCCAAAGTTCTGTTTTATAAAAGAGCCGATATATAAAACTAAAATGTTAATCAGAGAAAAGATAGGAATAGGTGAATATTCGAATTCTTAGTTACGATTTTAATAGGGCACCAAATTATTCTGGTCCAAAACTCTCAAATTTGTTTGTACACCTCCGCAAGTATAGATAATTCTCCAAAATTTGACAGACATATAAAATCTTGAGTATACCATTTTCATAACAAATTTCATGCTTGTAACTTATTGTGCCTTTTCGCTATTGTGTTTATACACCAATTTACATAATTAAAAAAATATGTTTGGGTTCAAGAAGGTTTAAAACCTTAATATTCATCAAATTTCGAGGTCGAGTTCTTTTATGACTTCGATTCGTCTTAGGTTTTATATAAAAGAAAGAATTTACATCCTATAATATTTTTTCAAAGATTCCAGAATTTGTTCTATTAATAAATGCAAAATATAGCGAAATAAAAACAAAGTGCAAATTTATAAATACAAAATATCTAATATTTAAATGCAAACGATTTTTATTTATCTTTATTCTTTTTTAAAAATTAAAGGATTATGAATTTCCACAAAGTCTACTCGCATTACTTTTTCTCTTGAAAAAGGTATCGAAGCATTACAAATTCGAAAACTACTCATGAGTAGATCGTTTCTTACATGGCTGAGAACTGACTGAGCGTGTCTAAATAGGAGATGATCCAAAAGTCCGGAAATTGTTGCTACATTTTAGTCAATTCAATCGATTCCGATTTGTTGACTTTGAACTTAACTGAATAATGCATGTTGTTTTATTAAGTCTGCCATTCGGCGAAACAGGTTAAAGAAAAAAGCAAAAAAGACAATTCAGAAAAAAAAATAATGAAAGGAGAAAGTTATAAACTGAAAATTGATGTGCAGAAACCTGTAAATCCTAATAAAGTTTGGAAATTCAAATGCAACATTTTCTTTTTTATTCTTGCGTATTATTTCTTTGATTATTAAATTGCCAATTTTCTGGCAAACGATATTTTCTAAAAGCAAAATTAAGTTCAATGTGTTTACATACAAATCGTTCATCGCTTAATTTTTTAATCGACTGCATGTTATCTAATTGATTCGTGTAAAGATAAAAAAACGTTAAAATGTAAGATACTTATTTCTTACTTATATTTTTTTCTGGAGTAATTATAATTCTTGTGTTCAATAGAACTGTAATTGCATTTTTGACTTTATTTTTTTTATTCTTAGTTTACATCGTTTATTTTTAATCTTATTTATTTTAGAACAATTCGAATACAAATAGAATAATGTTTTCTAAATTGCATGATCTTTTTTTGAATTTATATTACATTTAATTAATTTAATTACATTATTTATTAGATTACTAATATTTTTATTTACTTGGTCGTAAATATGCACACCAATATATTGGATAAAAACTGTAGGCTTAAAAGAACACAGTAAATACATCGTATGACATATATTTAAATATTCCATTCGATATTTGACATGTTTTTAATTACTTAATAATAAATAATGGCAATGTGACGTATCTTTACGGATATACAAATTTCGAATAATAACTATAATTCAGAATAATTCCATTATAATCGATATTCAAAATACTTTAAATCAAGATACATTCTCGCAAATACGATTGCTTAATGTTGGCATATATAATATGGTTCATAAAATATATGTCAAAATTAAGCAATCCAAGTTACGAAAGTTCTAAAAGCGATAAATTGTTACTCTCCAATACACAGACTTTTAATATGAAATAATAATAAGTAATAATAATAAAGAGGGAAGACGATTCTACGAAATAACATATTATAACAATAACAAAAATCATAAAATATACAACTGAAACTTGAAAATCTTTTTCATACATAAATCTTTTCTCTTTGGAAATACAACACGCAAACTGACACACATTTTTTTTATTCTAACTGTCTTTGTGTAACACAGCGTACAACTTAGATGGCAGACGCATGCGCAGATGCTAAACATTCACCATGTATTACAACAAGATAATATGTGTAGTTGTAATTGTCATTAGGTTTTGACGGTGCATGAATATATATTTGATTTAAAAGATAAAATTGTCTTTTTGGAAAATATCTAATTTATTGGTATCGTTTATTTTCTTTCAATGCACATTTTCCAAGTATTTATGCTTCACTGAATAATAGCCATGCATAACGTTATTGAATTTTCCTTTCCAACATGAAATAGAAAGTCAACTTTAAGAATGAATTGAATACACTTTTCGAACATAATATTATTTTACTAATGAGTTCGATTATGATGTATCAATACAAAATATTCTACCAATTATTATGCAATTTTTTATTTATAAATTCTTTGATTTCTACTTCTGAACTAATTAATAATTTATCACATCTCTGAAATGAATATACTTGCTAATATTTTTCAAAATCAAAAAATTACATTGATTGCTTTCAGTCTTTCGAAACTATATAATCTAAATCTTCTGCTAAATAAATTATTCTAAATGATCAACAGGAATTTTATTCTTTCAACATACTTCTGCAACATGATTCGTTATGTAATTACAATTTTAATGTAAATAAAACATACAAGATTATACTTTCAAGTTCTTCGTATTTTTACTTTCTCGCAGACGTAGTATAGAGAAAATATAGTAAACGTCAAAAAATTCAAAAATCATTCTGAATTTTTCAATTTTGCTGAATGATTTTTCAAAAGAAGAACTTACCTAATTTAAGAATTTTGAATTCGAATTTCCAGACAGTTCGATTTTTTTCCTTTGACTTGCCAATTTTCCTCTCATTAAAATACTAAAATATTGTCTAAAATTTAAAATAATTTGATTGATTTGAAGTCACAGCTAAAATAAGAGATTTATTTCAGGGCTGTTTTCATTATTTAAAGATTCCCTTATTTTGTTTTGTCAATCATCATTAGTGGATAACTAATAAAAACCTTTAACTGATTCAAAAATTTTACAACTGCACAATTTATTCTATATTACATATACAAATTATTATTATTAAAAACCATTAAATAATTTTAATCACTTTATTTATTAAATAACTTACTGTTTATTTATTAATTATAGTATAAATTAAAATTCATAAATATTAAAAATAAATTTTTATAGATTAATTTTTTTTCTTTTATTGTATTCCATTTTAAATCACTTTTCTTTGGTTCATAGTTTTAGAGAAATCCTATTTTTATTGTTTTCCCTTCAGTTTCGAACTAGGAAAGTCCCAATATACTATACACAGTTCCATCGCTCATAAAAGCTTTTCAACGTTTCAACGCATTCGTCAAAGCTGGCCTTCTATCGCACATCTTAACACAGAAGGCATATTTTTTGTATTATTTCTTTTTCCAGTGATTTTTCAATTTTTCTATATATTTTATTCTAATTTTTGAATGATTCTAATTTTTATTTCAGTCCTATCAACTTAGAATTAGCCAAGTGCTGCTGTAATGTACAAAATGTATTTTGTATAAAGCCTGAAATCATTTCAACGGAGTCACCATCCTAGACGATATACACCATAACTTCACCGGAGCATATTTTTAATGCAGAATGCATATATTATCTATAATTTCCAGTTCAGTCCAGTTTTCTTGTTTTTCTTAATTCAAATTTTTGGATGAATTTCATTTTTATTAATGTGATTTCAGCTTAAGAAGTCACCAAATTTTCACCCTTTAAGACAAAAAAAAATTCTTAAGACATAAAATATTTTCCATTTATTTTATTTATAAATATTTTCCATTCATGGCAGAAAAAAAAATGAAGCACAGAATGAGGAATTTTTTGTAATTTCCTGTACCATCAAAATTTCCATTTTCTTATTTTTCTTTATTTTTTTATATTATTTCTTATTTTACTTTATTTTTATAATATTATTTCTTTATTAAAACTTTTTTTCTTATTTTTCTTTATTTTTTCTTATATTATTTCTTGTTATTCTTTGTTTTTTTATGAATCTAGTCGTTATTATAGTTATTTTTTGTTATATCATTTTTTCATTAAAGGTTTCCTTATTTTTGTTTATTTTTTACTAGCCGCCTTTGGCGACCAGCCGGTTCGCCAATCTTAATGTTCGTTTAAATTTTAATAATTAAATAGGTTGAACCGGAGTTTAACCCCTTTCTTCGCCAAGTTGCGATAACGCTCCAAAGCTGGCAATCTTTATTATGCACTATAATTGAACATCTGCTCCTTTGCTTTTGAACATTTTGCAAGGTCGTTGTTGGCGATTTTTAAAAATTGCTCCAAGCAGGAGGTTAAACTCTGGTCGTACCATTAAATATTTTACGCAATTCCAACTTTAATAGATTCTTCGGCAAAATATTTTAAAACTTCAAATTTTGATAGTCATATAATTCACTCATAATAATATTATAAGGGCCTTCAGTCATAGCCTGATATGTATCTCTCTAATTTTCTGTTACCCCTCGTAGAAATTATGCTTTAAATTAAAGTGTAAATGATTAATCTGCAATTAATATAATAATATTTTTTACCGAAACAAAGCATTTTTTTTAATACTATGATTACTGATAATAGCGTCACTGAGCGTTTAGACTTTATGGGCACTAAAGAATATCTTTCTTAATTTATGTAATATCTCAAGAATTTGTCAACAAAAATTTCTCAGATTCATCATGAACAGATCGATTCATTAACAATGTTTAATTTTAAATGCATCAAACACTAAAAAAATAAAATGAATCGTTTAAAATAATCGGTCGAAAACAGGTTTAAAAAAATACTTAAAAAACGATGTACTTAAAACTATAAGCATATACAAAAAAGTATATAAATAACATAAATACAATTTAATTACAAAAGCATCCAATTAACCTAAAAATAATTTAAATCATTGAAAATAGGTTAAAAAAAACTACTTTAAAAACGATGTACTTAAAACTATAAGCATATACAAAAAATATATAACTAACATAAATACAATTTACTTAAAAAAGCATGCAACTAACCTAAAAATAATTTAAATCCTCCGTTGGTTGCCATGTCAACAGTCAGAAAACAACGCGCATGCGTGAATTTTCTTCGCCAGTTACGTTAACGCAAATGCGTGAATTTTTCTACGCCAGTTGGGGTAACGCTAGGCAGATTATACATTTTTAATTTCCTTTATTCTGTGTTATTTTAATTCAAAAGTACTTCAGAATGAATGTGAAACATGGATTAATTAACAATGTTTAATTTTAAATGCATAAAACATTAAGAAAATAAACAGAATCGTTTGAAATAATCCGCCGAAAAATGTTAACCCTAGCCTCAATTCTGTTGGGAGAAAAAAATAACTGAAAGTTGGCGGTGGGGAAAATGGAAGATTTTTTTGGCGGAAAAGTTGGCGTTGGGGAAAATGGAAGATTTTTTTGGCGGGAAAGTTAGTTTTTAACTAATAATTAAAATTCTAATTAAAATTTCAAAAAAAAGGGACCCCAGGTGCACATTCCCGACCTCTAAGGTATACATGTACCAAATTTGATAGCTGTATGTCAAATGACCTGACCTGTAGAGCGCCAACACACACACACACACACACACACACACACACATTGAGCTTTATTATAAGTATATAGATTACATTATTTTTATTATATAATTTCTTATTTTTCTTTATTCTTTTATGGATCTAGTTGTTATTATAGTTATTTTTTATTATATTATTATTATTTCTTTATTAAAACTTTTTCTTTATTTTATATTATATTATTTATTACTTTTCTTTATTTTTTTTATGAATCTAGTCGTTATTATAGTTCTTTTTTATTATATTTTTTTTTTATTAAAACTTTTCTTCTTATCTTTTTTTATTTTTATTATAATATTTTTATTTATTTTTTATGAATCTAATCGCTATTATAGTTCTCTCAGCTTCGACTAAACCAAGCATAGCTGCATTAAACAGAATTTTTATCGGATAAAATTATTCCAGTATATTCACCACGAAGAGCTATGAACGACACATCTTCACCTTAACTTATTAACAACTACCATTTCCAATTAAGTCTAATTTCCCTGATTTTTTTAAATTCGAATTTTTGTGTAAAGTGAATTTTTATCGTTGTCCCTTTCAGCTGAATTCCGCAGCGTCATTTTCAGCGAGTGATTCCACATCGACGCCGAGTCAGCGCAGCAATTCGTAACCGAAGGATAAAAGAATAGCACTCTTTCGTAACTCAATCCTACGATTTACTGGTCTTCCAGACACAAAGAAGTCGGTCAACTATGCGAGATCGCCCGGAGAAAAGATTCAATATTTTTTTCTCTCTCATTAAAGATTCAAGGAAATTCTGCGGGCGATAAAAATCTTCTCGAAGAAGGCTTCTAGGAAGTCAGTCGATTGCAGCAGCACTCTGGAAGCTCATTTGGAAGCTAAAGCACGTGCCTCAATTTAAATTCTACTTCTTTATACTTTTTCTTTATCTTTTTTTCCAGCCTGTGAAGTAGAACAAAGTAGCCTGAAATGTTACTTTTTTGGAAGGACGGGTCGCACAGCTTTTATGCGCGGTAATTATATCGAATGTGACAACAGTGGTATCGGGCTTCTCATTTGGGTAAATGAATTCTGATGAGAGTGGGGATACGAGAGATTATTGACTGGACACGGGTTGAGAGTGGGCAAATGCGTTCTCATAGACAAAAAAGCCTGATTGGAAAATAATTATAGTATTCTTCTTTCTATATATTTCGACATAAAAAATCGTCATTTGTGACCACAGTTGATATTGTCTATATTTTATGCTACTAAATATTCTTGACTGGTATCAATAAAAATTCAGAATATCAAAAATGATCTTTTATAGAAAAAAATTATAAAAAATATCAGAAAAGATCTTTTATAGAAAAAAAATTGTAAAAAATATCAGAAAAGATCTTTTATAGAAAAAAAAATATAAAAAATATCGGAAAAGATCTTTTATAGAAAAAATTATAAAAAATATCAAAAAAGATCTTTTATAGAAAAAAATTTATAAAAAATATCAGAAAAGATCTTTTATAGAAAAAATTATAAAAAATATTATAAAAAATATCAGAAAAGATCTTTTATAGAAAAAAAATTATAAAAAATATCAGAAAAGATCTTTTATAGAAAAAAAATTATTAAAAAAAATATCTGAAAAGATTTTTATAGAAAAAAAATTATAAAAAATATTATAAAAGATCTTTTATAATGAGGATTTATAAGATAATTTATCTTTAATAATCTTGTTCATACAAAATACTCAAGAAGAAATTAATGTAATCATTCCAATTTTTGATTTCTAAAGTTTCCTAAATTTCAACCATGTAGATCTTCCAGAATATGAAAAAAAAAAAAAAAACTTTTTTCTATGATAAACTGAATATTATTTGTAAAGAGCAATATATATATATATATATATATATATATATATATATATATATATATATATATATATATATATATATATATATATATATATATATATATATATATATATATATATATATATATAATGCAATAATCATGTATATTGCATTTTAAAATAATCATTTTACAAACTTTTGGGCAGATTATTTGGCATAAAAGATCAAATATGGCTACCCAATTCGACAGACAATTGCTTTTTGAATATTAAGTGCTTATTTGAAAACTTTTTTGCAAGACTTTTATTAGAGTTGTAATTAAAAATTTATTAATTTTCTGTAGTTTTTCTCAATAACTTCAGAACATATTATTGCATAAAAACCAATTCTATATTATTTTAGAAATCAAAGTTTTTTAGTTATATTATTTTTCTTTCATTGCAATTTTTTTTCTCGAATTGAAATAATGATT
The DNA here is from genome assembly GCF_947563725.1 of Argiope bruennichi. NCBI lineage: Eukaryota > Metazoa > Arthropoda > Arachnida > Araneae > Araneidae > Argiope > Argiope bruennichi. The sequence goes on along the minus strand of NC_079156.1, from coordinate 93,614,023 downwards.
TAAAATATTTTCGCGTATCTTTTATAATCATACTTTTTTTAGTTACTGAATTTTTCCTTACACGCTTTGTGATATTAATTATATTTTTACTTTCTCGTACTCGAAGTATACAAGGAGAAAGTTTTTTTGGAAATTCTAGAATTGGGAATTCCGACGAATTCACTACCTTTCAGAAAGTTCTGATTTCATAACGTCTGCCTGTCTTTGAATGCTAAAACTCAAAAATAGTTAGAGTTATGCGGATAAAATATTGTATATAGATATAGCACCACATTTGTAGATAGTTACCAAATGTTGAACGAAATACATTCAGATGTAGTCTGCCTGTCCGTCTGTCTAAATATAAGTTAGTATGATAACTACGAACGAAAAACGCTAGATAGATATAATTTAGAACGCAGACATACAAGGGGTGTTCAAATGAAAAGGTACGAAACGTCGTAACAACGTAACCGTTAACATATTTGCATATTCTGCTATGGGAGAACGTAGCGAGGATGGGATGCGATTGGAGTCTCCGGCCTACAGCGGAGCATGCGCAGGAGTGAGCAGATGCTCTTATAAAGAGTGCCGTCCTACTTGTGGAATTCATCAAGAACAGAAGAACCATTAACGCCGATGTGTACTGTGAGACACTCCGAAGACTACGCAGGTCTATCGAGAACAAAAGATCGGGGTTTCTCACGGAGAATATGGTTCTGCTCCAGGAGCGCGTCCACGCCTCTCCAGGATCACACACGTGGAACTGGCTACATTCAAATAGAAGCAGCTCGACCATCCGCCCTATATCCCAGACATGCCACCCTGCGATTTTCATATGTTTAATCCCCTGAAAAAACATCTGAAAGGGAAGCGCTTCAACTCGGACGGCGAACTCAAAGAAGCTGTGAAGGATTGGGTCTCGTCATGGCCACAGGAATTCTGGGAACAAGGAATCCTTCGGCTTGTTAATCAATGGGATCGTTGTGCTCAGGCCTATGGTGTATAATTTGAATAAAGTTTTCATTTATACCCATAGTGCAGTTTCGTACCTTTTCATTTGAACACCCATTGTATATTAAACTTGGAAGATGTAGATTTGTATCAAATTTGGAAACAAATCCGTCAAAAGGTTTATATTTTCACAATCCTGTAATTGTCATAACTCGAAAAATACAATAACTTTAATATATGAAATTCGGAAAGCAGTTTTGTAACTACAATTGTTGTTCTGTGTCAAATTTCGATTTCAATCAATCGAAAAAAAGGCATCCAATATACATAATAGTTTTCTGATTATTGTGTATAAACCGCATCCCAGCAATTAATCGCCAAAGAAGTCGCCAAGATCACTCATCAATAGGCTCTTTGTAATTATTGTTTGCCAACTCTATGCGATTAATAATTCATGAGTATATTTATTAGAGAGTTATGGAAGAAGTTTAGGAGAACACTCTTCTTCTAGTTGTATGCCCATTATTGCTCTATAAGTAATTGTAAATTTTTAAAACTAATATGAAGACAGACGAAACATTATACGATGCCTTCGACTAGAGGTTTATATATCTTTTTTTAATTTATTTTTTGATTTTATGTCTGTTTGTAAAACGATAATTTGAAAACGTCCAACCTCTGTGAATTCCATATGTCATCTTTCACCTAAACATAAAATGTTGACGAAAAGATATCTGTGGGAAATTATTTTCATCCGGTGACAAATGGACATGAAAACCCAACAAAATAATGGGTTAGATACATTAAATTGCCGTATTATATCACCAAAAATGTGGGTATGCTTAAAGTTTTGAAACAAAGCTTTTTAAGTGATATCTGCCTGTCTATTTGAACGATTCCGGGATAATTAAATCGCATAACTGACTAGAAAAAGGAAATTTAGTTGGTAATTGTGATAATAAAATGTTAGATGGATTTCAAATTTTGAATGCAAATAAATGTTGCAAGTAAATTATAAAACTGAAGAAAGAACACTGACATTGTTTTGTGACAAATCAACTTAAATACCTACAATATTTGCCGTTCTTTTATTAATAAGGCATTTAACAAAAAGATTCCACTCATATAAGAAACAAGAACATGAGAAAAAAACTACAGGTTTTATCAACAATTCTGCATACAATTAAATATCAAAACTATAGAATTAAATGTTGAATATTAAATGCGGTTCTTCAATTCAAATACTGCCCTTTATGAAAAACAATTTTTAGAGAAAAACTTTGCTTAAAAAACAGACCAAGTTTTTAACTGCAATTACATGAATTGTATTTTTAAAAACCTACGGTTATTTGTTTTTACAATTAATGATTTCTGACAATAGGAATTGTAGGCCTATGAATGAGATGAGTTTTGTCGTTCGCTTCATATGGCGTTTGGCATCGTTGGACAAGTCCGCTGTTACAAAGACAACGATTCAACCTCTTGTTTTTAGTAGCGCCAACTAGGGCCATGAGTACGACATCGCCACTCACGCATCACCCATTCGCTTGAACAACCCCTTTTACAGAAGGGCACATTCACACATCGTAATTTAGACCTCAATCAGAGAACGATCACCCCCAGTGACATTACTCTCGACATGGAGGACTTGTGACCACTTCAGATTTATAAGCGAGCCAGCCACCAAGAAAACGGGGAATCTTCGGCCGGCGGGGTTCGAACTCGCAACCCAAGTGACGTGAATCCAACGCCCTACCAACTGGGCTATCCCGGCTTGCGAGATGTGTTTCCGTCAGAGATATGTTAAAGCGAAATCAGAACTGACCAATAGCTAATGAGGAAAACGAAGCAAAATAAATCAGAAATACAAATGCAAGTTTTCTGTGGGAGATAAAAACGGTACAGCATACAGCTGGCTGTGCACTAAACTTACAGCCGTGTTAGAAGTATTCTAAGGAAATCTGAAATTTAACCTACGTGCTGTGAGTTAATGACATGCTTGAAAATTATTTTTCATCTTTGGTAATTGCCGTTGCTGTAAAAACCAGTAGGAGTGGTCTCCAAAAACTTTTTCAAAAACTCTCCTATAAAGGTATTATCATCCTCACTCCGCATAAAGCATCGGATTTTGTTTAAAATCGCGAATGTCATGTGTGACATTGGCAAACAATAGTTGTAAAATATTGAACTCTGACATGCAGTTGGTATTTTTACTGAATTGATCGTGCAATCCTTAGCGATTAATCCCTGGCATGCGGTTAAAAGCATCCAAAAATTGAATTTTATTCTGAGACGCGTTTTTTTTTCCTATCTAACTTTTTTCCATCTTTCCGTAAAAACTAAAATTAGACTCAGAACTATAATTATAGTCACAAAATCGCATACTTAATTTGATATATAAATCATTGCGTGTTTGGGTCATTGCTTTTACATGATTCTGGAAGTACTGACAGACAGACGCCCAACCCCTTGTTGGATAAGACTCACCATTTGATAGGAATGTATAATTGAGATGTTATATCTGCGTTCCAACTTTTGTTCATCTAGCCCTCTTCGTTTGTAATAATCGTGTTAACTTATATTCGGACAGCCTGACAGAATAGACTTCCTCATAATGGATTTCTTTCAAAATTTCAGACAATCTACAAATTTGGTATAAGTATTATTTGCCAAACTTCATTCCTTTTGCTCAAAGAAATTTTCGGGCTACCTTTGTCACAGATAAACATAATGCCAAAAATAAGTTTATTATTTATTCATACTTCTAAGGTATCGGAAGTATGTGCGCACTACCAATTAGAAAGTGCACACGCAACTCCGATTTTCGGACTACCTTTGTCACAGATAAACATAATGCCAAAAATAAGTTTATTATTTATTCATACTTCTAAGGTATCGCAAGTATGTGTGCACTACCAGTTAGAAAGTGCACACGCAATTCCGATTTTCGGACTACCTTTGTCGCAGATAAACGTAATGCCAAAATAAGTTTATAACTTATTTATTTGATATTTCTAAAGTATCGGAAGTATGTGTGCACTATCAGTTAGAAAGTGCGCACACAACTCCGGTTTCTTTTCCTTACATCTGCGGATAATGCCTAGTAAAAGTGTTTAAAATAAAGGGCAAACCACATCTCAAGTTGTCGTGAGATACGCGTTTGCTACCAAACTTCCATCAATGTACTTCATTTTAATGAACATTTCTCCGATATTATGTTGATAATGAGTTGTCTCATAGAAAAAAAAATCAGATGCGTGCACCGAGCTTAATGGTGTAAATGTAACGTCAGTTCCTATGCTTCAAGGAAAACGTACACATACATACACATTTCCTTATACAGTAATTGAATGATCTCTAAAAAACAAGCTAACATTAGAATTAGATTTTTAAAATGAAAATTCCATGAATTCTAAAGATTTTTTTGTAGTAAAATATCACTTTTCTGCATGATTTAACCTTTAATAAGTTTACCTGAGCTTATCCGGTGTAAAAGGCTAATCTCTTCTGTATAAAGGATTTTAGTAATACCTTGCACACTTAGGTGCAACTCATCTGCACTTCGGCTGACTGAATCTCCTCTCCTCCCAATTAGTCACAGTGATTGAAAGGAAAAAATTATAAGCTGTGTCTGAAACTAGTAATTAGTGAGCTTCAAGCCTTTTAAAGTCATCGTTAGTCACTTTTTCTTTGTTATTAAGAAAATCACAGCTTTTTAATCATTTCTCTGATTAATCCGAATTTTGGTAATAAAACGTTGCATTAGTGTAACACAAATGTTGCATTATCGTTTTGCCCTTAAGAAAGTCGCCCCTTTTTAATCATTGCTCTGATAGATCCGCTGAAGTTTGCTTTAAAAATATTGCATTTTTGTGTATTATGTGTTTATATTGTGTTGTATTTCGACATAATATAATTATATATTCTTTTAATTAAGAAAAGGACAAATAATAAAAAAATGTTCTGAATTCTCTTCGGTTGATAATAACGCATTTGATTCGCCTCCTTGCAAATGCCCCAAAATTATGTTGTACTTTGTAATAACATTGTATTGTAACTTAGAACCGGGAACAAAAAGTAAAATAAATATTTATTTGTACTCAAAAAAGAAAATATCCATTTTACAACTTTATTAATAACTAAATGCGGTGATTATTATTAGTTTTGTCACTTTTCACAATCTAAGGAATACATTTTTCCCCCTTTTTTGGGAAAAATTAGTCGAGGAATTATTTCAAAAATAATACTATGTTTAATAAAAAGTTTATCAGCTGATGTGTTTAGAAACGAGATTCGGTATTTCAACCAAACACCGTTGTATCTAAAAACCGAATACATGCATTTTCTACAAATGCATGTCTTCGTGGAAAATGTAGCAAGAAAACACGGTTTGAGATTAACAGTGCACTAAAACTATATTTGTATAAAATATATTTCAAAGTTATAATTCATTTTTCCTTAAACAGAAACAAAAGTAATAAAATATATATAAAAAAACAGATGATTCTGATGATAAGATATTTACTTACCATAAAATAATTTCTAATTGTTCCTTATAGCAAAATAAAGCAAGTGGCAACAACACCAGGTTACCAGGACTGCTCTCTAATTATTAGATGAACAACTACAATATTTCAGTCATATAAACACTAAATGACAAAGGAATAAAGTTTATTTCAAGGTAGAAATCTTCTCCTATAATTGAAAAAAAAATTGAATAATATTGGTTTACATATTAACCTTACTGGCTGGCTTAATTCCAATTTAAGCAACGAAAGGCTGTATACTTGTTTTGTGGTACCAATCGTAGAGAGAAAAAGATTATTTTGGAATGCGTTTATCAAATTTAGAATACAAATAATTTTGTACCTTTAAATTGCATAAAAGTTTTATAGAACTTTCACGAAGTTTTCAAATGAAATTGACATATTTCATTTGTTTATTGATGTTTTCAAAATAATCTTCCAAAATTTTAAACTCCGGTGTATAAGGGAGACCAGTAATTGCAAGGAAACTACATGATGGCGGAAAATTGAGGTCATTATACGAAGTATACTAAGTGAAAGTATTGCAATCATCAAAATCGATTGCAATAGTATTGCAATCATTTGAAGAATCTCTACGTTTCAGACCACCTTAAGTCCAAAAAAACAAATTTTAGGAAATATCTACCAATTGTCTCGAAAACGCTTTTCCCCAGGTGAATGAAGACGCTGGAATAATATATTATCTCTACACCGAATATGTAGCTTTTTATCAAATTTTAAATGAAATCCAAGCTACTCTCAGCTGTCCAAATGAACACGATGAGTAGAAAAAGTTAGGAAACAGACATATAAAATTTGGCACAACAGTTTACCGTTTAAAATACAGATACGTATCAAATTATGAATCAAATCTGCCAAAGAATTGATCGTTTGTCCTTTCGCGTGCATGTAAAAGTGATTATTAACCCATAAGCTGCCGCGATCCTCATTTGGAGATTTTGGCATTTTACTTACACCATTCGGCGCTAAAAACATATTTGGTACACCTGACAATTTCTATATACATCACCCAATATTGTTTGTAGCAGGAAATCTGCATTCTGTGCTTCGTTTCTTTACAACAAGCGAACCAACCTGAAATTCGTCTGTAATTTGAACGGAACAGAATCAATATATTTGAAGCATCATATTTTTGGTTCGGTTTTTATATTATAATATGAAAATCATACATAAATATGTAATTTAGAAGTTATAGTTACTTACTTGATTTCCTGTTTTTACTGAAATGATTTTATTGGTCATTTTATATTGATATACTTTTTCAAAAATTTTCAAACCAATCAAAATTTGAATATGATTATACGGTTACATATATGTATATAACTTATCTGAACAGAATTTTTTAAAAAATAAGCAGTTAATGTGTTAGAAAGTAACAAGTTAGATAAATGAAATTTATTTCACAATTTTAGCATTTAGAACTATAGATTCCTATTAAGTTAGTTCCAATTGTGAAAGCAGTCTTAAACATACCCAGATTAGCAGTGGATATCACTTTTTTCATTGTTTTTTACAGCAGGACTTTAAAGAAAGGATTTTGAGTCCTTTGGAAAACCATGCTCCATCTCTTTCCTTATATACGACATTAATGTTTACAGCAGGACTTTAAAGAAAGGATTTTGAGTCCTTTGGAAAACCATGCTCCATCTCTTTCCTTATATACGACATTAATGTTTACAGCAGGACTTTAAAGAAAGGATTTTGAGTCCTTTGGAAAACCATGCTCCATCTCTTTCCTTATATACGACATTAATGTTTACAGCAGGACTTTAAAGAAAGGATTTTGAGTCCTTTGGAAAACCATGCTCCATCTCTTTCCTTATATACGACATTAATGTTTACAGCAGGACTTTAAAGAAAGGATTTTGAGTCCTTTGGAAAACCATGCTCCATCTCTTTCCTTATATACGACATTAATGTTTACAGCAGGACTTTAAAGAAAGGATTTTGAGTCCTTTGGAAAACCATGCTCCATCTCTTTCCTTATATACGACATTAATGTTTACAGCAGGACTTTAAAGAAAGGATTTTGAGTCCTTTGGAAAACCATGCTCCATCTCTTTCCTTATATACGACATTAATGTTTTTTTTATTCCTTTTACAATTCCCCTCCCTCAGAAAGGTATTTTTCGGCATATTTTTGTCTACATAGATTTAGCAAATTTCAAAATTTTCTAAGGTAATAAAAATTATGTATCCTTAAAAAAAGTAATGTAATGAATTGTATTGACGGCAAGTGCTGTACAAGAAAACCACACTTATCACTACAATAAATAAATTTTAAGCTGTACACATTTTTTAAAAAGATTTTTAATTTCTGAAATTCTAATTTTCTTAAAGATTTTCAGTTACCCTGACTTATCCTTGTATTCTTTTTTCAGTCTTAGAGCAAAACATACGAGCTACCAATCATAACAATTCTTAAAATTTTATTTATTTCTAAGTACCATCTTAACGCTTTCCCCTTTCTATGTAGACTTAAAAGGGACCAATTTCGCCACTTAATCAGTACTATCCTCTTTTGCCCCCAAAAGCTGCATCTATACTGAATTGTTCGTTTCAGTATCCCGAGACTCCCACTTTTCGACGATTCTATCTCACTAAGGGGTGAAACGCGGAAGGATGAGCGCATTTCCAGAATTTTTCATCACCTTTGAGCTTTATTTCTTCCCCATCATGGATACTTTTTCGTTAGGTCCCCCTCCCCCTCCACGTGTATGGGAGTTCATGTCATTTCTAACCATATTATTTTAATTCAAAATTGTGTTGATCATTTATATGACTAGTTTAATTGGCAAAAAAAAAAAGAGAGACTTTCAAAAGTAACATCATTAAATGCGGCCGAGATTATCTACCTTTGTCAATATCAAAATGTTATCAAAAAATTCAGTGATAAATAAAAGAAAGAAATGTTTTAGCATTAAGAATTATTATTATTTTGTAAAAAAAAGGAATTATCAAATTTAAAAATAGAATTCTATTTATTCACCTTACCTTAATGTTTAGGCCTTTTCCAGTAGATAAAAGTTGTTCTAAAGTATTTTATGATGAATTAGTATCTTTTCTCGACAATATTACATGTTATTCGCAGTTCTTACGTCTTCTAACTCCACGTAAAATCCGAGTTCATCTTACTGTTAAATATAAACATCTACCCTTTTCATCCCTATTTTCACTAAATAAAGGCATCCTAGTACATGCGCAAAAGCGCGGGGAATTTGTTAATCCGAATGAACAGTAATGCAGGGTTTACACTCGGGTAGTTATAAGACGGCCAATAGGCAGCGCATGCGTAGAAAGGCTGATAAATGCTGTTTGGTCAATGGCAAGTAATTGTCCTGACGGGACAATAACATGCCGCTATATTATTTTTTTTTCTTACTGAGCATGCGTTGTAGAATCTGGCGGGTTTTTTTGGCTTGACAAAAAAGATCACTTTTCACAGATTAATTCCGATATTTTTTGCTCTTTTATTCTTTCTGATGCGAGGTTCTGTTCCTTTTTTTTTTCTTTTTATTTGCCATTTCTTCTCTACAATTTTCCGTATTTAGATATATTGAGTTTATTTTTTCTTATTATACCATGTTTCGTTGTGTAAATATCCATCATTTTAATACGATACGCAGTGAAAAAGAAAAATTCAGTGACTCCAAAACGGCAATTTATTGCCAAGCATGGAATGTCTGAATCTATCTTTTGAAATTGTGGCAAACATAAATCAGTTCCTTTCTACGCATGCGCTGCCTACTGGCCGTCTTATAACTGGCCGAGTGTAAACCTACAGAGAAATAACTGAATAAACATAAGTACAGAGAAATAACTGTTGCGAAGTTGCCACGCGCGTGGCAAAAATTAAAAAAAAAAATCAGATTATTTCATTAACATGAACAAAAGGAATTACATGGATACAAATCACGATTTATTCATATAATGATGTTATATAGCTTTTTTTTATTCTTTAGAAAAACATTCCCTCCTTTTAATCATATGATGAACCCCTGTTTTCTCCAGAAGTCTTAATCTTATCGGAATCCTTATAAATGAAAGTACCGGTGAGGCCTTACAAATGCTCTGGAGCCTCCCTAGCTCCAGAGAGTCTCGAATTGCGTCAAATAAGACTGTTTTCCAACTACAAAGAAGGGGGATTTTTTTCTTTCATTCTTTTTTGTAATGCTCTTTGAAGGTACATTGTTGCATTGGTCAGGATTGTTAGGAAAAAAGCATTTCTATTGTGAAAGTTGAAGCCAGAGAAAAATTCTATCGTTAATAGAAATGCTTATTTTTAATGAATGATTTCACTCAAAATTTTAACGGAAATTTACAAATTTCTTGTAAAGATCTTATACTAAATTTCAACCGATAAGCTCAAAGCATTTTTGAGTTATCTTTGCCACTGACCGATAGACATTTTCTAAAATTTCGTTTTTCGAGCTCTGGGAAAATATCTAAAATGTGGAGATTCGTCAAAATCTCGTTCTCTCTCATTTGGTTAAGTTCATTTGTGTTTTAGTTGTAACAGCATTGGCATACTCTAAATGCAATGTATCTTTTAATAGTTTTGGTTCAGAAAATATTTACCTTAAAGTGAATTTCATAATGATTGCTTTTTTTGGTTGATAGTTTATTAATCAATAAGTATTAATAATAACTGATATAAAAGTTAATTTATTTATCACTTTAATTGATTATTCTTAAAAATTATTGCTTATTTTTCCATGCACTTCAGAAGATAGTGATGCATTTCAGAAAATAGTGCATGAATTTCAGAAAAGGGTGTATGCATTTCAGAAAATAGTGATACGAAGGATACAACCAACAAGAGTAGTCTTCCAAAAACTTTCTCGCAAACTCTCTAATAATCTTGTCATGCAAGAAAACGTCTTACAAGGCATTGAAGTACAGAAGTTACGAAATATTAACCGTTGTCGTGAATTTAGCATTTTTACTGTATCTATCGAGTCATCTTTGGCGAGTTAATTGTATCCAAAACTCATATTTCTGCTATAGTCACGTTTCTCTCATTTTTACTGAATCTATCGAGTCATCGTTGGCGAGTGAATTGTATCCAAAGATCATATTTGTGCTTTGGTCACTTTTTCTCATTTTTACTGAATCTATCGAGTCATCCTTGGCGAGTGAATTGTATCCAAAAGTCATATTTGTGCTTTAGTCAGGTCTTTCTCATTTTTACTGAATCTATCGAGTCATCTTTGGCTAGTTAATTGTATACAAAACTCATATTTGTGCTTTAGTCAGGTTTTTCTCATTTTTACTGCATCTATCGCGTCATCTTTGGCGAATTAATTGTATCCAAAAATCATATTTGGACTTTAGTCACGTTTTTCTCATTTTTACTGTATCTATCGCGTCATCTTTGGCGAATTAATTGTATCCAAAAATCATATTTGGACTTTAGTCACGTTTTTCTCATTTTTACTGAATCTTTCGAGTCATCTTTGGCGAGTTAATTGTATCCAAAACTCATATTTGTGCTTTGGTCACGTTTTTCTCATTTTTACTGAATCTACCGACTCATCTGTGGGATGTTTTAGTGGAGAAGGTTGCAAATTGGGATAGTTAAGTTACATCCACACATAAAGAATGAGCGAAGACTTTTTTTATATAAAAATAAACATCTTTTAATTTTTAACGCTAACACATCGATAGACAACAGATTTTTTTGAAAGACCGGAAATTGATCTTTTTAATTCGCACAGCTTGCGCGCTTGATCGTAGATAACTGCTTCGTACTTCCGGTGCGCAGTTAGGAAAATAGTTTTTCGAATACAGTCATTTTGATGGAAGCAGGATCGCCACAGTACTCCCCCCTCTAGTAGTGCAGCAGGCACTGAAGTTAGAGGTAACGAGTGTTGAAGCGAACTCGTCGGCCAGATCTGGTCACATAAGGTACTGGAGTAGAATTTGTAGGTGACACAGGACTCGATGGAGACAGTTCAGGTACTGGTTTTGGTGAAGTCGGAACTGCAACTGGTGGTGATATTGCTGGTGCAGAGGACTGGTGAGAGTTCTCGAAGAACGCAGGCTTTAAGCGATCAATGTTGATCGTGGACTGTTTGCCGTTCTTTTCAATTGTGAACATTTTATCAGTTCGTTTGAGTACGAGGTATGGTCCATCGTATGGCGCTTGTAAAGGTTTTTTAACAGCATCGTGGCGCACGAACACATGTGAGCAAGTGTCCAGAGCTGGATGAACGAATACTTTCTTGGTGTCATGAGGTGCAGTAGCAACAGGTTTAAGTTGATCCATCAAGGTCCGTAAATTTATTAGGAACTCATGAGGCTCGACGTTAATTGAAGGGGATTCAAAAAATTCTGATGGTAGTTTAAGGGTTGAGCCATAAACTAGTTCGGCCGATGTGCACTGTAGATCTTCTTTTAATGCGGTTCGGAGTCCGAGCAAAACCAAAGGAATTGATTCGGTCCATTTCGTAGATGCATGACATCGGAGGCTTTGTTTAAGAGATCGATGGAATCGCTCGACTATTCCATTGCTTTTTGGGTGGTATGGGGTCGTTCGGATCTTTTGGACACCCAAGAGTTTGCTGAGCAAAGAAAACAAGTTGCTTTGGAATTGTCGTCCTTGATCTGTCGTGATTATTGAAGGCAAACCGAAGCGTGAGATCCAATGAGTTATGAATGCACGCGCAACAGTTTCAGCAGAAATATCAGGAATGGGAATTGCCTCAGGCCATCGTGTGAAACGATCTATGCAGGTAAGTAGGTATCCGCAATTGTTTGAAGGTGGAAGAGGTCCTACGAGATCTAGATGAACATGATCGAATCTGGCTGCAGGTAATTGAAAAGATTTAAGAGGACTATTGGTGTGTCTAGCTATTTTAGATTTTTGGCAATCTAGACATGAACGGGTGAAATTTGAAATGTCCTTTTGCATGGACGGCCAAAAGAATCTCTCTGAAATCAAATGTTTAGTGGCACGGATACCTGGGTGGGAAATATTGTGCAAAGATAGAAAAACTTTCTTTCGGAAAATTTCTGGGACGTAAGGTCTAATTTTGTTTTGCTTGACATCACAGTAAAGTTTAGATGAATTGGGGTCGGTTGAGAGAGGTTTTAAACAAAGTGACAGTTCATTCTTTGCCAAAATAGTCTGAAGTTCTTCATCAGATGCTTGTGCTTCCGCCATGGCAGAAAAGTCTATTTTTGGTAACTGTATTTCATTAATACGAGATAAGGTATCAGCTACAACGTTTTTTGAGCCCGATACGTGCCTGATGTCGGTGCTGAATTGTGCAATGAAATCAAGGTATCTTAGTTGTCTTGGAGAAGAAGAGTCAGATTTTTTGGTGAAAGCAAAAGTAAGAGGTCGATGATCTGTAAATATTATGAAATTTTGACCTTCCAACAAGTGTCGAAAATGTTTGATAGTTGCATATATCGCCAAAAGTTCCCTATCATACGTACTGTATTTACGTTCTGAGGGCGTAAGTTTTCGGGAATAAAATGCTAGAGGTTGTTGACCATTAGACGTAGTTGTATGGAGGACAGATCCGATGGCTGAGTCTGAAGCATCAACCATGATAGATAATTGCTGGTTAGGTGAATGGAAGTTCAAAGTAGCTGCATTTGCAATATCAGATTTGCATTTTTCGAAAGCTTCTGTAGTGAGGTCAGTCCAAGGAACAAGTCGCTTATCATTCTTTTTAGAGTTTTTTAAAAGTTCGTGTAGGCTAGCTTGAGTCTGAGCGGCATGAGGCAAAAATCGACGGTAAAAATTGAGCATGGCCAAGAAACGCTTTAGCTCAGATATATTTTGAGGTTTGGGAAAATCAGAAATGGCTTGAACTTTTTCCGGTAAAGGTTTCACGCCTTCAGATGTAATTAGACAACCTAGAAACTTTACCGATTGCTTCCCAAGGACGCATTTTGAAGGGTTTAGTTTCAATCCGTGCTGAGATAATCGTTCAAATACTGTTTTTAAATGTTGTTTGTGCTGTTCTACATTATTTGATGCAATCAGTATGTCATCAAAATAAGGAATGCAGAAATCTAAATTTGACAAAACTTGATGTATATAACGTTGAAAGGTTTGTCCCGCGTTTCTTAAACCAAAGGGCATATAAACATATTCAAAAAGACCAAATGGGGTTGTGATTGCTGTTTTTGGAATGTCCGCTGGGTTAATAGGAATTTGATGATAAGCTCGGATCAAATCCAGGGTGGAGAAAATGGTTTTATTGAAAAACATTTGAGTGCAATCTTGAATATGAGGAACTGGGTATCTATCAGGAACGGTAATTGAATTTAAACGACGGTAGTCGCCACACGGTCTCCATTCTCCATTAGACTTTTTCACCATGTGTAGAGGACTTGCCCATGGGCTACTAGAAGGACGGATAATACCTTGAGACATTAAAAATTCAAATTCCTGACGTGCAATTTTTAGCAACTCGGGAGATAAGCGACGAGGTCTCGAAAATACTGGTTGACCAGTTGTTTCAATAAAGTGATGTATTTTAGTTGATACTTTGCTTTTTGTTGGTTGAGATGGATTAGTGAGGTCTTGGAATTGCGATAAAATGTCATAGAATTCTGAATCACCAAGCAAAATGGATATACCAGAAGTTAATGAATCTGTGTTTGTATATTTGCCTTGAGTGGTTAATTTAGTTATGCCATCAATCAAACAACCACTTTTAACATCAACCAAAAGATTATAGTGTTTTAAAAATCAACACCTATAATTGGTTGGTTCACATTTGCAATTATGAAAGACCAAGTAAAATTTCGCCGTAAATTTAAGTCTAGCGTAAGGCGTTTTTTACCAAAAGTAGCTATTTTTGTGCCATTAGCAGCTAAGAGGAGTAATTCATTAGAGGAATCAGCTTTAGGAGCATAATTGTTTGGTAAAACAGATACGTCTGCGCCTGTATCCACTAAAAATTTCCATTTACTAACTTTATCGGCCAGCATAATTCTATTAATTTTGCGATCGTGGCCAAGGCCAGTGGACGACCGCCGATTTAGTTTCCCGAATTCTTGAAAGAGCAAGGCAAACTACATTTTTTTGCTTTTGTGCCAAAATTTGTATGATAAAAGCAAATGCCATCAGCAGGTTCTTTATATTTTTTTAAGCGATCACGAGAGCAACTACGACTGTTTTTAAAAGGTCGATTTCTATTTCTGCTTTGAGAGCGTGATTGGCGCATTGTTGTAGTAAGCTCGCCAACTAAAGTCGTCAAATGGGCGACTTGTTTTTCAAGTTGGGCTATTTGATTATTCGAAGATTGAGGAGTAACGGAATTAATGTTTGAATGGCCAGCCAAATCATTTATTTTATCTGCAACTGATGCTAAACCAGCTAAATCTTCATTCAAAGCAGTTAAAATAGTTTGTGTGCTGTTTGGCAGTCTTCCGAGCCAAAGAGATTTTAAGAGTGGCTCGCCAACAGTATCGCCCGCCAATGTTTTCATACGAGCTAATAACTGAGATGGTCGTTGGTCGCCAAGTTCTAGGCCTTGTAGCAGCGTACGTATTTTCGAAGCTTCACTTTCAGAATGCAACTCAATTAAACGTTTTTTTAATGTTGGATATTTATCAGTATCAGGAGGTTTCAATATTATATCGCTTACACAATTCAAAATATCAGAATCAACGGCAGAAATAACATGATTAAATTTTGTATCGTCAGCAGTAATTCCCGCCAAGGCGAATTGCGCCTCAAGTTGAACAAACCATAATGCAGGGTTAGCTTTCCAGAAAGGCGGAAGTTTGACGCCAACACGAGAAACTGTTGCGTCGTTGTTGGCGGAATTTGGAGTATCTCCCGGCATGTTTTATTCAAGAAATCAAAGACACGTTATAAATATAATTTCACAAAACTGCTTTGAAATACGAAAATAAAAATAATATACTGATAATCAGAGTAAATAATATGAAAATGCTAATCCAAATTATATAACAGAAGTTCCGATGGAAATTATTTAGGCTGTGAAAATAGAAACAATATTCAACGATACGCTTACCGCCATTAGGAAGAAATGCGCTATGGCGCCATTTAATGCATAAAGAAAACTGGGAAAGTTATTCTTTCACTTTTCGAGTCACCAAATGTGGGATGTTTTAGTGGAGAAGGTTGCAAATTGGGATAGTTAAGTTACATCCACACATAAAGAATGAGCAAAGACTTTTTTTATATAAAAATAAACATCTTTTAATTTTTAACGCTAACACATCGACAGACAACAGATTTTTTTGAAAGACCGGAAATTGATCTTTTTAATTCGCACAGCTTGCGCGCTTGATCGTAGATAACTGCTTCGTACTTCCGGTGCGCAGTTAGGAAAATAGTTTTTCGAATACAGTCATTTTGATGGAAGCAGGATCGCCACACATCTTTGTCGAGTTAATTGTATCCAAAACTCATATTTGTGCTTTGGTCACGTTTTTCTTATTTTTACTGAATCTATCGCGTCATCTTTGGCGAGTCAATTGTATCCAAAACTCATATTTGTGCTTTGGTCACGTTTTTCACATTTTTACTGAATCTACCGACTCATCTTTGGCGAGTCAATTGTATCCAAAACTCATATTTGTGCTTTGGTCACGTTTTTCTTATTTTTACTGAATCTATCGCGTCATCTTTGGCGAGTCAATTGTATCCAAAACTCATATTTGTGCTTTGATCACGTTTTTCTCATTTTTACTGAATCTACCGACTCATCTTTGTCGAGTTAATTGTATCCAAAACTCATATTTGTGCTTTGGTCACGTTTTTCACATTTTTACTGAATCTACCGACTCATCTTTGGCGAGTCAATTGTATCCAAAACTCATATTTGTGCTTTGGTCACGTTTTTCTTATTTTTACTGAATCTATCGCGTCATCTTTGGCGAGTCAATTGTATCCAAAACTCATATTTGTGCTTTGGTCACGTTTTTCTCATTTTTACTGAATCTACCGACTCATCTTTGGCGAGTCAATTGTATCCAAAACTCATATTTGTGCTTTGTTCACGTTTTTCTTATTTTTACTGAATCTATCGAGTCATCTTTGGCTAGTTAATTGTATCCAAAACTCATATTTGTGTTTTAGGCACGTTTTTCACAACCGAACGAAACAAACATTTGACACAAAACTGCACTTGTAGTCACAAAATTCCATACCAAATTTGATATAGTATGTAAGTTATTGCCTTTTTGAATTATCGCGTTTGTATATTTCTGAAAGTACGGAAAGGCAGACAGTCAACCTGTAGTAGGATGCTGCTCAAAATTTGGTTAGTGTCCACACTATATATGTTAAATCTGTGCACCGAATTTTATCTATGCAACTATCTTCGTTTCGGAGTTATCGCGTTAACTTATATTCGAACAGCCGGACTGACGGACATCCTCTGAACAGATTTTACGCAAAGTTTGATAGAAATCTGCAAGTTAAGTATAAAGACCATCTACTGAATTTCAACTGTCTAGATTTTGAGTTAACTTTGCCATAGACAGATAGACATTTTCTAATAATGCTTTTCTCGAACTCAGGAATGTCTAAAGCGTGGAGATTCGTCAAAATCTCAAGTTCAAAATGTTTTTGACGATTATTATACTTTCTTTATATTACGCATATGTGAAAGTAAAAAAGGGGAAATTTTAGATTGAAAAGTTAAAAAACGATCATTTGCACTAACAGGCTATATCCATTTATCATATACGAAATACAAAGCCTTTTCACATGCACAAGTGTTGCGGCAAGCAAGCAAGCAAACAATTTTGTATAATTACTTTAGCTTGAGTGGCATCACCTTGTTTTATTGTTATTCTAAAATTACTTATATCCTTGTACGTCTACTTATTGTGAAGAATAAATGTATGCTTTACTAACGCCGTCGTCTTTAATAACAAGGTTATTCACTATATTTATAGCCAAAAAGTCATGTTATCTACTGAGCATTTCATTCAAATGCAATACATTTTCCTTTTGAAATTCTTTTTAGGAACTCTAAAAAATTACTCCATCCAATTATATTCCTTCTATTCTGGGGTGTCTAGTCTCAATGGCGTTGCCATAAGGAATGACACTGATGAGAAAATCTGGTTATTACTTGGGCCATTCTGCCTATAAGTCATGTTGTCTACTAAGCATTTCATTCAAATGCAATACACTGTCCATTAGAAATTTTTTTAGGAAAAAAAATTACTCAAGCCAATTATATTCCTTCTATTCTGGGGTGTCTAGTCTCAATGGCGTTGCCATAAGGGATGACACTGATGAGAAAATCTGGTTATTACTTGGGCCATTCTGCCTATAAGTCATGTTGTCTACTAAGCATTTCATTCAAATGCAATACACTGTCCATTAGAAATTTTTTTAGGAAAAAAAATTACTCAAGCCAATTATATTCCTTCTATTCTGGGGTGTCTAGTCTCAATGGCGTTGCCATAAGGAATGACACTGATGAGAAAATCTGGTTATTACTTGGGCCATTCTGCCTATAAGTCATGTTGTCTACTAAGCATTTCATTCAAATGCAATACACTGTCCATTAGAAATTTTTTTAGGAAAAAAAATTACTCAAGCCAATTATATTCCTTCTATTCTGGGGTGTCTAGTCTCAATGGCGTTGCCATAAGGGATGACACTGATGAGAAAATCTGGTTATTACTTGGGCCATTCTGCCTATAAGTCATGTTGTCTACTAAGCATTTCATTCAAATGCAATACACTGTCCATTAGAAATTTTTTTAGGAAAAAAAATTACTCAAGCCAATTATATTCCTTCTATTCTGGGGTGTCTAGTCTCAATGGCGTTGCCATAAGGGATGACACTGATGAGAAAATCTGGTTATTACTTGGGCCATTCTGCCTATAAGTCACATTGTCTACTAAGCATTTCATTCAAATGCAATACACTGTCCATTAGAAATTTTTTTAGGAAAAAAAATTACTCAAGCCAATTATATTCCTTCTATTCTGGGGTGTCTAGTCTCAATGGCGTTGCCATAAGGGATGACACTGATGAGAAAATCTAGTTATTACTTGGGCCATTCTGCCTATAAGTCATGTTGTCTACTAAGTATTTCATTCAAATGCAATACACTGTCCATTAGAAATTTTTTTAGGAAAAAAAATTACTCAAGCCAATTATATTCCTTCTATTCTGGGGTGTCTAGTCTCAATGGCGTTGCCATAAGGGATGACACTGATGAGAAAATCTGGTTATTACTTGGGCCATTCTGCCTATAAGTCACATTGTCTACTAAGCATTTCATTCAAATGCCACTGTCCATTAGAAATTTTTTTAGGAAAAAAAATTACTCAAGCCAATTATATTCCTTCTATTCTGGGGTGTCTAGTCTCAATGGCGTTGCCATAAGGGATGACACTGATGAGAAAATCTGGTTATTACTTGGGCCATTCTGCCTATAAGTCACATTGTCTACTAAGCATTTCATTCAAATGCAATACACTGTCCATTAGAAATTTTTTTAGGAAAAAAAATTACTCAAGCCAATTATATTCCTTCTATTCTGGGGTGTCTAGTCTCAATGGCGTTGCCATAAGGGATGACACTGATGAGAAAATCTGGTTATTACTTGGGCCATTCTGCCTATAAGTCACATTGTCTACTAAGCATTTCATTCAAATGCAATACACTGTCCATTAGAAATTTTTTTAGGAAAAAAAATTACTCAAGCCAATTATATTCCTTCTATTCTGGGGTGTCTAGTCTCAATGGCGTTGCCATAAGGGATGACACTGATGAGAAAATCTGGTTATTACTTGGGCCATTCTGCCTATAAGTCACATTGTCTACTAAGCATTTCATTCAAATGCAATACACTGTCCATTAGAAATTTTTTTAGGAAAAAAAATTACTCAAGCCAATTATATTCCTTCTATTCTGGGGTGTCTAGTCTCAATGGCGTTGCCATAAGGGATGACACTGATGAGAAAATCTGGTTATTACTTGGGCCATTCTGCCTATAAGTCATGTTGTCTACTAAGCATTTCATTCAAATGCAATACACTGTCCATTAGAAATTTTTTTAGGAAAAAAAATTACTCAAGCCAATTATATTCCTTCTATTCTGGGGTGTCTAGTCTCAATGGCGTTGCCATAAGGGATGACACTGATGAGAAAATCTGGTTATTACTTGGGCCATTCTGCCTATAAGTCACATTGTCTACTAAGCATTTCATTCAAATGCAATACACTGTCCATTAGAAATTTTTTTAGGAAAAAAAATTACTCAAGCCAATTATATTCCTTCTATTCTGGGGTGTCTAGTCTCAATGGCGTTGCCATAAGGGATGACACTGATGAGAAAATCTAGTTATTACTTGGGCCATTCTGCCTATAAGTCATGTTGTCTACTAAGTATTTCATTCAAATGCAATACACTGTCCATTAGAAATTTTTTTAGGAAAAAAAATTACTCAAGCCAATTATATTCCTTCTATTCTGGGGTGTCTAGTCTCAATGGCGTTGCCATAAGGGATGACACTGATGAGAAAATCTGGTTATTACTTGGGCCATTCTGCCTATAAGTCACATTGTCTACTAAGCATTTCATTCAAATGCAATACACTGTCCATTAGAAAATTTTTTAGGAAAAAAAATTACTCAAGCCAATTATATTCCTTCTATTCTGGGGTGTCTAGTCTCAATGGCGTTGCCATAAGGGATGACACTGATGAGAAAATCTGGTTATTACTTGGGCCATTCTGCCTATAAGTCACATTGTCTACTAAGCATTTCATTCAAATGCAATACACTGTCCATTAGAAATTTTTTTAGGAAAAAAAATTACTCAAGCCAATTATATTCCTTCTATTCTGGGGTGTCTAGTCTCAATGGCGTTGCCATAAGGGATGACACTGATGAGAAAATCTGGTTATTACTTGGGCCATTCTGCCTATAAGTCATGTTGTCTACTAAGCATTTCATTCAAATGCAATACACTGTCCATTAGAAATTTTTTTAGGAAAAAAAATTACTCAAGCCAATTATATTCCTTCTATTCTGGGGTGTCTAGTCTCAATGGCGTTGCCATAAGGGATGACACTGATGAGAAAATCTGGTTATTACTTGGGCCATTCTGCCTATAAGTCACATTGTCTACTAAGCATTTCATTCAAATGCAATACACTGTCCATTAGAAATTTTTTTAGGAAAAAAAATTACTCAAGCCAATTATATTCCTTCTATTCTGGGGTGTCTAGTCTCAATGGCGTTGCCATAAGGGATGACACTGATGAGAAAATCTGGTTATTACTTGGGCCATTCTGCCTATAAGTCATGTTGTCTACTAAGCATTTCATTCAAATGCAATACACTGTCCATTAGAAATTTTTTTAGGAAAAAAAATTACTCAAGCCAATTATATTCCTTCTATTCTGGGGTGTCTAGTCTCAATGGCGTTGCCATAAGGGATGACACTGATGAGAAAATCTGGTTATTACTTGGGCCATTCTGCCTATAAGTCATGTTGTCTACTAAGCATTTCATTCAAATGCAATACACTGTCCATTAGAAATTTTTTTAGGAAAAAAAATTACTCAAGCCAATTATATTCCTTCTATTCTGGGGTGTCTAGTCTCAATGGCGTTGCCATAAGGGATGACACTGATGAGAAAATCTGGTTATTACTTGGGCCATTCTGCCTATAAGTCATGTTGTCTACTAAGCATTTCATTCAAATGCAATACACTGTCCATTAGAAATTTTTTTAGGAAAAAAAATTACTCAAGCCAATTATATTCCTTCTATTCTGGGGTGTCTAGTCTCAATGGCGTTGCCATAAGGGATGACACTGATGAGAAAATCTGGTTATTACTTGGGCCATTCTGCCTATAAGTCACATTGTCTACTAAGCATTTCATTCAAATGCAATACACTGTCCATTAGAAATTTTTTTAGGAAAAAAAATTACTCAAGCCAATTATATTCCTTCTATTCTGGGGTGTCTAGTCTCAATGGCGTTGCCATAAGGGATGACACTGATGAGAAAATCTGGTTATTACTTGGGCCATTCTGCCTATAAGTCATGTTGTCTACTAAGCATTTCATTCAAATGCAATACACTGTCCATTAGAAATTTTTTTAGGAAAAAAAATTACTCAAGCCAATTATATTCCTTCTATTCTGGGGTGTCTAGTCTCAATGGCGTTGCCATAAGGGATGACACTGATGAGAAAATCTGGTTATTACTTGGGCCATTCTGCCTATAAGTCACATTGTCTACTAAGCATTTCATTCAAATGCAATACACTGTCCATTAGAAATTTTTTTAGGAAAAAAAATTACTCAAGCCAATTATATTCCTTCTATTCTGGGGTGTCTAGTCTCAATGGCGTTGCCATAAGGGATGACACTGATGAGAAAATCTGGTTATTACTTGGGCCATTCTGCCTATAAGTCACATTGTCTACTAAGCATTTCATTCAAATGCAATACACTGTCCATTAGAAATTTTTTTAGGAAAAAAAATTACTCAAGCCAATTATATTCCTTCTATTCTGGGGTGTCTAGTCTCAATGGCGTTGCCATAAGGGATGACACTGATGAGAAAATCTGGTTATTACTTGGGCCATTCTGCCTATAAGTCATGTTGTCTACTAAGCATTTCATTCAAATGCAATACACTGTCCATTAGAAATTTTTTTAGGAAAAAAAATTACTCAAGCCAATTATATTCCTTCTATTCTGGGGTGTCTAGTCTCAATGGCGTTGCCATAAGGGATGACACTGATGAGAAAATCTGGTTATTACTTGGGCCATTCTGCCTATAAGTCATGTTGTCTACTAAGCATTTCATTCAAATGCAATACACTGTCCATTAGAAATTTTTTTAGGAAAAAAAATTACTCAAGCCAATTATATTCCTTCTATTCTGGGGTGTCTAGTCTCAATGGCGTTGCCATAAGGGATGACACTGATGAGAAAATCTGGTTATTACTTGGGCCATTCTGCCTATAAGTCATGTTGTCTACTAAGCATTTCATTCAAATGCAATACACTGTCCATTAGAAATTTTTTTAGGAAAAAAAATTACTCAAGCCAATTATATTCCTTCTATTCTGGGGTGTCTAGTCTCAATGGCGTTGCCATAAGGGATGACACTGATGAGAAAATCTGGTTATTACTTGGGCCATTCTGCCTATAAGTCATGTTGTCTACTAAGCATTTCATTCAAATGCAATACACTGTCCATTAGAAATTTTTTTAGGAAAAAAAATTACTCAAGCCAATTATATTCCTTCTATTCTGGGGTGTCTAGTCTCAATGGCGTTGCCATAAGGGATGACACTGATGAGAAAATCTGGTTATTACTTGGGCCATTCTGCCTATAAGTCACATTGTCTACTAAGCATTTCATTCAAATGCAATACACTGTCCATTAGAAATTTTTTTAGGAAAAAAAATTACTCAAGCCAATTATATTCCTTCTATTCTGGGGTGTCTAGTCTCAATGGCGTTGCCATAAGGGATGACACTGATGAGAAAATCTGGTTATTACTTGGGCCATTCTGCCTATAAGTCACATTGTCTACTAAGCATTTCATTCAAATGCAATACACTGTCCATTAGAAATTTTTTTAGGAAAAAAATTACTCAAGCCAATTATATTCCTTCTATTCTGGGGTGTCTAGTCTCAATGGCGTTGCCATAAGGGATGACACTGATGAGAAAATCTGGTTATTACTTGGGCCATTCTGCCTATAAGTCATGTTGTCTACTAAGCATTTCATTCAAATGCAATACACTGTCCATTAGAAATTTTTTTAGGAAAAAAAATTACTCAAGCCAATTATATTCCTTCTATTCTGGGGTGTCTAATCTCAATGGCGTTGCCATAAGGGATGACACTGATGAGAAAATTTGGTTATTACTTGGGCCATTCTGCTTATAAGTCATGTTGTCTACTGGGCATTCAAATGCGATACACTTTCCATTAGAAATTTTTTTAGGAAAAAAAATTACTCAAGCCAATTATATTCCTTCTATTCTGGGGTGTCTAGTCTCAATGGCGTTGCCATAAGGGATGACACTGATGAGAAAATCTGGTTATTACTTGGGCCATTCTGCCTATAAGTCACATTGTCTACTAAGCATTTCATTCAAATGCAATACACTGTCCATTAGAAATTTTTTTAGGAAAAAAAATTACTCAAGCCAATTATATTCCTTCTATTCTGGGGTGTCTAGTCTCAATGGCGTTGCCATAAGGGATGACACTGATGAGAAAATCTGGTTATTACTTGGGCCATTCTGCCTATAAGTCACATTGTCTACTAAGCATTTCATTCAAATGCAATACACTGTCCATTAGAAATTTTTTTAGGAAAAAAAATTACTCAAGCCAATTATATTCCTTCTATTCTGGGGTGTCTAGTCTCAATGGCGTTGCCATAAGGGATGACACTGATGAGAAAATCTGGTTATTACTTGGGCCATTCTGCCTATAAGTCACATTGTCTACTAAGCATTTCATTCAAATGCAATACACTGTCCATTAGAAATTTTTTTAGGAAAAAAAATTACTCAAGCCAATTATATTCCTTCTATTCTGGGGTGTCTAGTCTCAATGGCGTTGCCATAAGGGATGACACTGATGAGAAAATCTGGTTATTACTTGGGCCATTCTGCCTATAAGTCACATTGTCTACTAAGCATTTCATTCAAATGCAATACACTGTCCATTAGAAATTTTTTTAGGAAAAAAAATTACTCAAGCCAATTATATTCCTTCTATTCTGGGGTGTCTAGTCTCAATGGCGTTGCCATAAGGGATGACACTGATGAGAAAATCTGGTTATTACTTGGGCCATTCTGCCTATAAGTCACATTGTCTACTAAGCATTTCATTCAAATGCAATACACTGTCCATTAGAAATTTTTTTAGGAAAAAAAATTACTCAAGCCAATTATATTCCTTCTATTCTGGGGTGTCTAGTCTCAATGGCGTTGCCATAAGGGATGACACTGATGAGAAAATCTGGTTATTACTTGGGCCATTCTGCCTATAAGTCACATTGTCTACTAAGCATTTCATTCAAATGCAATACACTGTCCATTAGAAATTTTTTTAGGAAAAAAAATTACTCAAGCCAATTATATTCCTTCTATTCTGGGGTGTCTAGTCTCAATGGCGTTGCCATAAGGGATGACACTGATGAGAAAATCTGGTTATTACTTGGGCCATTCTGCCTATAAGTCACATTGTCTACTAAGCATTTCATTCAAATGCAATACACTGTCCATTAGAAATTTTTTTAGGAAAAAAAATTACTCAAGCCAATTATATTCCTTCTATTCTGGGGTGTCTAGTCTCAATGGCGTTGCCATAAGGGATGACACTGATGAGAAAATCTGGTTATTACTTGGGCCATTCTGCCTATAAGTCACATTGTCTACTAAGCATTTCATTCAAATGCAATACACTGTCCATTAGAAATTTTTTTAGGAAAAAAAATTACTCAAGCCAATTATATTCCTTCTATTCTGGGGTGTCTAGTCTCAATGGCGTTGCCATAAGGGATGACACTGATGAGAAAATCTGGTTATTACTTGGGCCATTCTGCCTATAAGTCACATTGTCTACTAAGCATTTCATTCAAATGCAATACACTGTCCATTAGAAATTTTTTTAGGAAAAAAAATTACTCAAGCCAATTATATTCCTTCTATTCTGGGGTGTCTAGTCTCAATGGCGTTGCCATAAGGGATGACACTGATGAGAAAATCTGGTTATTACTTGGGCCATTCTGCCTATAAGTCACATTGTCTACTAAGCATTTCATTCAAATGCAATACACTGTCCATTAGAAATTTTTTTAGGAAAAAAAATTACTCAAGCCAATTAAATTCCTTCTATTCTGGGGTGTCTAGTCTCAATGGCGTTGCCATAAGGGATGACACTGATGAGAAAATCTGGTTATTACTTGGGCCATTCTGCCTATAAGTCACATTGTCTACTAAGCATTTCATTCAAATGCAATACACTGTCCATTAGAAATTTTTTTAGGAAAAAAAATTACTCAAGCCAATTATATTCCTTCTATTCTGGGGTGTCTAGTCTCAATGGCGTTGCCATAAGGGATGACACTGATGAGAAAATCTGGTTATTACTTGGGCCATTCTGCCTATAAGTCACATTGTCTACTAAGCATTTCATTCAAATGCAATACACTGTCCATTAGAAATTTTTTTAGGAAAAAAAATTACTCAAGCCAATTATATTCCTTCTATTCTGGGGTGTCTAGTCTCAATGGCGTTGCCATAAGGGATGACACTGATGAGAAAATCTAGTTATTACTTGGGCCATTCTGCCTATAAGTCATGTTGTCTACTAAGCATTTCATTCAAATGCAATACACTGTCCATTAGAAATTTTTTTAGGAAAAAAAATTACTCAAGCCAATTATATTCCTTCTATTCTGGGGTGTCTAGTCTCAATAGCGTTGCCATAAGGGATGACACTGATGAGAAAATCTGGTTATTACTTGGGCCATTCTGCCTATAAGTCATGTTGTCTACTAAGCATTTCATTCAAATGCAATACACTGTCCATTAGAAATTTTTTTAGGAAAAAAAATTACTCAAGCCATTTATATTCCTTCTATTCTGGGGTGTCTAGTCTCAATGGCGTTGCCATAAGGGATGACACTGATGAGAAAATCTGGTTATTACTTGGGCCATTCTGCCTATAAGTCATGTTGTCTACTAAGCATTTCATTCAAATGCAATACACTGTCCATTAGAAATTTTTTTAGGAAAAAAAATTACTCAAGCCAATTATATTCCTTCTATTCTGGGGTGTCTAGTCTCAATGGCGTTGCCATAAGGGATGACACTGATGAGAAAATCTGGTTATTACTTGGGCCATTCTGCCTATAAGTCATGTTGTCTACTAAGCATTTCATTCAAATGCAATACACTGTCCATTAGAAATTTTTTTAAGAAAAAAAATTACTCAAGCCAATTATATTCCTTCTATTCTGGGGTGTCTAGTCTCAATGGCGTTGCCATAAGGGATGACACTAATGAGAAAATCTGGTTATTACTTGGGCCATTCTGCCTATAAGTCATGTTGTCTACTAAGCATTTCATTCAAATGCAATACACTGTCCATTAGAAATTTTTTTAGGAAAAAAAATTACTCAAGCCAATTATATTCCTTCTATTCTGGGGTGTCTAGTCTCAATGGCGTTGCCATAAGGGATGACACTGATGAGAAAATCTGGTTATTACTTGGGCCATTCTGCCTATAAGTCACATTGTCTACTAAGCATTTCATTCAAATGCAATACACTGTCCATTAGAAATTTTTTTAGGAAAAAAAATTACTCAAGCCAATTATATTCCTTCTATTCTGGGGTGTCTAGTCTCAATGGCGTTGCCATAAGGGATGACACTGATGAGAAAATCTGGTTATTACTTGGGCCATTCTGCCTATAAGTCACATTGTCTACTAAGCATTTCATTCAAATGCAATACACTGTCCATTAGAAATTTTTTAGGAAAAAAAATTACTCAAGCCAATTATATTCCTTCTATTCTGGGGTGTCTAGTCTCAATGGCGTTGCCATAAGGGATGACACTGATGAGAAAATCTGGTTATTACTTGGGCCATTCTGCCTATAAGTCACATTGTCTACTAAGCATTTCATTCAAATGCAATACACTGTCCATTAGAAATTTTTTTAGGAAAAAAATTACTCAAGCCAATTATATTCCTTCTATTCTGGGGTGTCTAGTCTCAATGGCGTTGCCATAAGGGATGACACTGATGAGAAAATCTAGTTATTACTTGGGCCATTCTGCCTATAAGTCATGTTGTCTACTAAGCATTTCATTCAAATGCAATACACTGTCCATTAGAAATTTTTTTAGGAAAAAAAATTACTCAAGCCAATTATATTCCTTCTATTCTGGGGTGTCTAGTCTCAAAAGCGTTGCCATAAGGGATGACACTGATGAGAAAATCTGGTTATTACTTGGGCCATTCTGCCTATAAGTCATGTTGTCTACTAAGCATTTCATTCAAATGCAATACACTGTCCATTAGAAATTTTTTTAGGAAAAAAAATTACTCAAGCCAATTATATTCCTTCTATTCTGGGGTGTCTAGTCTCAATGGCGTTGCCATAAGGGATGACACTGATGAGAAAATCTGGTTATTACTTGGGCCATTCTTCCTATAAGTCATGTTGTCTACTAAGCATTTCATTCAAATGCAATACACTGTCCATTAGAAATTTTTTTAGGAAAAAAAATTACTCAAGCCAATTATATTCCTTCTATTCTGGGGTGTCTAGTCTCAATGGCGTTGCCATAAGGGATGACACTGATGAGAAAATCTGGTTATTACTTGGGCCATTCTGCCTATAAGTCACATTGTCTACTAAGCATTTCATTCAAATGCAATACACTGTCCATTAGAAATTTTTTTAGGAAAAAAAATTACTCAAGCCAATTATATTCCTTCTATTCTGGGGTGTCTAGTCTCAATGGCGTTGCCATAAGGGATGACACTGATGAGAAAATCTGGTTATTACTTGGGCCATTCTGCCTATAAGTCATGTTGTCTACTAAGCATTTCATTCAAATGCAATACACTGTCCATTAGAAATTTTTTCAGGAAAAAAAATTACTCAAGCCAATTATATTCCTTCTATTCTGGGGTGTCTAGTCTCAATGGCGTTGCCATAAGGGATGACACTGATGAGAAAATCTGGTTATTACTTGGGCCATTCTGCCTATAAGTCACATTGTCTACTAAGCATTTCATTCAAATGCAATACACTGTCCATTAGAAATTTTTTTAGGAAAAAAAATTACTCAAGCCAATTATATTCCTTCTATTCTGGGGTGTCTAGTCTCAATGGCGTTGCCATAAGGGATGACACTGATGAGAAAATCTGGTTATTACTTGGGCCATTCTGCCTATAAGTCATGTTGTCTACTAAGCATTTCATTCAAATGCAATACACTGTCCATTAGAAATTTTTTTAGGAAAAAAAATTACTCAAGCCAATTATATTCCTTCTATTCTGGGGTGTCTAGTCTCAATGGCGTTGCCATAAGGGATGACACTGATGAGAAAATCTGGTTATTACTTGGGCCATTCTGCCTATAAGTCATGTTGTCTACTAAGCATTTCATTCAAATGCAATACACTGTCCATTAGAAATTTTTTTAGGAAAAAAAATTACTCAAGCCAATTATATTCCTTCTATTCTGGGGTGTCTAGTCTCAATGGCGTTGCCATAAGGGATGACACTGATGAGAAAATCTGGTTATTACTTGGGCCATTCTGCCTATAAGTCATGTTGTCTACTAAGCATTTCATTCAAATGCAATACACTGTCCATTAGAAATTTTTTTAGGAAAAAAAATTACTCAAGCCAATTATATTCCTTCTATTCTGGGGTGTCTAGTCTCAATGGCGTTGCCATAAGGGATGACACTGATGAGAAAATCTGGTTATTACTTGGGCCATTCTGCCTATAAGTCATGTTGTCTACTAAGCATTTCATTCAAATGCAATACACTGTCCATTAGAAATTTTTTTAGGAAAAAAAATTACTCAAGCCAATTATATTCCTTCTATTCTGGGGTGTCTAGTCTCAATGGCGTTGCCATAAGGGATGACACTGATGAGAAAATCTGGTTATTACTTGGGCCATTCTGCCTATAAGTCACATTGTCTACTAAGCATTTCATTCAAATGCAATACACTGTCCATTAGAAATTTTTTTAGGAAAAAAAATTACTCAAGATAATTATATTCCTTCTATTCTGGGGTGTCTAGTCTCAATGGCGTTGCCATAAGGGATGACACTGATGAGAAAATCTGGTTATTACTTGGGCCATTCTGCCTATAAGTCATGTTGTCTACTAAGCATTTCATTCAAATGCAATACACTGTCCATTAGAAATTTTTTTAGGAAAAAAAATTACTCAAGCCAATTATATTCCTTCTATTCTGGGGTGTCTAGTCTCAATGGCGTTGCCATAAGGGATGACACTGATGAGAAAATTTGGTTATTACTTGGGCCATTCTGCTTATAAGTCATGTTGTCTACTGGGTATTCAAATGCGATACACTTTCCATTCGGAGTTACTTTTTTAAGAACTCTTAAAAATTATTCTAATCAGGTGTATTCCTTCTGTTCTGGGATGTCTAGTCTCAGTGGCGTTGTGATAAGGGATGCCACTGATGAGAAATTTTAGATAGCATGCATCACTTTTTAAAATTGAATAAGACCAGAGAAACAAAAAATGCAATATTCCAGTTCTATTTATGCTTGATATGTCCTAGATGATTATGGGAAAGGGGATGAAAAATCTTATCAAATTCCTGGTGCAAATGGCCCACACTACGCCATTTTGTAACTATTTTATATTTGTTGTTTTATTTTTTCATTACTTTATATTCTTATACAAAGTTGAAAAAGATTATTCAATTTTATTTTACAGTACATTCCCGAGTATCCGAGTATTTGGGACTATCCGGCTTCCGTACAATCAGATCTAGTTTAATTTAATCGTAATTAAATGAGGAATGAAAGGTGTCTATTAAGCCATCTATTAAAGACTTTTTTCAAAACCTAAAAAGTATGTTAGGACTCTTATCTTAGAGTTAGTTATCTTTCCATATCTATGGAATCATTTAACAGTGAAAAATAAAATTAATTTAATCCAATTTTCTTAAAAATTAGGCCTACGATTTACGTTAATGTTTTCTTATGTTTCCTGCGTTTAAGTTGGACATTACAGAATTCGTTAAAATGTGAACAGTTTATATCCTATAACTTACTCTTACTCCACTAAATTCTTGAAACGTGCACTGCAGTATATAAACATATATGAACTACCAGTGCAAAGCCTTCTATTTTAACTGGACTCATTACCGGCAACTGCTTTTATGATTCACCGAGTAGCGACTGCGTTCACATTGAGATAAATGGAGGGCTTAGTACTCAATAAGGAGAAAATGCTTGTTGTAGCAGTTAGTTTTGGATACAAACTTTCTCTTCTGCTATTGGTGGGCAAAGAATACAACTCCGGCCCATCCGGCTGTTTTGTTATCCGGCCAGTTCTTTTACCACATTAGGCCGGATACTCGGGAGTGTACTATACTTTTATTTAAAAATAGCCGTCATTGACAAACATTTTTAAGTATAAAATTTTTACCGCTTCCTTGATTTACCCGAGTTATCTCAGAGTCGTAGGCATTGCAATTAATTATTATCCGAGAAAACTCGGGAGTAGCAGAATCTGTTCTTAGGATTTGCTTTGTCATATTTTTATTCGGCCTAAAGCTAAAAAAGTAAAATGAAAAAATATATACTCTTCTTCGATTGGCAATTTGCTATATTTTTCTTGGAGACATTGCCCTTGGATGGCAGAAATGGATACGTACATAGTCTGACTGCATTTACGGTGAATGCAGGTTAAATAAGGGTAATCACGGTAAAAAAAAATTAAATCGAGTTTGCGCTTGATTAAGCATTGTCTTTCTTAGCCTTCAATAATGATTGAAATTCAAGCGAAAAATACTTGACTGAGCAAAAAATAGTTTCTGTTTTAGTTTAACAATAAAATCTATCGTTGAAAATATACAGAATAATATTTTTTAAAGTACCAAATTTTATGAATATTTTGCGCGTTAATTAAATTGATATCATAAAAAAGAAAATTATTTACATTTTAATTTAATTTAAAAATCAGTTTTGTGCAATGATGTTATCGTGAATTATCATGGGGAAAACGGTAAAATATCACTTAATTTTTAATTAATTAAAATTTCAAAATCCATTACTCCGAACTGTGCTTTCTCATCTTTCAAACTATAATTCTGTCAAATTTAATTACTCTGGGTCTGATCTTGAATTACGAAACAGGACAGCCTCGGTAGCTCTACAGGACAATTTAGGTAGGTTTAAGTTGTCCTGTAGAACTCCAACACACATACATTCATCTTTATTATTAGTAGAGATGTAATTTAAATACCTTAATTGTTTTTTACGTTAGAGTATAAAAAATATAAAGAAATTATTGTAATCGGCAACAAATTCGAACTCTAGATTTTGACGAATCTACACTTTTTAGACCTGCCTGAGTACGAAAAACACATTTAAAAAATGTCTGTCCGTCTGTCTTTGATGAAGATAACTCAAAAATGTTTTGAGTTAGACGGATAAAATTTGATATACAGTTCTTTTCACCAAATATGCAGATTTCTATAAAATCTTGTGTAAACTCTGTTCAGAGGAAGTCCGTCTGCCCAGCTGTTCGAATATAAGATGATGATGATGTCGTGTCCACGTTACCACGGAAAGGGGGTGCAGCAGCTTCTGAGAGTAAAGACCCCTGAGTACCAGAGGGCAGAGGTCTGACTACTAGCTCATATGAAAATGAAACTCATACATTCGCTTGCACAACTCCTTTTTACAGGGGGGCACATTCACATACCTCACAGATGAAGAACAACCCTGCCCGAACCGGGGTTCGAACCCGGGACACCCAGATCACGGCGAAGATGCGCTACCCCTATGCAAGGACACCGGCCGAATATACGATAATACGATAATTACAAAACAAAGAGATTTAGATAGATACAATTCAGAACACAGATTTAACATTTATGGAGTAGACATCTATCGAATTTTGAGTCTAATCCACCCAGGGGGTTGGCTGTCTGTCGATCTGTACATTTAGAAACATTTAAACACGATCATTCAAAAACGCAAGGACTTAAATATGAATAATTTGGTGTCTGTGACCACAAAATTTGTGACTAAAAATTTGTAGTCACGAAATTTGTGACTACAAATATAACTCTGTATCACATTTTTGTTTCAGTTGGTTTGGAAAAATACATCTTAAATACGGGTTTTATTTTCGAATTCTATTCCATCAGGGATTGATGACACGATGAATTCAGTAAAAATTGCTAAAATAGCGCCAAAGGTTAATAATTTGTATCTATAATACGCCAATGCCATGTAAGGCGTTCTCTAGAATAATATCTTTATACGGGAATATGCGGGAAAGTTTTGAGGAACTATTACAACAAGTAAAAAAATAATTAGGTAATATCTGAGAAATCCCGGAGTATTTATCTGAAATTTGGAACTGTTTCGGAACATTTTGCAGGAGAAATTGAAACCGCACGTGCTGATCAGGGACATCTAATTATGCCGAATGAAACAAAAATCAATTAATAATTACTATTCTGCAACTAATGATTACTATTACATCAAGCACATAAAGAGAATACATCATTTTTGAAAATCAAATCAATAAACAGTTTAAAATTCTTAATAAGTATCAGAAACTATATAAAATGTTTCGTTCGAGGTAACGAAACAGCAAGACACCAAAATAGCTCTTGAAAAAAAAATGCGCAAAGCATTCATTCCGGTTCTTGCACCTACGATATACATACTATTATTCGCGCACATATACATTCAGATATCTATCCCCTTGACGTCGTTTCTAAAAGCGCCAGCCTGAATTCAAAGTGTGGGAGTTTTCTATTATCTTCACAGCCTTTCACAGCATGCGGTAGAAATGAATATATGGGTCAAGATGCACGAAATCTTGATGGAAACCGAATCTGCATAGCGACAGATATGAAAAAACTCCCGCTTTGGCAAGTGCGATCGAGGAAGGCCTTGACAGTCACCTGTTGCCTCACGTGCAGTGAATCGGTAAACTGGCTTCCCTCTTAGAATAAGATTAATACACATTGGAGTATTTCTTGGCCTGGCCTTTCCTTCAGGTTGGCCTATAAAAATCACGCGTTGTGAATAATTCGCAGTTCTTGAACGAAATTCGCCGTTTTTTCACAAAAGCCTTTATATGAAAATGTCTGTAAATTTTGATGATTTATTGAAATGATTGATTGATATAGGCCATTCAAATATCATTTGCATTCATATCATGTTGTTGCTATGATTTTTGAGGATTATTGAAACAATTACATGAGATTAAATAACTTTGATTCAAGGTTAGATTAGGCATTATAGAGGTCCTTAGGTTGTGCAGGATTCTAGACCAATTTCCCCTCTTTAAATTCCAAAATGTCCTATGTATTATTAATTTTAATTTCGTCATTTTATAAACAGTTTTTACA
This sequence comes from Argiope bruennichi, assembly GCF_947563725.1. NCBI lineage: Eukaryota > Metazoa > Arthropoda > Arachnida > Araneae > Araneidae > Argiope > Argiope bruennichi. The sequence continues at coordinate 93,580,418 of NC_079156.1, read as the reverse complement.
TAATAAATATTATGATTACTAAATATAGTAACGAATACGTAAAATTAAATTTAAAAAAACTTTTAATTGACGATCATTAATAAATTTCAGTGCCTCACATATAAAAGGAAGTTAAAATTAATTTTAAACAAAACCTAAGTCATATCACTGACTCTCCGACCCGCCTCGAAGGCACACACACAAAAAAACTGAATGACTGGACCGCCGCTACAATAACATTGGTGGGAACTATGGTTGAGTCCTAAGGGCCATCACTGGCCACGGTACAACCCTTCCCTAAGGAAGGGTTGCCATCGATGGGAGAAACCAGATCCCCACCTTTTCGTGTACCCTAGGGTGGCGAGATCCAACCACCATGCCGGAAGCTTCTCATCCTCATTTCGAAGTGCCCCCAGAGAACTAAACATAAAAACAACTAAACGCAATCTAAATACTCTAATACAAAGTTTGACATATCTGTTAATTCATGTTTTTGTTTGATGGAGTTTATTGGAGCAAGAACCATTTATGGATAAGTTGCGCCAAACATATGGTGCAAGCTAAACTTATTTTAAAGGTTTGTTTCAAAACTGCGTCTTTTTCTAGGACCTGTCAACCTATAAAGTCTGCTAAAAGCAGTCGCAAGGTAAAATAAAACTGAAATAAATTTTAAAAATCAGATCAAAAAGTAAAAGACTATCATTTTTTAAAAAGTAAAAAAAAAATAGAAATGAACTTTATGAAGAATGCCTTTTAATTTATTGTTGGGAGAATGAAAGCAACTGGTGCGCTGATTATTAATTTACGGACATTCTATTGAAATGTGTTAATTTATGAATCAGTTGGTTAATTACAATAAAATGGACCATTTTATAGAACAGTGCGAAGACATAAAAAATAGTAAGTAATTTCTCCGAAACTTTTTCTCATGTTCTCTAATAAATGTATAAAATAAATAAGTGTTGTAACAAGCAAGTTTAATCGTCTCTGCCATTTAGGAGAAAATTTGGAACATATGAATTTACATACTTGGCTACTTATTTATTTTAAAATTAGTTTAAAACTGCATTCCCTTCTGATATAGTAGTAGTTACTTTTAAGTTCATTAGGATCTGCAACCTGCTATTTTTAACTCGATAAAGCAATATATCATAGATGTTTCATCATACGTCTACATGAGTTTTAATTCAACATTGAATTTAAGAACTGTTCGATTATCATCTGCATTTTTTTTCAATTTTATATCTTTTAGCATTCATTTCTCTTTGTTTTGAAATGCATGCTAGGAAGATTTTGTATTCTTAATATCGCTAATTTTTACTTTCTCTCCTACGAAGAAAAAGTATGCAAAGAGAAAATATCGTAATCGTCAAAAACCACGTTTCATGCCTTCTTGAATCAGAAAAACACAATTTTGGAATTTATCTGTCTGTGACCACAATAATTCAAAACTGCTTTACGCTACAGTTTTCTGTACCTTTTACTTTGCGTTTAACAATTGAAGAAATTCAAACAATTAAATGTTTGATAGGCAAGAAATCGATGTAAATTTTTTCGGATTAATGGAAATTATGAAAAAAAAATTAGAACATGTCAAAACAGAATCAAAATGTCGCACGATAATTAAACTGGTATCATTAAATAGATAATTATATATATTTCAAAGAGGTATAAAAACAATTTTTGCAATAATAATTTCTAAATTATCGCTTAAAAACATCAAAATCAGAGTTAATTTTAATTTATTAAAATCTTGATCAAAATATAAAAAATCGCTTTGTGGTGCATTTTGCAACCTTCGAAAGTAAATTTATATCAAATTCGGTACTCTTGGTGAAATGGATAAAATATCTTCTGTAGTACAGTTGTAAAGTATATAAAAATTTTAAGTCTGGAGGTTTTTTTTTTTTCTGTTTGTTTATTTACAATTCTATGAATAGAAATTCTTAAATTTCACATATTTGGAAGCTTAAAGGAAATGCTTATGAATGCGCTCTGTAAATCTTGATTCATAATATATAAATATGGTTGTTTTTATCGCTCCATATGAACCCCTAACACTGCAATGATGTGTCAGATTTGTCCTTCGATTTACAGATTTTGATATTTATATCCCTATTTAAGTTAAAAGTAGCAACTAATTTATAAGATGAAAAAACAACTTTGACACGCTTCTATTCTTTCCTTTCTTATACAGATCAAAATAGCAATAAACCAGCAAAATAAAAATGTGGTGCCTAATTAGACGTTTAAAAAAAGTCGCAAACTCAAAAAGTGAAAAGTAGGAAGTCATATCTTTTATCTGTTTGAACTGATTATTACCTCAAAATATTTGTCGTTTGCTTATTTGTGACGCTCCTTAGTTCTTTTTAGTTTTATTCGTCTCTGTAATTACTTCGCCGAATTTCTATATTCGCTATGAAGATCATGACTAATTAAGGGAATCGAAGTGAAGAGAGTATCTTCACCTTCCTTCGATCCAAATTTTGTTATGTTTTGAAAATGAATCATCTTATCGCATCTAGAGAATCTACGAAAAAGCAAAATCATAATGCTATTCCGGCCATTCCATCTCCTCCTATTGGACTTATTGCATTTAATACGAATTAATCACCGTATCTTCTTAAGTCTGACCACCATGCTTTGATTTTTTTTGTCGGGTAATCCTCTCTTGCGTGGTAATCTTGATATGATCTGTCAAACGATGTGTAGAAAATACTTTACGAGCTGTGAAAATTTTGTTACTTTGTCTGATTTGTTTACTTTGGGATGACGTAATCCAAGTTGTCTCTCTAATTATAAATGCATTAGGTGATTGGTTGGCAAGCTCTATCCATTCATGACGTTCAGAAACCAATCATCCATTCATCGCAACTTGTTTTTGAGCATTTGGTTAACTTGATCTTGAAATCTCTCAAGTAAATAAAAATGCATGTAATAGTTTGTTGCGTTTTATTGTTGTTATTAGATTTCAGGGAAGCAAAATGATCTAATGAGGTTTGCAGCTAAATAGCATCATCTTGGAGTAAATGAAAATCACAAAAAGAAGCAATATATAAATATACAAACCAGAGCCTGATTCAGGCAAGGACATACGGGGCAGTTGCCCTATCAGAGGGGCTCCAAATCGAATAAAAAAATTATTTTATGTTCTCTGCTTCTTCAGTAATGAAGTTCATTTCTTCATTACTAAAGTAGTGAAGCAGAAGGGCCCCTCAAAGAAATTTTTCCACTGGCCCTAATTAGACAAAGTCGGGCCCTGATACAAACCATTAATTTAATTCTGAACAGGGGCCTGAGTGGCCGGGTGGTAAGGACCCGGATTCGGAATAAGACGTTTTTATGTTCGAGACTCGATTCCACGGAACGAACCATCAACTAAGCGGGTCTGGTGTACGTTAATTCCTCCCTCTGACTAATGCGGAAGTTTGGCGAAGGGGTACCGTCCCACCACGATTCAGAATTAGGAAATCTGTCCCAATGTAGCCCTAGTGTTGCTTTAAAACGAGACATTAACATAGCTAAACAAACTAAACCAAATTTTTCATATGTCCCTTGTGCCAAATATATAGTATAATTCTTGCACTTTCCTTACATACTTCCAATAATATCTCTTTTTGTCTTTTAAGTATTTTATTCTAACATCAAGAATATTTCAAAAACATAGCAGCATATGGCTTTAATATATATCAACATTAAAACCATGAAGATTGTAATGGTGGATCCATTTTGTTCTTTTTAAATCGGCATTCATCGATTCTACCCTCACACGGCCATGTTGTTGCCCACACTATTAGAATTCCACATTAAAAAGAGAAGAAAGACATCCATCAGAATTTCCCATTCTAGGGATTGCTCTCATATTATGGCCCAATGAAGCCCCACCCCTTCCGTTCTGTCTGAACAAATGTTATAGCTAACTTCTTTAAACACAAATCTCCTTTGAATCCCTTCTTGTTTAATGGATTCCACGTCGTATACGTAATATAGAAAAAATATAGTAATCGCCAAAAAAAAAAAAAAACTTGACGAATCTTCACGTTTTAGACCGCTTGAGTTCAATAAACGCAGTTTTGGAAAAGATCTATCTACCTGTCTGTGACAAATATAACTCGAAAAACGCTTTGAGCTGGATGGTTGATACTTGGCATACAGTCTGTACACCAAATTTGCAGATTTCTGCCAAATTTTGAGTAAAACCTGTTCAAAAGAAGCCCGGCTGTTCGAATATAAGTCAACACGATAATTACAAAACGAAGAGTACTAGATGGATCAGACTCGGAACACACATTTAGCATTAATAATGTATACACCTACCAAATTTAGACCCAAAACCAACGTTGGGTTGAACAACTGTCGTTCTGTTCTTTCAGAAACATGTAAACGCGATAGTTCAAAAACGCAAGGATTAAAATATATCAATTTAGGTATGGAATTTTCGGACAGCAAGTGCAGTTTTGTGTCAAATTTTAAATCGATTGAAAAAAACACGCTCAAAGCTCGAATTCGATTTTCGGATAATATTTACCTTATGCCAGAGATTAATCGCCAAAAAACTCGCCAAAGATCGCACAAGTAAAATTAAATAAAAATTTTAAATTCATGGCAAAGGTTAATATTTCGTAATTATTGCACGCCAATGCCATGCAAAGCATTCTCTGGGATAATACCTTTATGAGAAAGTATGCAAGAAAGCTTTGGAGATACCACGAAGAGAAGACTGGATATTAATGTCAATGGTGCTCAATTAATATTTCCTTGGAGTACGAATTGGAAATTTCGACGACCTATTTCCGAAAGGTTCCACCTTTCCATCTAAATAGTATTTTTAAAATGTTTTTCCTGATAAGAGATATATGGTAAAATCAAGAGTAATAAATTACGTAGCCTATCTAGTTATGTGGCCAATAACTTCGTTCTCTATGAAGATGGAGTCTTTTCACCCAGAAGAATATGTTTAGAGATACACAAATATATTTCTCTAGCTTGGTGAACATATTTTTGATTTGTTGATTCTCTACACTTTTAAGACCCACAAGGTTTTAATTATTTTAAAAAACTTTTTTAGTAAAACTTCTTAAGAAAAATTCAGTGAAATAACATTTATTATATTGTCTTTCTCATTTTAGAAACTATTCACTGATGTTTAAAATATATAAAATAAAAACAGTTTCTTTTAAATCCTTCCTTAAACAATTTATTGAAAAATGTAATTTTTTATTAAATTTTTTTTCTTTTTTTTTTTTTTTTTAGTCTTTAATTGGTTATTTTTTATCATTAATAAAAGTTTTCTTGAAATCGGTTTTTCTCAAATTATGCCAGTATTTATATCATATGGAATCAAAATTTAATTAAATTAGATAGTACTTTAGTTCTGAAAATATTAAAATTGTGTATTGTGATACAGAAAATACAAATGTGCAATAGTTTGGAATTGTAATAATTAGTGAAAATCGATTGCAAAATTTTCTCTTTAAACTCGTATTGATTAAGTTAAGCAAAAACGTTTAAAGACTATCTTATCCTAAATTTTTCTAAGAATGAGAAGTCAAGCTGTTACTCCTAAATAAGTTGGACACCCTTAATTTTAAAAAAGTCGTTTTCGGAAATATATTATTCGAATTATGAATACGGAAATAGAGCTAACTAAATGAATGAACGTGATATGCTGTTCTCATATCAAAATTGTGGATTTTTTTTTCAAATTTTGGACGATATAAGTTAAAATAAAATGTGTCTGCCCCGCTGTTTTAATTTCGACTAAAATATGCAACTCGCTATATATACACAAAATTTCACTTATGGGTTTATTAATAGAATCTGTATAGCATATATAAATGGTTAGGATTGTCTTTTATAAAAGCCACAATTTTGTGTGTGTTTCATTATGAAATTTGACATAAGTATCTTTAAGTCTTTAATATAAAATGAAAGTCAATATAAAATTTTCAAAGTCCAAACGTTAATTAAAATTTAAATTTAAACAAGTTTTGGGTGATTTTCGGTGTATATTACGAAAATATTATCTCGTAAAAAATGAGTTTTTACATAATCCTAAAACTTAAAAAGAAATTACATTTTTATTGATAACTCTTTTCTTCTAGTGGTATATATATATATATATATATATATATATATATATATATATATATATTTAATACACAATTTATAACAATGTTTCAATAATCATGAAATTCAAATTTTTTTTATTGTTCAATCAAGCCTCTCAATCATATGTTTTCGAAAATAAGATATTAAAATTCGAATTAATTAGTAATTGTTAGTAATTAGTAAATTAGTTAGTTAATTGTTAGTAATTAGTTAGTAAATTGTTACTAGTTATATTAAGATTTTTATTTCTTCGTAGATACACTTTTTTAATTTTTCATATCTTGTCATAGACTGGTTTTTAAAAGCAAATACCTAAATAAACGCTCTCATTATTAATAGTTTATTAACCAAGAAAGTCAATGCTTTGGCCTAACAAACTCTTTGTTAATTGATGGAATATTATGGCTATGCTAGATCAGTTCGTACCAAATTAGTTGTCAAAAGCAGCAAGTTATAAATATTTGCCAAATATTGAACCAAACCATGACACTTTTGACTTTCAATCAGTCAATCTATCTACTCTTAGCGTAATTCAAAATCGCAATACCAAGAGTAATGAATTTTCATAGATGATTTTGCTCCAAAATTTGGAACTAGTCTGCCAAAAAAAGGCAAAATTCATTCGTTTCTTTACATTAAATCTTAAAACTAAGTACTATAAGATCCGGATTATGTAAGCTAAACAAATACAAGTTGGTGGTGAACACTGCTATTGGTTGAGTTTTACATTCAATTTTAAACCAATACAATTTTGTGTTAGATAAGACTCAGACCTCACATTCAGATCCGAATATAACTGCGCAAAAAGCGGAGGTCTCTTATAAAACAAACCAAATCTAATCAACCAGCCCAGTGCAGAACTGAACCAACCATCTAACTATAAAACTCGTAACGTAATTTACTTTTTACCTAAATTACCACTTTGGCCCAACGGATCGCAGTCTGTTGCTGCTGAGATAGCACGAGGTGTATTATTTCCGATCACGAGTGTCTCTGTAATTCTTTTCGTTGCAGTTGCATGATGTGTTGAACAAGCTGCCAGATCCCCGCCCACGTTTTTCAGCCCAGACGCGTTCCCACTGACCATAAAATCGGTCCAGCCATCATTTGGTTACGAAATGTTACATGATTATTGTTTTTTGCATCCTTTCGTCCACCTCATTACGGAACGATTAGGCTTCTTTTATTGTCTGGTTTCGGGACGTTCACTGTCTGATTGTCTGGATTCGAGCCGCTCTCAGCTGACAGTCCCAGGGGTATGATGCTCTGGGTGAAATTTACCGGCGAACACCTGCAGCTGATGCTGGTAACAATGACGCTAATGAGTTACTCCATTTTGCAGTAGTGAAGCGCAGGCGATCCAATGGCATCGGCTGAATACTTGCTGAGCTTTGTTTAACGTTTTTAGATGGTTAAAAATCTTCTTCGGTAGCAGTTCAAAAATAAACAGCATTGCAAAAAGATTTCTCAAATCAATGATATTTAAAAAAGCAGTTTTACATCTAAGTCCAAGACCTTTCATTATAATTATATGAATTCTTAAAAATTATCGACTTATTTATTAATTCATTGATGAGTAACTTCTAACATTAAATCAATTTTATAAGTCTCCCCGAAAATTTACCGCAAGCTCTCTTATAAAAGTTTTAACCACCTCTTCAGGTATAAAATTATGAACCTTGGATTAGATCGTGTATGACTGACATGACCTACGAAATATAGATCTTTGGCTTGTATCTAATAGAATTTTTCCTGAATCTAACGTGTGATCTTTGGTGATATATAATTAATACATTAATACCCAAATATCAAATTTCGATTTTGTGCGCCATTTTACCTACCGATTGAAATCAATATCTGACACTGAATTATAATTGTGGTTACAAAATTACATACCAATTTCATTTATTTAAGTAACCACATTTTTCAGTTACACATTTGCACATGTTAAAATGCAAACCGACTGAACGTGTCTGTTAAATTGAATAACATTCATAATTTTTTCTTCATATAAATTTTATAAAACTTTTTAATAAATATTTTAAATGTTGATGTTTTCAATATACCTTTTCAATGTTAAATATCTACAGCATTTCAATCTAGAAACGTTTCACATACTCTTGTATTCGATAATTATATATTACTTTTTAAAATAATTATATATCTTTATGTTTCTTTTGCAATTCATTTGCTTTATCTAATATCCATGCGTTATTTTGCATTATGTATGGGATAATTGAATTTTCCATAATTTTCATTTCCAAATTTTAAAAAAAAAGTTTATATTGAAAGAACCACTCAAGATTAGTTGTAAATTTCTTTCGTTCAAGAACTCTTCGCTGTTAATAATTTCTTCATGTTATGTGTGCGTTAATAAAGATTAATCAAAAATTAATGATTTTATTAGAAATCAAACGGTTATACATCTTGTGCAGTTTAACACATTTAGAAAAATAGGGATAGTAATAAGCACTGCATTTTAGAAAAAAAAAGAAACCCTATTGCCTTTGCTCCTGAATTTCCATGTATAATGTTTAATTTAAAAAAACATACTTCTGTGTTTGCTTACTTTTTTGCTTTTATTAATAAATATTTTTGTTCTCATTATTATACTTTTAGTAATAAATATTTTTGTATTTAATATATGGTACCTTTAAAACTAAATATTTTTGTATTTTCAACATTAAACGATTTTATTCTTAATATTGTACTTATAATAATAATTATTTTTGTGCTTATTATTGTATTTTTAATAATAAATGTTTTGTGCTTTTTATTATAATTTCATAACACATATTTTGTATATTTGTTATTGTACTTTTAACAATACAAGTGTGAACTATTATTGACATTTAATAATAAATATTTTTGTATTTAATATATGGTTCCCTTTAAAAATAAATATTTTTGTATTTTCAACATTAAACGAATTTTGTACTTAATATTGTACTTATAATAATAATTATTTTTGTGCTTATTATTGTGTTTTTAATAATAAATGTTTTGTGCTTTTTATTATAATTTCATGACACATATTTTGTATATTTATTTATTATTGTACTTTTAACAATACAAGTGTGAACTATTATTGACATTTAATAATAAATATTTTGTATATTTATTATTGCACTTTTAACAATACAAGTGTGAACTATTATTGACATTTAATAATAAATATTTTGTATATTTATTATTGCACTTTTAACAATACAAGTGTGAACTATTATTGACATTTAATAATAAATATTTTGTATATTTATTATTGCACTTTTAACAATACAAGTGTGAACTATTATTGACATTTAATAATAAATATTTTGTATATTTATTATTGCACTTTTAACAATAGAAGTTTGAACTATTATTGACATTTAATAATAAATATTTTATGCTTATTATTATTGTACTTTAAAAAATAAATTTTTAGTACTTATTAAAATACAATCGTGATTTTCACCAATAGAACGGGACTATCGATATCCTGTTACATAGTAAGCTTCGTTCTTCTTTATGGTTAATATCGCTACTTTAAGATAATATCCAGTATATAGAATGTGCGTCCAAATACACAAATTAATTTGGCAGATCCTTCTGGGTAATCGAATATTCGATTAATTGGATAACTGAGGACGAAAATGTTTATTCTTAGATAATACGAAATTTGCTTACAACATGAGGTTCGTGTCGCAAATTCTTACTCATCGTTTTAAATGATTTTACTCCTCAGAGGAATGATAAGAAATGAGTATGACTGACGTCTTTCCGGATTTTGTTGTTGTGGATCTTTTTCTTTTATATAATATTTTCCTATTTTGATTTTCAGTTCCTTTTTGAATCGTAATATTTCTATTTAATTCGAAGTTTAGTATTTCTGCTTATTGTTAGGTAATACTCACTGTTTTTCATCTCACAATTATTTTGGTAAAATCAAAGTCAAGTGGGGCCTGCGCAAAAGCTGGAGAGTTTCAATATTTAAAAATAGATTTATTTAGTTTAAGGACTTTGAAGATAATGTGACATTCGCCGTTATTATCTGCTGTATTAAATACAGTAGACTCCCGATTATCCGCGGGCGGGTTATCCGCGCCTGCCACACAAAGTTTTTTTTTTTTTTTTTTGACTGATTTTTTCAAAAAGGTGTAGTTTTACAGTTATGCTTTTGTAATTACATAATATATTACAGTATTAAAACAGTACATATGTATTCATTTTTCAATGTATCCTTGACGCCTCTCGTAAGTACAAAGCACTTTTCTGTTTTCATTAACAAAATGCATTTTAGGTTCGTTTTGAGTGATATACTAAAATATTAAGCGTTAGTTAAACATTTCCTGCTGTTTATTTTACGTTTTATTGTACATAAAACGATTTTTCAAAGTTGGAATGACTGTTTCCTTTTTTGCTATACCCGTTTTTAGCTTTTTTCGGATTATCCGCGATTTTTGTTATCCGCGGCGGCCGCGCCACCCAATTCCGCGGATAATCGGGAGTATACTGTATTGAAAATAGCTACATGTGTAGTATAATTTTGGCAGTTAAGTGGCCGAAAGGTAGAGACGTTTTAAAAGAACTTCAATTTATTTTGGCATAATTTTTACACAGGAACAAAGCGCACGTTTGCATCAAAATACAAGAGCGAAAGTGGCAGAATTTTTCCTTTTAGTGATTTTATTACGAGATTCCAATAGGGAATCATTTGATACATGTCGATTTAATAACGGAAACTTTAGATATCTTTGCAATAGTTGTGTAAGAGCAAGAAATTTATAACCCCGCTCGTGGAGGTAAACAAAGACAAAGGGATTTTTAGAGCACGTGTTGGTTATAATTAAATAAAAATGTGAGATTTAAGAAAATTTTAGAATAAAGTAGCATAAGCTAATTTAAAATTAAAAAATAAAAATTAATTACGATTTAAATGAAATTAAGAGATAACATTACACACATATATACAGCCAATTATTTAAAAGCGTTATTTACTCATTATATTATCATTAAATATAGTAAGTAAGGCAGCAATTTTGTGATCCCCCCCCCTTGTTTTACTGGAAAGTTTTTGTTTGCGAATTTTCTTTCTCATTCTCTTTGCATATTTCCCTTATTCTTTAATTTGATAAACAATATTTTTAACAAGTGTTTATTAATTCGCTTTGTCTGTTTGTCTATGTAGTGCAAATTTTGCAATCGATTTTGTACTAACTTCCCGATGAAATAAAGTCTTGGAACTTTAAACATATTTCAGAACTAGACGCTCATGCAATATTAACTCATTTTCTTATACGTCTGTTTGTCTATTCGTTATAAATTTGGCAATCGAATGAAAACTTTCATTATCGATAAATGACGTCATACCAAGTCGTTATCTCATTGGGCAGTTTGTTTAAAATGATTGCAATTTCCCACTCACAAAACGAAAAACAAAACATAATTACTTAAATAAAAATAATCAATATAATACGTCTTTATAACGGACTAGAAATTATAAAATAATTTCTCCTAGTCCCATACTGATACTTAATACAAATTTTTAGGACAATTTTAATAGGAATTATAAATTTCAATTGGCGCTAAGCGAAATTATTTTGTATTTTTTAGTTCGTTTTTAACCTTTTCTAGGGCCGTGGGAAGTATGCTTCCCACCAAATTTATCAATCTTTGTATGAAATTATGTAGGTTGGCATAAGTTCTGACAAATTTTTTTTAGTAAGTCGGAAACTTAGATGCTTCAGTTCTTTATCTCAGACAAAATGATGTGTCTTGATTTGTTACTTAATTATTAATTAACCAAATTAATTAATTAATCAAATTAAATTTATCTAATAAGCTAAATGAATCCCTTTTCTTATTCTGATTTCAAGCCTAAAAATTTTTTAACATAATATGACTAGAAAAAAATGGCCCTTTAAAGGGTTAAAACATGGAATATTATTTTCTTTTACAACTTATGAAATAATTGTCTAGTTTAAAATGAACCAGATAACAAGAGTTCCAATGACTTTACTGGTTTAGAATCATATTCTCGGTTATTTAATTGAAAGTGCATAGCTTTTTCTAAACCGTTTAACTTGCCCATTGTTCCCGATTATTTAATGGAGCGTGCATAGCTTTTTCTATACCATTTAACTTGCTGATTATTCCCGACTATTTAACTAACACTGCTTTTTAACTGCAACCTCATAACTTTCCATTTACAGTCAACTTCAATTACCCCTGGCTAAAATAATTGCTTCTAATGTACAAATAAATCTTCAAGTCTTAAAAATTTCTTTCAATCCGAAAACAAATACCCAGTTGATTCATTTTCCTAATTTAATAATGAAGGAATTATTATTAGTTGACTTTCCGCCGCTTTTGTTGTTTAGAAATCAAACAGATTTGTTTCGTAACATAGTCAAAATGAGCCAACTAGCTTCTATTTAACTCAGCGAATATTTAATTGGTTTTAGGAAAACAGAGCTTAAGTTTATTTAGCTCAAAGGAGACATAGAGCCTGTAGTTTTCTTTGCAAAATTCTTCCAAATACCCTATAATTTCGGGTAAGAATCATCTAATTTACCACGTCCAATTAAATTTGCAGTACCTTTCCGTTTTCATTGTAAAGGAGAAATTCGCTTTATCAAGGAGAAAAGGGATATGTTACGCAAGTACTTAAATAACGTTATGTAATGGCACTTTTTAATTTCTGAAAGGAAATGTTCCGTCTTTTTATTTTCTTTTTTTTTAAAGATAAAAGTTAACTTATTTCCTTCCTGAAATCCTTTTCGATAAAAATCTACTCAGTACAGTTTGATTTTTATTTTATTGATAAAAATTTGATAGCTGCGCGTTTTAGCCGCTTATTATCTCTAATGGAGATTCGGTTGCAATTTCTTAAAAGAATATTTCATCGCTCATTGAGTATTTATTTGAAATTGCTGAGATATTAATTCTACGGGTAATTTTGTTATTACTTTTTCGTATACGAATAATGGATAGGAAAGATATTGCAGTTTTCGAATAATTCAGTTAAAACGAATCTATAGGTTTTAGACCTTTTTCAGTCACAAGAAGTAATTTTTAAAATTGCATCTGTGTGTGTTTCAAAAAATGTCATTCAATAACTCAAGAAACTTGATGCATGAAATCTCAACAACAATTTTTTAATGGATTCCATGTAAGAGAAGTCTGTGCATCTTTCGATATATGGGCCTATAAACGCGCTAACTCATTGACATAGCGAGCTTGATAAATTAAATTTTGTATATGATTTTATCTCTAGAATTGTGGGCGTGTATTGGATTTTAGGCCTAATCCGAGAATTGGTGTAGATTATGTCATCTATAAGTCATTGCGTATAGTTACCGATTTAAGTACTTTACTATCTTTGGCAGTATCCATTATGAGACAACTCTTTCAATAAGGTCAATTTAGTTTAACTTTTTGGCATGGTATTTTAAGTTGATATGTTTTATTATATTAATTCTGTGAATGTGGCTTTTTTTTTATCCATGATGTCTCCAGATAGACTAGCATCCTCGTTTGTATACAATATAAGTGAAGCCTTTATTCGGTTTTAAAAATATTCTAATAGCTAAATGAACGTAGTGAAACTTATAGAAATCTGACTAATTTTACTAGATAAAGAATTAATATTATCTTAATATTTAATCATTAAGATAATTTGTAATTTTTATAAGAATTTCTTTGGCAACTAGAAAAATGAACCTATTTTAACCTTCTTTGCTACCCAACCTCAGTCTAAAACCAGTCTTCTGTGCTTCGTTGAAACCCCATACTGGTGGAATATATGAACGCAATAGCTTAAACAATAGCAATGATCCCCCCCCCCCCAAAAAAAAAATCTTTCATATTCTCTAAAAAAGGTGTTATCCCCCCACCTTGCAAAAAATTGTTGACCTTGGATAAGTCAGAGTACGCTTTGCATGGCATTGGGGTACTATAATTACAAAATATTACCCTTTGAAGAGAATTCATAATTTTTACCAAAAACATCGAGTACTCCTTGGCTCAGTTCCTATATTGGAATCTTGGATATCTTTGAAAGAATGCGTAAGTGTTAGCGATTTTCATACCTTCACTCAAAGAGTAAGATTTTCAGACTCAGCAATTTTTTAGAGCGCGTGTTAGAAATAACAGGTTAGATCAGGAAATAACGGAAAATTTTAGAATGAAGTATCAAGGCCTCATTTAAGTTCAAAATTGTGAAATTTTTAAACATTTAAATTAAATTAAGAGATACCATACCATTATATATAAGGAGTATCATTAACAGATATCATACTAATTACATTAATTCTCGAAAATAATTCAACATGTACGAACATACACATAAAGTATAACTATAGCATTACGCACATACTGTATGAGCGGTCTTTGAAGTATTAATTCATTCTGGTTTTAATTTATAACTGAGACTACTGTAATTAAATTTATTTTTCTCAAACCATCTAACAAAAAGAAAAAAAAAATCGTTGTCCCAGATTTTACGCGTAATCATACACTTATACAGATCAAAATCGCAATCTGTTGCTAAACGGTGGTTAATAAATTCTGTAAGATTTTGCATCCACAAAAGCGTTTTTTATTCATAACTTTTCATGACTCATGGTTCTCTAATTTCACAACATATCAAATCAATGAAGAAAAAAAAACTATACCAGGTTTGAAGTTTTGGTTCTTCACTGACCGGATCAGTGAAGGAAAACAGCTCATCTGGAAAATAATTAATTAAAAATAAATCAATGGAGTTATTTTGATCGTTTTTGTTTTAAATTAGACAGAAATATACGAATAATGACCTCACAAAATTTGAAGAAAAAAAAATAGGGGAAATAGAATGTTAGTGAAGAACCAACTGGAAAAAAGAATTTTAGCAAAAATTTTAGTTAGAAATTTTTACATTTTTCCGAGAAAAATGATTAATTTTATTTAAAAAACTTTTTTTAAAATCATTAAATAAATAATGGTCAAAAATTTCGTAAAAATGATAAAATTAGCCTAGTCGTTTTTTAATTCTTTTCCCATTCCGAGTTCTTATCTTAATGAAAGCGTTATAAAAAAATAAAGAAAAAACACTTACCTTGGCTTGTGAGAACGAATATTTTAATAAATACTTTTCTCGTAAAACGTTCGTTTTCAAAACACACAAGAATTCTTATTATGATAAAATTATATTCTAACAATTCCTTTTATAAATATAGTAGAAAATCAGCCGATATAATATTATTTTTAGAAAACCAAACTAATTTTCAATTCTTTATCCTCTGCATTTAAATAAATGAAGAGCAATTGCAAATTATAATAAATTTCTAAAATATGTTTAAAAATCAGGCGATTAATTTCTAGCTCTTAAGTCGCATTGAAGAATCGGTTTCGCCAAATGATTTATGAGCGAAGTTCAATAACTGGATTAAAGAAAAATATCATTCAACTCATATTGAAAATAATTAATTAAAAATCAGTCAACGAGGGAATTTCGGTCGTTATTTTTTAAATTAGAGATAATTATTAAAATACTCACATAAAAAAATTGGAAAAAGATATTTGAAATAGAGTGTTGGATGCAGAAATATTAATTAAAAAATTTTCGGGAAAGAGGACTAATTAAAAAAAACTCTTAAAATTCAATTATTTATGTCAGATGTCCAAAACAAACTACTTTAGAGCGATAGATGTTTGTTCTTTTTGTCGCTGCAAATATTTTTTTTCCCTATGATCATTAAAAGCCAAATAAAGAAGGAATAAATATTTAAAAAAATCAACCAAAACAAAAAAAGTATTAAATAAAAAAAATTCTACTTTTGAATTTTAAAATTCGAGCTTCGAAGTACATTGAATTACTATTACTACTATCTTTGCGCTAAATTTAATAGCTGTAAATTCAATAGATTTGTTTGGACTTCGTCGACACACACGAACAAATAGACAGACACTCAAACACCTTTCTTTATAAATATATATTCAAATTTCGATGTCTTCCGGTATCGAAAATGCCCCATTTTCCATAAACAATATGGACAAAAAACAATAATTGTTTGATATCAACTGAAACAATGAAAAACAAAATCACTGAATTTAGTGTCCAAAAGACACGCTCGTGAGGTGAAAGGCTATTAATAAAGCGTTGATTGATTGGTCATTCAGAGGCGACTCTAACCATTAATCCAGTGGTCCATTGACCCTAATCACGCCACCTGTCTGGTCGCGGTATTGTCTCCCAATGGCTAATCCCACTCTTTTAATAATTAAGGGGATGATTAATTATGCAGTGAACTTCGAGGCCTCTTACGTGATGCCTTGGCTGGGTTTGAATGCGATTGTGAATGGAGATAAGAAAATACGAAGGTAACGGAACAGTTGAATAAGAGTTCAATTATTTGCTTAAATGTACAGTATAGAGTTCCTTCCTGGATGGAGTCAATACACGTTCACATGATACACGTCAAACACAACGTGATAGTTTTATCATAAAATTTCATCAAAAAGTAGACATTGCATTACTAAATACAAATAATGTGCAATTAGACGGCATACAGTGTAGTATTTGTTATTGATTGTAATATCAAAAATATTGGATATTTACAGAGATGTCCCCTTCTTATTTTAATATTTTAAGTCATACCATCTTCTATTTAATTAAATTATTGCGTTCAGTGACGGATTTTAATTGTTTTTGTGTTTTAATGGATAGATTTCTAACGGCTGCTTAATCTGTTCCACTTCCAATTCATTCATGGGCTGCGATGGCCTGGTAATAAGGTCTCGTCATCGGGAGTGGTGGGTTCCAAGTTCGAGACTCGATTCCACAGAATGATCATTAAGTCAGCCGGGTCAAATATCCCCCTTCTGGTTTGGTGCTGGAGTTTGGAGCGGGGTCTGCCTGCTTAAGTGCCGTCCCTTTCATCTGATTGCCGTTTAAAATTACAAATCCGTACCAAAATAACTCTCGTGTTGCTTTAAGAAGAGACGTTAATATAACTAAATTAAACCCAGTTAATACTTGTCAATGCACATAGCAGGTTGGTAAAGTTCCTGAACGCAAAGTTTTTTTTTTTTTTAATCTCCGGACACTGCTATTAAAAATTCAGAAAATCTGTGCCAGATTTTATTTATTTATTATTTTTTTTGTATTTTAACAATGTGAAGTAGATATATTTATAATTCTTTAATTTAATCATCTTCTAATTAGCAAAAGAAAGAAAAAAAACCTGCCATTGACAAAGAGCCTTTCTGGGGGTCATTCTCTGAAATTTAATGATTTTTATAAAATAATCATTTTATGTTTAAATGATTAAGTTTTATGCTTCTGATATAAAATGATTTTATACTGTTTGACTTTAAACTTAATTATCGACATTTTAGAGCACTCTATATGAGAGAAGTATATGAAGAAGTATTTACTTTTTGACTCTATACGAGCCAAAAAGTAAAGAACTGGAAGCGCATCGATTTCCGATTTGCTTAATAATTTACAATAAATTAGGTAGCTTCCCAGGCAAAATAATATCATTTCCTCAGTAATTTTTCTCCATTTATATGCCGTTCCGACATGCGCAGCAATCGACTTTTTAAACAATTTTGGGCTGCGAAGTGAAATACCTTTAAATGCTGATCAGACTTGAAGTGAGTTTTGTTAAACAGTAGGAAGAATTTGCATGTGATTTTGAAAAGTTCAACAAATAACTGTTGCCAAATGTTATGAATACTCTACTCGACTTTCTTATATTCGCATCTGTGATTACCATGTTTAAATGCTACAAAAATAAAGAAATTTTGATGTAGTTTTTGGTTCCATATTGATATATGCACTATCTTAACAGGGCGAAGAGACAAACAATCATTTGATAAATTCGTCCAAAATTTGCGCAGTCTGATGATAACCTTATTCCAAATTTCATCTATCTTTTGTGTTTCTAAATCATCGTATCCACAAGCATACGTGCGAAGTGACAGACAGACTTCTCGGAGAGTGATTTCATTCAAAAAAATTTGTACAGAGTTTCTTTCCTAATTTATAGGAGCCATATTAAATTCCTTCAATCTAGCTCATTTTCGAAACATCGTGTTCGCAATCTGATCGACAGAATTTCAAACAATTCTCATCAGTTTTTACGTTAACTAGAGCTCTGTATTTCCTAATGAATGAGAAAAAACAGAATAAGGGGTTTTTTTTTGAGAACTTCCTTTCATCTAATTTGATCCAGAAATTCACACCAGTATTGGTGACAAGAAAGCATAACAAATTTCTTTCAGTTGCTTTTTTTTCAGTTAACGCATTCAAATGCTCGCAAATATGCAAACTGACAAACCGCCATCATTGACGGATTAGACCCAAAATTTGATATATTTCTCCAATTCTGATGATGTAATATGCAAATACGCAATATCTATATGCAAATTATATTCCTGTAATTATTTACCTTTTTGAGTTTTCATGTTCATATGGACATGAACTGGCAAACAGGCAGACTTTCCATTGAAGAATTTCTTATAAAATGTAGCAGATTTAGTAAATTTGGTAAAATGACCACTTTCACAGATTTAATGTCTATAGTTAATTACGTCTGTTGCTTACAGTGTCCTCAGACAATGTAAATAGATATAATTCAAACTAGCGGGAATGGTCTCTTCGAAATTTCCTCGCTTGCTCTCTAATAAATCTGTTATTCCGTCTCTTTCTGGTATAAAATTGTGAACCTTAAGAAAGGCGATGAACGCCATGAGGACTCAGATTTTTATTTTCAGTGCTCGCATATACCAGTAGTACAGTGAAGTAAACCGATAATGAATTTTGGACACCTTTTTTCCATCAATTGAATCCAAAATTTGAAATGGAATTACAATTTTAGTAATAAAATCGTAAATCAAATTTCTTTTATCAAAGACATTCATGTTTCTTATTTACAGTGTTTCCATACTTGCCAAAGTACACACCCAGAGATAGACAAGCTATGACTGATTTTCTTCGAAATTTGATACAAATTTATATATTAAATGCTATAACTGAGTTCCAATTTTAACTTACTTGAGTCATTGCGTTTTTGATTACGTATGCATTCATGATAAAATGCAGATAGATAGACGATCTATTACTTAATGAATTTAATTTAGAATATGAAATGAATCTATACTTTAGATGCTAAACCTGTATACCAAATTTTACCCATCTAGCTCTTTTAGTTTTATAGTTATCGCATTCGGTAATATTTAAACAGCCGAACTGATAAATCTCCTTTGAATGATTTTCGTTCAAAATTTACAAATTTGTTATAAAGACTACATACCATATTTCATATATCTAGTTCAAAGTTTTTTTTTTAATTGTGTTCACAGATAGACAGACAGACAGACAGACATAAATCCAAACACGCCT
The DNA here is from genome assembly GCF_947563725.1 of Argiope bruennichi. Classification (NCBI taxonomy): domain Eukaryota; kingdom Metazoa; phylum Arthropoda; class Arachnida; order Araneae; family Araneidae; genus Argiope; species Argiope bruennichi. The sequence continues at coordinate 93,560,956 of NC_079156.1, read as the reverse complement.
TTTTCGAATTCAGAGAGATCTGAAGCGTGAAAATTCATCAAAATATGGAGTTCGCATTTTTTTAACAATTACAATATTTTTTTCTTCGAACACTTTATGTACATAAAAATAAAAATATATCTTATGTCCAAAAATAAAAATAAAAATAAATTTGAAATAGAAAATTTCTTCAAAATTTCGAGATTAGACCTTTTTTTTTTTTACAAATACTCCATTGTCTTTTTCTACATTTTCTATTTGAGAATTTGAAAAATTATAAACCCTCTCATAGCAAACAGCAATTTTTCTGGGGAATCCATGTATGACATCATTCGAAGGCTAATAAAACAATACGTATCAGCGAAGCATCGATAGATCACCGATACATAAAAGTTTACGACAGCTTATATAAAGAATAATTCATTTACATGTAAACACAAAAATTGATAGAAGTCTTTTAAATGGCTTTTATTTCGGTTCAGCTGTGCTATAACTATTTGCTCAGATGATACATCGCGAAATGTATTTTTTTATGCATTTGAATACAAACGTCAAAAAACTTTCTGCTTTTACCTCTACAGCACCATCAAATCAGGCGGTTGCTGCTGTTCTGTCTGTTTTGGAATTCTGGAGTTGGTATTATTGCTGATGTTTTGGAAGAAATCGTGGATTCCATTCTCAATATTTTATCTGTTTATTTATTTATTTGATAATGGAATATATATTTTTTTAAATCAAAAACATGGGATTGAACTTTAAATGACTTGCACATAAAGTTAACAAAGGCGAAGTATTGCATTGTCAAAAAATATCATTGGAAATATGATTAGTCTTTTAAATATAAATTCGATTATGAATTATCCTACGAATTTGTTTTTGTCTTTTGTCTTCTTTTTAAAATTCAAACTTGAGTGATTTTACTATTACTTAATAACCTTGGGATACTATAATATTGGACCGCTTGTCAGATGAAATTGCCTTTTAATAAATATTAAATGCAATATGCATTTTACTTAAACGCGTTATTAAATATACTAATGACGAGTTGATGTTTAAAACATAAAACAACGAAAATTATTTAAATGCTTAATTTTAAATATTGTTTTGTTAATTAAAAATAAGCATTTATTATCAGCTTTTTCTTAATGCTAAACAATGTAAAGTATTTCTCGATACGGGATACTGTGCCTATGGAGGAGATGACTGATCCACAGTAAGAGGAACTCTTTTACGGAATGCTTTACTTGCCGCGTTTTTCTTTTTATCTATTCTTTTGCAAAGTGTCATTTCATTTTATTTTTGAATTGAACAGTTCTTTTATATTCTCATATACGAAGTATAGAGAAAGTATATTAATCAGCACAAAATTCAAATTCGAGATTTTGACGAATCTCCATGTTTTAGATCACCCTGGTTTCGTAAAACACATTTTTGGAAAATGGCCGTCTGTCTGTCTCTGACAAAGGTAACTCAAAAACGCTTTGAGCTATATGATTGAAATTCGGTATACGGCCTTTACATCACATTTAGAGATTTCTATCAAGTTATGAATAAAATCTGATCAGCAGAAGTTCGTCTGTCCTGCTGTTCGAATATAAATTAACACGATAATTACAAAACGAAGAGAGCTAGATGAATAAAATTCGTTACACAGATCTAACAACTACAGTGTATACATCTATCAGATTTTCCCCAAATCGAAATAAGAATTGAATGTCTGTCACTTTGTACTTTCAGGAGCATTTTAATGTGATAACTCAAAAACACAATGACTTAAATATATCAAATTTGGTGTGGCATTTTGTGACTACAAGTGCAGTTTTGTGTCAAATTTTGGTTCAAATCAGTTGAGAAAAATGTGTTTAAAGCACAAATTTTGCTTTTGGTTACTATTAATCGCATGCCATAGATTAATCGCCAAAGAACTCGCCAAGGGTGTCTCGGGAGATTGCGTAAAAAGACTAAATTCACACCAAAAATTAATATTTCATAACTATTGTATGCCAATGCCGTATAAGGAGTTTTCAAGGATGACACCTTTATGAAAGAATATGCAAGAAAGTTTTGGAGAGACCACACTGGTTTTATTCGAAACTTGAGCTACGGAAGCTCTCTACTCGTACAGGGTTTCCGTAGCTCAAACAGAAAGCAAATATATGCAAAGGTCGCACGAATTTTTATTTATTTAAGGACATCAGGTATCGGAGACTCGTCCTTGACTTCAAATTCAATAGACATAAAATCGTTCTTTGTGACACTTGGAAAATATGTCCTATTTCTATATGCCTCATACTGCCAGACCAAGCAACATTATAAGGAATGATTAATTATCGGAAATTAATTTTTGAAACAATTCTAAACTATTGATATGAGCAACTAGAACAGTAATAATTATTAATGATCGATTGTTTACAATGCCTTCTCATCCTCGTACTTGATGTGCTACCTCGATGATCTGGTGAATTGCTAGAATACCAGATCACTGAAGGGGTGGGAGGCAGACAAATCGATTGCTATCAGCATATTAATTGAAATAAGACCAGCAAAAGCATGATGTCAAAATAGAAAACTATCCATTCGATGGTGATGGTATTAGTTACCTGCAACATAAACATTTCCTCGCCTCCAATTTTCTGGACAGGCTCAAAAGGAAGTTATTTAAAATCAAATAATTAAAAGATAAATGCTAGTTAAAATGTAATAAAGTCTGAATTTTTTTATTAAAACATTTTATTAATATTTTATTCTCAAATTGATAAAAATAATTATGACACTGTTGATAATTTGTAAACTGAACACGGACTGCATTTTAGCCAAAAATATGAGCTTAGAAAAAAAAATCGAAAATTCTGTTTAAACCCTTTGCGCATCGTTATCATTTTTTTTTATTGCAGTAGTAGCGAAAAAGTATTTTTCATAAATCAAGCAATAATATTCAATGAAATTTTCCTGTTTTTCAAATTTAATAAGCCTCATATTAATTATATAGATGTTATTAAAAATTACATTTTTTTTTTTCAATTTTCGATTCACATTTCAGAAAAAAGAACAGCTTAGAGTTATTTTTTTATTCTAAGAAAAAATTTCATTCAAAGTAAGAACTTTTTTTATCCAAAGAAAGCATAAACTGGGTCATCAAAAACAAAACAAAAAAACATTACATTAATGAGCGCCTTGTTAACATAAAGAAAACGACATATTAAAAATTAAAAAACAGTAAGAATTAATCGTGGAAAAAAAAATTTCAGAGTGATAAGAATTGTATACCTTCAGACTTAAAAATTTAAAAACCGCTATCATTAAAATTAAAAAGTGTTAAAAATATTCGGAAATTAAAAATTTTAAGCTTTTAATCTTAAAAACATTAAAGAACATATTCAAAATTTCATGAAACTTAAAAGTTTTTTTTTTAATTTATATAATGAGAAATAATCGGTATAATTAAATTCGGCTATAGAATTCTCAAATAATTTTTGCTTCTGAAAGCTTTGACTGATACAATAAAAAGAATACAAACGAATATGCTATCGCAATAAGTCATTTGATACCGACTTCATAAAAAAAAAGATAGCACATCAAGGATATCAAATTAAGGATGTAATAAAATATTGCACTAATAAAATGAAAATGTATTCTGAGAACAAAAATGATTACTTTTGTAAAATGAGTAGGCATTTTAATGGTTCTTTGAGCTGTTTCAGAGAAAATTATTGTAAAATTATAGAATTTGTTAAAATTAGAGTTTGTTTGTTGTTATATAGTTATATTGTAAAAATATAATATTATACAAAAATTATTGTAAAATTATTTAATTAGGAAGGATTTATTTAATTAGGATGTAATCAAATATCTACCCTTTACAAGAAATTAAAAATTGTTCTTTTTTAATACAAGAATGAAGAAATTGAATCAACCATTCCACTTCCTTTACTGCCAGTCGTTCCGAGGACTAACTATCATTAATATTTACACTATCTGCCGTTTTATAGTGTGATTTCGGAGAAGTTGGTTTAATTAGTATCAGAGGTCATTGCATTACTCTTCTGCCAATCAACAGTTTTTAAAGATGAACTCGAACATATTTTACCCCAATGAAATGCAGTGTATATTTTTTCTTCTCTAGATTTAAACACATATTTATTGAATTATAAATTCATAAAAGCACAACACAGTTACAAGAATAACAGTATGTAAAGCTTGTATAGCTTTAAATGGCATGGAGTTTGAACGCTTATTTTAAACACTCCAAAATTTTGTTGTTTATTTTATGTTCTACTTGCCATTGTATCTCCTAATACCGGAGAACTTCTTGCTATTCGTACAGCTAAGTTGTTGTGTTCTTATGAATTGTATTCCATTAATCCTGCCTTGCATATTTTATCGTGCATCTTTTCCTTTTACTTAATTCACTGACAAAACAATCCTTTGTACCACTCCACCACCATTTTATGTATTTTTGACCTCATGTTCTATTGCAAAAGTGACTTGTTTCCGTATCTCTCACTTATCTTTAAAATTTGTAAGAGAAAATTTGGGAATATCTTTTTCATGATATGTTATAACAGGCACCTGATAATTGGGATTGCTTCCCCAAATCGATAAAGGATGAAAAAGGGAGAATAATTAAGAAGTAATTAAATCATAAAAAATTAGATGTTTGATCAAATCTTTTATATTCCTTGGCTGTAAATGACTAGAACCTAAAATTAATCGTTTCTTATATACCTGTATTATATGAAACGCCTTGCGTTTAATTTTGTAACATAATAATGAGAATTAAAATGCATTTTGGATCTCTTCCCGTTGATCGAATGGTCCAAAATGTAAATGATAAGAACCTAAAATCAATCGTTTCTTATATACCTGTACTATATGAAACGTCTTGCGTTTAATTTTGTAACATAATAATGAGAATTAAATACATTTTGGATCTCTTCCCGTTGATCGAATGGTCCAAAATGTAAATGATAAGAACCTAAAATTAATCGTTTCTTATACACCTGTACTATATGAAACGCCTTGCGTTTAATTTCGTAACATAATAATGAGAATTAAATACACTTTGGATCTCTTCCCGTTGATCGAATGGTCCAAAATGTAAATGATAAGAACCTAAAATTAATCGTTTCTTATATACCTGTACTATATGAAACGCCTTGCGTTTAATTTCGTAACATAATAATGAGAATTAAATACACTTTGGATCTCTTCCCGTTGATCGAATGGTCCAAAATGTAAATGACTAGAACCTAAAATTAATCGTTTCTTATATACATGTACTATATGAAACGCCTTGCGTTTAATTTCGTAACATAATAATGAGAATTAAATACACTTTGGATCTCTTCCCGTTGATCGAATGGTCCAAAATGTAAATGATAAGAACCTAAAATTAATCGTTTCTTATATACATGTACTATATGAAACGCCTTGCGTTTAATTTCGTAACATAATAATGAGAATTAAATACACTTTGGATCTCTTCCTGTTAATCGAATGGTCCAAAATGTAAATGATAAGAACCTAAAATTAATCGTTTCTTATATACCTGTACTATATGAAACGCCTTGCGTTTAATTTCGTAACATAATAATGAGAATTAAATGCACTTTGGATCTCTTCCCGTTGATCGAATGGTCCAAAATAGAATCTAGAATTTTGATCTAAAAGTCATAGACCCGATTTCGTTTATATAGTTTCCTATATTCTTGAGCTTTAGTGTTCATAAAGACAGACAAATACTCAGAAATCCTATCTGCAAATATGTTTAGTCCAAAATTTTATAGTGATATTAAATTTTAAATCGTAGCCCTTTTTTAAGGTTATTGTCTTTTGCATATATTCTGATAGACTGACCGGCCCGCAGTCAGCTCTTTAACTAATTTGATCCAAGTTTCAAGACAAATATAACATGTTCGTGAAAAATCTTGTATTGTCTTGGAACATGGAACTACAAAAGAGAAATTTCAATGTTTTTAAAATTTTTATTTTGATATGACATAGGCAAGACACATAGATAAAACTGTCAGACACCTATAGCAAAAAGATAAATAGAAACTGTTGAAGGATTGTTCAAAATTGTATACAGATCTATAATTTTAGTTTATCGAATCGTTTTTGGGTTGTAGTATTTGCTTACACATTAAAAAATAGATAAACAAACAGTCAACACATTAATAAACAGCATTCGTGCACTTAGTCCTAGTAGCAAGACAAATATTATATAGGTAGCATATAAAGTATCAAAATCAATATTATATAGGTAGCATATAAAGTATCAAAATCAATATTATATAGGTAGCATATAAAGTATCAAAATCAATATTATATAGGTAGCATACTTTAGGTAGACAAAATGGTCGAGAATATGACGCTTCTGGAATTTAACTTATTTATTTTTTTCACGGGAGGTATAATTTGTACATAGTGGTAACGGCGGAACGCACCGTTCGTATCAGAAGGCAAGAGAAAAGTGCCAGAAATTTTTCCTTTTTGTGATTTTATTAAAAGATTCCGATAGAGATTTTTTTCCCCTTGTTGATGTAGAAAAAGAATCTTAGGCATCTTTGAAAGAAATGGAAGGTGTTAGAGATTTTTATCTGTTCGTTCAAAAACCAGAGAGTCAGCTATTTGTTTAGAGCGCATGTAATAAATAATTAAACAAAATAGTGGGTTTTGTATAGGAAATATGAAAAAAAATTTTAAATAAAGTAACATGGATTAATTTAAGATAAAAAAATAGATTAATTAAGATTTAAATTAAATTAAAACATATGAAATTATCTTCAGAGAAAGATGCCTCGCCCTCCACACCAAGCATTGACCACACATTCTCTTTCTTGTTCTTCCTACTCTTAACAGTTGTTCGATCGCAGTAGTCTCATCTTTCTTGCCGTTAGATGGCGCAGTTGTTACAAACGTATTTCAAATTTAATGCGCCCATTTCATTTGTATTCCAATAATTACGTTCTTATGCACATGAACAGATCATTAGATTTTTCTGGTACTTAAAAGAAATCCATAGTTTTGGCGCAAAAAAACGCATATTTGTTTTTAAATATCTAGTTAGTATAAGTATTTTTTAATTTTGTGGGTATGAAAAAATTGATATAATTTTCAAAAATGGCTTTTTCAGAACTGAAGGAAACTAATCGAAATCTCCAGGTCAAAATTTTGAACGAAGACAATATTTTCTTAGTGTATACATTGCGTAGAAAAAAAAACAATTTAGAAAATCAGTAATATAATATTTATTTTTAAAAATTAATTTATAATAGTTACAATTAAAAATCCGTTATCTTTTACGAAGTATTATTGTTTGCACCAATAATCCTAAAACATCAATTTTTCCATCTCCTTATCATGATGCCAACATCTCTTAGGAATAAATTAAAGAGATTAACCTTTTTTTTTAAAAAAAAAGGAGCGAATTATCTTCTCGGTACAATCATCTCACACGCAACCTTGAAAAGGGATTAATAAGAGATACCAACCAACCCTTTTTCCACACACCTGCTGCATGACAATTGACAGAACAAAAGGGTTGATGAAACACAAATTAAGAAAGCGAATTTCAAGCCCCACCACCTTTTCACGTCTAGACTGTGGCATAAACGAGACACCTAAAAAAAGAAAAATGTTCGAATGATGGGGGGGGGGGATAGAATTAAATGAAAAAGACTCAGACAACGACGCGCACGTGTTTTGGTCCGATTTCCCTCGTCCCCTGCCCCAAGGACTCTTTTTGTATCTTCCGGTATACAGTCACTTACTTTTCTTTATTTTTATTTTTCTACTCTTTTCTTTTTTTGTTCACTGTAGGACGTCTTCTGAATTATTCTTTCAGCTGTATTTGTCATCTGACGAAGTTGAGGCCTCGTTACACACTTTGGATTAAGTATTGAAGTTATTTTGTTTGGACAGTCTGCTTCTCTTTTGTTGAAATGAAGTGACGCAATACTATCTTATAATGGAAAAAGTCAAAAATGTTTTGGGGGAAGTAAAAGCTGAGAGAAATGCGCATGCTCCACTTAATGGATATTTTGATTTTTTTTTTTTTTTTTTTTTTTTGGTCTTCTTTTGAGATTTTGCAACAGATTGGCAATAGTGATAAAAACTGAAGAAAAAATATACAAATTTTTTATCAGAATTTATTGATTATTAGTTTTTTAATAAAGTGTGGAAAAATTTATGCAATTAAAAATACAATGATCAATAATAGATAAGTAATCTTGAAATGATTTGAAGCCATCTCAAAAGAATTATTCCAGTTTTGACTGACAAATTGATAACAGATATTATTAATTAATTAAATTGTACAATTAAATCAGAAACATATTTTTCTTTATGAACAATATTTCTTTAAACTCATTTTAAAACATTTAAACTTTCAAGTTAACCGAAATAAGTCTTGTTCAACATATATAAGATCAATTTTTTTTTATTTAATCAGTTGTCATGTGTCAGGTACAGCACCATCATCATAAGTTGAAAAATTTGCAGATTCGATTATGAATTTTCTAAAAACATTCTTATGAAAATTTTAAGTGAAAAAAATCGTTTGGCAAAAAATTGATTAATTATTTAAGATATCAAATAGTATACAATATATTTTTAGAACATAAAATAAAATTTTCTGACGCCGAAAAATTTGTGGATAGAAATATATAAATAAAAATGTAATTATTGATTTTTAAAGCAAAATTAATAATTTACAAATCATCGCATGAATATCAACATTTTTGAACTTTAAATATATTAGAAAAACTTTAATAAAATTCTGATTCGACATTTACTAAAGTATGGAAAAAAATAGATTACAAAGTAAATAAGTAAATAAATAAAAATAAAATACAAAAAAATTAGTTATTGTTCAAAAATAAATAAGGTTTGGTAATTAATAATTTTAAGAATCATCTGCTTTTTTAAAAATTGCTGCAAGTGTTTTTTTAAATAATTTTTGGCAACGTAAGATTCAAATAATGAAACTAAGCTGTTTAATTTAATTTTTAAAAAGTACGTTTTATGCTCTTTATTTGATCAGATTTATTTTCACCATCAATGAAAAGCAAAAAATTTAGCAAACAGAAATAAAATAATGTTTTTGTTTTTAAAAAAACATTAGAGCATGGTTTTTTTTTTTTTTTTTTTCCTCTTCAAAGTCTTGAACTGCATCCAAAAGTACGAATTAAGAAGGAATAACATAAAGTTCAGTGCTTTGCTGGTGAAAAGATCAAGGACATCAAATGCTTTGTGTTCTATGAGCGCATGCGCCGAAGACCAATCTTTACTGTACTCTAAAAAATTCAAAAGAAAAAGAAGCAAGTAAGAAAAATTCGGAATGATTCAGTCTGGTTAAACATGAATTTATTCTAGTTGTCTCATTTTGAACAATTGATTCTACAGACTGTCGATTTGATTGAAATTTAAAATGTCTGAGTGTTTTCAGAGAAGCATAAAATTGGCCCTCTCCAACTTCAATTCAAGGAACAATTAAATTTAAACAGATGTGTAACCGGTAGCGTAATCAAGGTTGATATAATAATGGCATAACTTAAAGTCATGTACCTTTATTTTTTCGATTAAGTGTTCGCCGAATTGGGCTTCTGCAGGAACTAAATTCCAATTTAAGAAGCAGAATATATTGTGCTTTATAACAAATTCTTTTTTTTTATTGTTCTTAATAATGAATTCTATATTTTAGTAATTTTTATTTAATGTTTTTTAAAAGAATGAAATCCAGTTTTTTTTTTTTTTTTTTTTTTTTTTTTTTACAAATTGATGGTTTGGAAATGTTAAAAATTTCGCTTTTACAGGTATTGGAGTCTGAAGATTACACAAAAATTATATTGAAACATTTTCATATTTATAATTACTGTCATTTGAATTAAAATATTTAAATTAAAAGTAATATATGACTAAAAATTTAAATGTAATTTATCACTAATCTTTCATCTTCCAAGATGCAAGTGTAAAAGTTTGAATTTTTTTTCTTTAATGCAAGAATGCAAAATGTTTTTGTTTTTAAATAGTATTTGAAAAGAAGTTAATAGAAATACAAACACCCAATCCAAAATACCATAACATTGTATTTGTTGAGAAATCGTCTGAATTTCATTTGAAATTAACGAGCAAGTTTATCTGACTTTATTTATTTTTATTCTAAACAAATAATATTTACAATTTTATTTATAAAACTGTTGCCCTTTTCGCTTCATTTCGCTAATAACGGTGAAATTAATTTCGGCTCTCTACTAGCAAGCTCGTGACAATATTTTTTTTAATGTTTATTCGTTTGTCTTTATTTTATTTTGAATATTATTACATACCAAAGATGACGAGTACACAACATGTACGTATAGACATAATTGTACTTGATCGTCGCACCGTGTGTGTGTGAAAATGTAATAATTAAAACACTAAAAAATATTGTTAAATATGTCCAAGGATATTTTAAAATTTGTTAAAATTAAGGAGAAAACGTTTTGCAGAAGTAAAAATCAATATCACTGGAAAAGTTTTCTTTGAATTTTAAAGTGTTTTTAAAAGTGGTTTGTTTAAAGTAATGCCCACTGAAATTTTTGAGAAATGCATTAATATTTAAATTAATTTTTTATTTAAAATCTGATGAAAATGACGAAAAATATTTTTAGTAAGCACCTACTGCCTCCTAAAAAACTGCATGGTAACTACATGCTAGATTTGGCAGTTCTAAAAACAACACTCTGCCCTTTAAAGAATTTTTAAATGATTTTCGCACTTTATACGTCGTATTAAGTAATTTACGAATAGTAACTGGCTTATAAATATTATTATGTTGAAATTATTTGATTATAACTATTCATCTTTTCCTATTTTTTTTTCTAAAAGAAGTTCTACATCAACTATCAAAGGTGACATTTATACCAAATATATTCTCCAAATGCAAACATATTCCTTCAAAATAAGAAATTACAGTCAAATTTGTAAATAGATTTAGTAATATTTGAACATCTTTGTCCCGGGCTTGAATTTTTATTAATTCATTAGATAAGATTGGACACTGATTTTGATGATTTATGTGGTTTATTTAAGAAGGGGTGGGGGGTTGGTGGGAGGACCTCGCAATTTTTAGTTGTTAACTACTGTTCTTTCTTCACACTTCAATAAACAATAGCAGTCGCAGTTCTGTGAAAATTCATTGACTGGAATTCGTATTAAAGTTTTTATGGAGATTGTGCATTAGAAAATGCTTAGTTTTTTAAAAAAAATTCTTACAATGCTGAATTTAGAATTAATGAGGCTCTAAACTATCTGGGATAAGAGGCCCTATATAAATCAGTTTAAATAATACATTTTGTACATAATATGTACACAGCAAATGTCTCATTATGACATTTGCTCATTCTTATAATCCCCCACCCCGGTAAGAAGCCTGACTATATATATACTGAAACTATAGCCTGAGTAATTTTTATACAAATCCAGGCTTAAGTACTTAATTGATTTTATTTCTAAAAGTGAATCATTTATGATGTTCTTATACCGTTTCAACTCTCAAATGCCCTGAACCAAAAATGCAGAAAGAAAAGAAAAATGTATTTTTTTTTTCTTTTTTAAAATTATTTAATTTCTAATCTAATTAAGTTATCTAATTCTAAAATTTTCATCTCAAAAAACCCAACTAAATCAGCACAAAGAAAAAATGATTTAAAACAATTTGCTGGGACATGTCCGCTGTTCTTCATTTAGAATATGTATTCTAGATTTCCAAATGTGGCGGTCTTACTGATTAAAGAATATTTTTAATGCATTTTGTATTGAAATTTTATCTTATGATTGCGTATGCAGTAGTTATAAGTTAATCACATGTAAATTTTATTCCAAAATCTGCTTTAACTATTTACAATTCTACTTTAAGGATCTGTTCAGACTTATATGCTTTATGGTTATTTGTTTCTAAATTTTATGTTTTATGTCATTCTGAATTCTGCCCTAAATTATTTTTTCATTGTTATTTACATTATTTATAGTGTTGTAACTAACTCATTTCTGTTATGTATGTTATTTGTTTGTCATTTATGCGAATTTAAATCCTGTTCTGTTTTCATCTCAATCCTGTTCCGTTTTATTTTTGCCACTTTAAATTTTGCATTTTATGACAATTAATCCTGTTCTATGCTTTCTGGTGACTTCCATGCATTTTACATCCTTTTGATAGGTAGAAATCCGTTTCGAACCTGAGACTTTTCAATTACGTGGACGGATATCTGCCCCACACTGCACGGAAAAGAATCTCTTTCAATAAAAAATTAAATTTTGAACTGAAAATTTTCATTAAAATATACTTTAATAATAATAATAATAATCTACAACTAATAGGAATTATTGATACATAATAATTTCCATTTATTTACGATTAAAATATCATTAATTACTACATTTTTTTTCAATGTAGAGATATTGTTTGAATCTGGATAAATTTATAGAATTGATGAATTAATGAAATTACACGATGGTTAATTAATAGCACCTTCTATAGAACTGGGTGCGTTTAAAATAATTTCATAAAAGGAAATCTGAGAAAATATTTCACATCCATTTACTTGATATTAACATTTCTTGCCAGAAATGACGGCAGAAATTAGATTTAAAATGTCACAATGCACAATCCTTTATTTAAAAGTAAAGAATTATCTTAATTAAAGAGATCTCCATGATCGAATCTTGTCAATAATTGATATTCCTGTCATATTTAAATTCAGAAAGTGTATGTTTTTCATTCTATCTGTCTTTCTATTTTTTATATGTAAATCGTATAATAAAGATAATTCTTCGTTTAATGTATTCTTCCTTACTTTAATTAATTCTATTCATTTTTTAAATATTCTAATCTTTTTTTATTCTTAAGTCAATAAGAATTTAGAGAAAAAATTAGACGAGTTTGTGTAAAATACTAAAATGCACATACGATACAATGTTCAATACAAATAATGCATATTTAATGAAGATTCGAAATCCTAAAAATAATATATGTTATTTGCATTTAATACATTCTATTGTGTGAGATATGATATTTTTAGTTATATCGTATTAGATTCTGAAATTACAGTAAATTAGAAATAATTACTGTAAAAAAATTATTTTTTACTCGATGACGAAATTATTTTCGTTTATTGGGAATATCATTATAATTGAAATGCTACGAAAATATTCGGTATTAAATCAACGAGAGTGATTTATCCCCCTGAATTTCTCGTATGTTCTAGCACGTTTTGTTATTCGTAGCTTAATGGGGGAAACTGAGTATTTTTTCAGCTGTCTTTTTTTAGTACAATTTTAGCAAAAAATTGACATATACCTACAATACTGATGACAAAAATCGTTTGATAAATTTCAGCTATCTGAGTTATTATATTTTTGAGTTATCACAATCAGATATCTTCGATTATGAAGGCATGGAAATCTGCCAATTTTTGACGCATCAACCTATAACTATAATTATAAATTTATATACTAAATTTCATATATTTAGCTAATTTCGATTTTTGTAAGTTTTGATTTGCAGATTTTAGATTAGAATTTAGAAAATTTGATTTTATTCTATATATATCTACTTGGTGAACAAAGAGTTAAATGTATTTTTAACATAATTAATTCAAAATATTCTTTAATATCTATTTTTAATGTAAAGAATATATTCCAAATTTTACTTGTTTAGTTCATTCTGTTTGTGAATTGTCTTATTACAAATAAACAGATTTAATTCCAAAAAAAAAGTACTTTTTTGTAAGTTCACGGAACTCTATAAAGGGATAATCAAATCAAAATCTCCAGTTCGAAGTCAGAAATCCATTCAAATTGAGAATGAAAGCAACATAAAATATTTTTCATTGATGGTTCTGCATTAAAATCTAATTGGGCTTTAATTAGTAATATCAGTTCAATGCTAAAATTACAAGACTAGACGTCGAGACAGAAAACAAACATATTCTACAATTTGAATCCAATGTCGAATATTCTTTTGTCTCTTTTCATTCTACACAAGAGTCAAAAGGGTTTCGGAAAAAAAAAATAGAAGGAATTGATTATGGAACAATTTCTGAGAAGTTCCAAATGAGCCGTGACTCCCCCGAATTTAATAAAGTCGTTAACATGGCAGTGATTGGTTGAGACTCCATAAATCGTCTGATATGTCAGAAAGGTGTCAAAATTGGCGGGAAAAAACGTATCAGGTGCGCTTTTTATTTGCGCTTCAAGATTTTCCTGACTGGCTCATTTCCTCTAGCAAAACAAATGTAAACAAAAAACGCGACATAAACTCTTTCATTGGGACATCACCCAGTGTGTGCCAGACGTGCTTGTAAACAATACTGTTTACATTATGTAAAATAAATGATGAGTTTCTCTCGTAAATACTTTGAAAGAAAGGACAAATAATGAATTGATTGAATTATTGCTATCGACGAATAATTTAATAAAGTTATACCACTAAATTCTCTGAATTTAGAACCGATGTATTATTGTGATTAAGCATTACAGTTGGAATCACGAGATTTCAAAAGGTCAAATCGGTTAATTTCTGCGAAAACGGAATTAAATTTCTAATATACGACGTACTAAATTTGTTTGTTTTTCCCACAAAACTGTCAAACGATTTTTTTTTCTCTTTCGTAAATCAAATTTCACAAGCTAAATGCGGTTTGGCAAATTTAGTGGATAGGTTATTTTACCATAAATTTTATTCTTTGTTTTAGTGACATTACCTATGACAGAAACTTTTTTTTATAAAACAAGTTTCTTGTTTTAATACAAAACAAGATTTTTTTTTCTGAATAAAAGAAAGAAAAAATATTTATTTAATAATTATTTTCTATGCTGATTTTTTAGATTCAAATTTAATTGATTTTTAAGTTTATCTGAGAAAAATTCAGTTTCTCTTCATTCTAAGTTTTTAAAAAATATATCTAATTTTTGTTTGGTAATCTCTTTTTTTATTTGAAGGAAAACTACTATTGTTTTGGAAAAGTATGCGGATTTCAACATCGTGATTTTTTTCTAGTTTTGTTTTATGACTAACTGCATTTTGAAAAAAAATTGCAAAAATTTCATTACACAGATAGAAAAAAGAAAAAAAAAAAAACACCTTTTCATCATATTATATTTTTATGCTATCTTCTATTTACAGCATTTATTTATACAAATTTTTGGGATTAATAAATGGGTTCTATAATTTCTGTTTTTGATTCAGTTTAATTTAGAAATAACATTTTGAAGTTAGAAAAATCACAAAATATTTAATAAGCAACAGAAAATTAAGAGCGAAGAAAAAATTTGTTGCTTTGGATACAGTCACCAAACCTTTTTTTTTTTTTTTTTTTTTTTTTTGCTACTTTTTCATTTTTATTGGTTTTATTGAATTTATACAGCCCTTTGTATAAATTATTTTACACATTTTAAAATTACATTGAACAAGTCAAGATTAATTAAATTTTTTTTACCTTTTCTTTTTGAAGCGATGAATTATATTCATTATTCTCTCTTTTGTCATAAAATTTTTGAACGTAAATTATATTCAAAACACTTTTGATGTGAAGAGAAAAAATTATTAGTTTTAAAAAAAGGAGCAGATTTTGCAATCATAATTTTATTCTTCATCGAATGAATGAATCTTCTGTCTAAATAGTTTTTTTTCCATTTAATTTCTTTAAATAAAGGTGCAAATTAAAATTTTCTTCATTGCTGTTTTAATTTTTTTTATTAGAAAATTGATATTTAACTTTTTTTTGTTTCCATTGTAATCATGAAATAAAGAACTCCAATAAAAAAAGTGGAAATAAAATTAAAATCTATCTTTTGTCATTTAATTTTCTGTTTAGTTCTTGAATATTTCAAAATGATCTAAGTGATAATAAATTCATGATATTTCTTCATAATTTAAAAAAAAATTAGTATTCTTTCAATAAAATCTTCTTTATGGCTCTATGTCATGTATCTGTAATTTTTCCAGAGTAAAGAATTTTGTTAATAAAATGAGAATTAAAAATAAAATATTATATTTAAATGTAGCTAAAAAATAATCTGCTCGAAATATTTTCTTGTTTATAATTCATTTTTTATGTTCAATACAATAATTTATTTTTTACTGTTAGGCATTCCATTGAGCTAATCAAAATTACGAATAGTTCTGACTATTCGTATAAAATAAAATAACTATTTTTCTGATATTTAATCCTCATTTTTTTAAAAACAAATTTATTACTAAAACTTTCTTCCTCTTTTTTTTTCATATCGCATGTATTAATAATGGTAAATAGCTCCATAAAAAATAAAATTAAGCGAAATATTTTTAATAGAAATTCTAAAAAAATCGTCTGATTGAATTGTTGTTTAATTTATTTATTTTAAAATTCTTTTTTTTTTGTTTTGATTTAGCTATATTTTTCTAAAACTACATTTTTTCTTAGTAATAAATTTTTTATATCGTTTGATCGTTACTCACGTGAAAAGCTTCTAGATACATTTCCATATCTAAAAAAAGCAAAAGAAGAAAATCTAAACAGTTCAATGTGCAGAAAAATTATCTGGTATCTGGTTGTTTTAAACTTTCTTGAAATGTATAGGAGTTGAATAAACTGATAGTATTCATCGTCCTTAAAGATAGGTCTTTCACCTTGCTGTCTTTTGAGATTTTGTATTCGTTTTTTTTATTTGAGTTATTAGCTGTAAAATTGTCACCTTGTTACTTTTAATCGCTTTCGGAAGATTATGAATTTAAAAAAAAATAGCTTATCTATACCATTTTTGTTACTTTATTTAAAATGTTCTTAAAGTGAAGTAGGTCATTTAGATTGAGCATTTTCTATTGTTCTGGCGATACATTGTATAATAAGGAAGAACTCGGGGTCATAAATGTTAATCATTCTGGTTTTGTTCAATGGTCTTTCAGGTAATTTGTATGATATAGGGTTTTTATGTTATTAAAGGTTAAGGTCAAGTTTGAAACTTACCATTAAGAAAAGAATAGATTCAAACCTAAATTTCTTGATATGGTCAAATAATCGCAATCTGTTTTTTTTTTTTTTTTTTTTTTTTCTTCTTCTTCTTCTTCTTTACATTGTATATTTATAACCTGTCTATCTGAAAGACGTATACCATTCGAAATTAGTCTAAGGGAATAAAAAATTTCAGATCATCTTATATTCTACATCTCTAGTAAGAAACAGCAAAATGTTTCCATTGCCATTTTTCATCAAAATATGATAGGCTCAAATGACATTTCTAAAAACAAACAAAATTTGAAACAAATGATGGTTAATTGGTAGAACCTGAGTCATGCATATCTAACAAATAATTAAATAAAATACAACAAAAGAAATAATAAAATAGGTTACAGCATAATAAAATAAACACAACATCTATACTTATAATAAAGCTCAATGTGTGTGTGTGTGTGTTGGCGCTCTACAGGCCAGGTCATTTGACATACAGCTATCAAATTTGGTACATGTATACCTTAGAGGTCGGGAATGTGCACCTGGGGTCCCTTTTTTTGAAATTTTAATTATTAATTAAAAACTAACTTTCCCGCCAAAAAAATCTTCCATTTTCCCCAACGCCAACTTTTCCGCCAACATAATCTTCCATTTTCCCCACCTCTAAATGAGTAAGGCTTTTTCTCCCAACAGTCATGAGGCTAGGGTTAATATTTTTCGGCGGATTATTTCAAACGATTCTGTTTATTTTCTTAATGTTTGATGCATTTAAAATTAAACATTGTTAATTAATCCATGTTTCAGATTCATTCTGAAGTACTTTTGAATTAAAATAACACAGAATAAAGGAAATTAAAAATGTATAATCTGCATAGCGTTACCCCAACTGGCGTAGAAAAATTCACGCATTTGCGTTACCTAACTGGCGAAGAAACTTCACGCATGCGCATTGTTCTGATTGTTGTCATGACAACCACTATCAACGTATGATTTAAATTATTTTTATGTTAGTTGCATGCTTTTGTAAGTAAATTGTATTTATGTTCGTTATATATTTTATTGTATATGCTTATAGTTTTAAGTCCATCGTTTTTTAAGTACTTTTTTTAAACCTGTTTTAGACCGATTATTTTAAATGATTCATTTTATTTTCTTAGTGTTTGATGCATTTAAAATGAAACATTGTTAATGAATCGATCTGTTCATGATGAATCTGAGAAATTTTGTTGACAAATTCTTGAGATATTACATAAATTAAGAAAGATATTCTTTAGTGCCCATAAAGTTTAAACGCTCAGTGACTCTATTATCAGTAATCATATTATTAAAAACAATGCTTTGTTTCAGTAAAAAATATTATTATATTAATTGCAGATTAATCATTTACACTTTAATTTAAAGCATAAATTCTACGAGGGGTAACAGAAAATTAGAGAGATACATATCACGTTATGACTGAAGGCCTTTATAATATTATGAATGAATTATATGACTATCAAAATTTGAAGTTTTAAAATAATTTCCTGAAGAATCTATTAAAGTTGGAATTGCATAAAATATTTAATTATTAAAATTTTAACGAACATTAAGATTGGCGAACCGGCTGGTCGCCAAAGGCGGCTAGTATTTAATAAAAAATAACCATTAAAATTTTAAGAAGTTCATTGCATTTGTCACATTCCTGTGACATCGTCAAAATTAAACCCATTTCTGTCTGATTTCATTTCAATCAGTTATTTTATATTATTGGTCCGTGCACATACTATAAAACTTGTAGGTATTTGTGGCACATTCAATAAATTGTATTAAATTCTTAGACTCTTCAACTTTAGAGAATCGAAAAATACAAATCAACACAAAAGTGTTTTCAAAGTAATTTGATTAACAATAATGGATCAATACTGTAGTTAAGAGTTAATAAACCACAGATTATTATATTTGTAAGTTTGTTAGTTTACTTTTTTTCAAAAGGAAATTGGTGAATTGATTCTCTCTCTCTCTGTGTTTTAAGTTTCTCATTTTTGATTTGTCAGGAACAATTTTTAGCAAGCTTCTGATCCCAGAACACTACGGATAATTGAGAATTTACTATACTTTTTATTCCACTACACTAGCCGTCATCGGTGACCAACTGATTGGCCGAGTATATTGGTTGAATTATACCGAAATTAAATAGCCTATGCATGTCTTGGTGATCATACTTTTCTCCGCAAACAAGGAATTTGCGTAATGGAGTCGAATCCCGTGACATCATAGCAACATTAACCGTCGGAAGTGGTCTCCATGAAACTTTCTCGCATACTCTTAATCCCCTTCCCTCCGCATAAAATTGTGGGTCTTCGATATGGTTGCGAATATCTTGCACTTTCCTTTTTTTTTTTTTTTTTTTACTTTTTGTACGAGAAAGCAAAAAGTTAAATGTCTGGTTAATCTATTTCAAACTATGTATTGTCTTTTGCATTTCTTCCATTTTTGGTTCTTCACATAAATAGTTTGAATTTCAGTACAACGATAAATATATCACTGGAAATGGTGTTAAAAAAAATTCAACTGATGTCAAAATTCGGGGGGGGGGGCAAATGCACGTGAAATGAATTGGTATGAATGAATGAAAAGATATTTTCAAAAATTTTAAAAGGATTCAAGAATCAAATTTATGCTATTGTGTTTTCAGAATTTATGGTGGTATAAAATTAAAATTAATTTGTAGAGTTCTACAACATTTTCACTAAAATCTATTAACAGAAAGTCATCTGTTCGATCACGATGTCTGCAAAGCGCAAAGAGCTAGTTAAATACAATTTTAGACACATGCTTGGTTTCTAAAATACAGATATTTATCAATTTTTCAATCGAATTCATCAACCGGTTGATCTACTGTCAGTCTGTACCTTCGTATGCATGCACAAGTAATTACTCATAAACGCCATGACATCAAATCAATAAAAATCGGTATGTTACCTTGTGATACAGCTGTAGTTTTATGCCAAAGTTTAACGTCAATCGGCAGCAAAAAGCTGATTCCATTTGAGTTAGACCTAAGATAGGGAAATTTCCTCCTCTTTCTCAACAACTTTTATAGAATGAAATAATTTTGTTTAGGAAAGTCTTATATATATGTAAAAATAATTTTGTAGATGAGTGACCGAAAAGAAGAAACTTTTGAAATTTTAAATTCGATTTATTTCACCCCAGGAGACTTAAGAGACGATGATAAATAGATATTTTTTCACATCGCGATACAAAAGATAAGTGCCCCAAATTTTTCCCTCCAATTATTTTATTATTATATTCTCATAAGGATTGCTTTGCTGTGTAGACTTAGGAAAGGGAATCTTAGGTATTTTTAAAAGAATGTTGTAAGCATAGGGAATTTTATCCCTTCGCTGAGAGCTTAAGAAAATGCTAAAATCATATTTTCTATAGAGCGTGTTAAAAAATTATTAAAAAGTGGGAATTGGATCAGGAAATAAGAGAACATTTTGGAATGAAAATGGGCTAAATTAAGATGAAAATAAGGAAATAAATTTAGATTTTTAATATATATATATATATATATATATATATATATATATATATATATATATATATATATATATATATATATGAATCCCATCTTCGAAAGAATTGAGAAAAACAACGATTTTTTTGAATTTGCGGAACAACGACAATTTTTTCACATACATGAGATTTTCTTATTACAACAATAAAAACGTAAATCCAAACATTTTGGATTTCCGGTGCTTAGAATGGACTTGAGATTCAAATTACGATAGCCTTGTCGTAATTCGAACGTATGGTGACCCTAACTAGAGGACGCATGAAGATCGAAAAACGATAATAATGCGAGTCATCCTCCGAATTTTTAAAGACATGTCGCAAATTTTATCGCTACCTGCTTCTAATTACAGGCATTCTCTGTTCTTTGTATCAGATTATTTTTAACAGAAAAGTCATATTTCAGTAATTATCCTTATAGAAGTACCATTCACGTGTTTGAACGCATTATTTTTTAGAAGTGAAGATTTGACCATCAGAGACAAAGGTTATTATGATACATAAGATACATTGATATGAACTTTAATTGTTATTAAACCTTATCGAATTCTTTAATCTACATCTTTCGTTTCCTTAAATGCAATCGTCATTGATTAAACAAGCGTTGATAATAAAAGCAGATAATATTTAATTCATAAAAGTATCCAAATTATCTAAGGAATCTGTTGATAATTCTAATGAAATATCTATTAACAATTCTTCTCGAAATTAAAAGCGATTAAGAGTTGAACATAAACATCATTGGCGGATTTCCTATTAGGTTGTTGTACTATAAAAAAAATGCAATAAAATCGATTTAAAATGTTATTAGCCTAGTTATCAAATTAATGCAATTTGAAAAAAAAAATACAAATGCTATGAAATATAAAATTTTTAAGATAATTATAAAATTTACGCTATTATAAATCTTTTTAAAGTTGGATATTATTAATAGTATATTCATTAGGATTTGTATAATTTATAAGTTTCAACATAAATGATGGATTTCAGACAAAGAAGCTGTTTAGGGCTGCTGGATTAAAAAAGAGGTCGTTACAGGTCTAAAAAACTTTTAGTTAATTGTTAAATGGATAGCTTTTTAAACCAGCGAAAATAGTCTCCCAGTAACTTTCTCGCATACTCTCTAATAAAGATATTTTACATGCCCGTAAATGCCATTAGTCCTCACATTTTTATTTTCAATGCACAGACTTGTTGTGCACATGGCAGTTGTATGCTTCTTAGTATAGTAAAGAAGGCCGACACTTGTGTATTATTAATCGCATCGTTGATTTATAGTAGTTAAGAAATAGTCTATTATCGTACGATTTTGTGTGATTATTTGCTGGGATGCAATTAATACACAAGCAACAGAAAACCAAATTTGCATTTTGAACTCTTTTTTCGCTGAATAATAAATATTCAAAAACTTTTGAAATCAAAGTTTTCCAAAGAGCTACAATTATAGTCACAAAATGACATACCAAATTTAATTTCTTTATTCTTTAAGTCATTTCGTGTTTGCGTTATCGCTTTTACAGGTTTGTGAAAGTAAAGATCAGCAGACGGGCAGTGGTTTGCCGGGTGTGTTCTAAAATTTAGTAAGGATGGTGATTTTACTAAATACTTTAGATGTGAAAACTGCGCATCAATTTTCATTTATCCAAACTGATACGTTCTTAAATTATCAAGTTCACATGCATGAGAGCCGGCGTCCTGGCATAGGGGTAGCGTGTCCACCCCGTGATCTGGGCGTCCCGGTTCGGGCGTGGTTGTTCTTCTTCTGTGTTCTATCTGTGAGGTGTGAGAATGTTCCCCCCTGTAAAATTGTGCAAACAAATGTGATGCATGAGGTAGCTAAGTCGTACTCTTGGCCCTAGTTGGGGCTACTGAGAAAACAAGAGACGCTCACTCGGCTTAAATCGCTGACAGATAACTATCGGCGGGCTTGTAAAGTGCCATAAGTAACAACAACACATGCATGAGAAAGTACAGAGAGACAAATGACCATCCTTCATCGGATTCGGTTCAAAATTTGGTTACACATTAGTTTTTGTAAAATCTGTATATCAAACTTTGTTTATCTTGCTCTTTTGTTTTGAAGATACCGTATTCACTTGTACTTGGACAACCAGACTTCCTTTGTATAGATTCCATTTGAAATTTGGCGGAAATCTATAAATTCTGTATAAAAACCTCATACCAACTTTCATCTGTCTTGCTCAAAGAATGTATGATTTATCGGGGTCACAGACAAGCAGGCACGGCTTTTGGGGGCTCAGAAAAGTCTGAAACATCTAGATTTGTCAAAATCTCGAATTGTAATTTTTTAGCGATTATAATAATTTGTCTTTATATACTTCGTTAATGAGAAAGTAAAAAGGCAAATTTTAGGCTTCTAAAATACTAAAATAATATTATTACTTTGTCAAGTATAATTGGTTAGTTTCTTAACTGTGTGTCCCATGTTCTCTTAATTATTATAGTATTCTATAAATACGGAAAGTCCCATCGGTGTGAAACCAAGTATCAATGTGTCAGTGACCTTGATCTTGACAGTGATTGACGGTTGACTGAGAAGAGGAAAAGAGAGGTTTTGTAGATATAGTTAATATAGGAATAGTCGGGAGATCTGTGGTATGTTCACTATTACAGAGGGTAGTTGATGAAACATATGCAGTTAAAAAAAGTCACACATTCCTCTAGCATAACCAAGACTAAACAACTTACTCGGCTGTATAGACTGTATCAGATTGATATAATATCACCTGATCGAAAACAAGTGAAGTCGAGGAGATAATCAATCCAAAAACTGATACCGAGTATCTGATACTCTCAGTCTATATGAGTTTTATGTACTTGGTACTTTTGCATGCCTACTATAAAGTATCAGACTGATACAGTATCGTCCAACCTTGGGCTGGGCATAGGTAACGAATACTCCCGATGGGGGCATTTTAGGGGCATTTACACGAATATCCGCCATCCATGATTCGTAAATTGATTTTCCAATATTCTTTTTATGTTATCGGAATTTTAAATAACTAGCACTGAAATCCAGTTACATTTAATTTGGTTGTTTGGAAAATTCCGTCATGCTTTCTAACATCAATTTCGTTTTATTAAGATCTTCATGTTAAAAGGATAAGTTCTATTGACTGACATACTGTTTCTAAATTTGATGGAAAAACACACATTTAAAACGTTTTTCAAAGTAAACTGTTGGACCTAGAATTATCAAATTTGGCATGCTTGTTACAGTTACGTCTTATAAAGTAAAAGACATTGGAATTTTAATAAAAATTTACTGACATGCCACGTTGTCTATAGTATGTATGAACTAAGTAGATATTGGGATAGTCGGGTGTGAATCACAGATGAATCACCTGACAGCTAATTCATTTAAGACTTAAAATTAAATCCAAATAATTATAGTCATTTCGGTGAGTTCACGTAATCTTACGATAACCGTAATATACATGCCAAATAACTGATAATTATCGATAATAGGTATGAACAAAGTAGCTGGCTGGTGTGAATCACGGGTGAGTCACATAGCAGCTAATATATCGAGACATAAAATAAAGTTATAAGGACTATAGTTATTTCGATAAATTCACCTCACCTCAAGATAACGTGAAATCCGTAATATGCATGTTATATAACTGATAATTATCGATAATAGGTATGAACAAATATGATGGCTGGTGTGATTCACAGGTGAGTCACGTAGTAACTAATATATCGAGACATAAAATGATATTATAAGGACTATAGTTATTTTCGATAAATTCACGTGACTTCACGATCACGGGAAAACCGTAAACGTGCACCATATAACTAACTGCACATTGTCTTAAGATTTGACGTATTTTGCCTTCGTGTCAGGTTGGTCAAAGGGTACAGGAATTTACATTAATGGACATTCGACGTGCTACACGTGAATGCGCTCCTATCGACTCCATTGTCGAATGCTGTGAATATAAAGCATTTGAAAAAGTTATCTTTACAAAAAGAAACTTTCAAAAGCGTTCTTTTTTGCAGTTTGATCGATAAAGAAAAGAATGAATGTCCTTGGCAGTTCTATGCACAAAAGAAATTAAACTTAATTGATAGCGGAAATCAGTAGCCAAGCAGGAGTATCCTCAATTAATTTGTCAGAGATTGAATAATGGGATTGCAAATGTTAATTCTTTAGACAATAGAACAATTCTGTTCTGAACTTGTCCAGAAAAACTGAGAAGAAAGGAATCAATTTTAAAAGCTTTCCTAGCGAATTAGGCTAATTATGATGATTAATAATTAAGCAATAGCAGTCATTTCATCTCTCCAGATCTCAAATACAGAGAATTTTTCCAATACATCATTTTGCTTTCGTCTCGCCTATTCTTATGAAATTTTTATGATAACTTTGAAATCGTTTACTAAAACAATGAAAAATTTTCCTGTAAAGTATACTTGAAAATGTTTTGGAAAATTTTGGAAAGCTTTGCTTAGTTTGTACTTACATTTAAAAAATAGTACCAAATTTGGTAAATCTAAATTCAACAAGCTGAAGTACACGGATAAATCTAAAAGACTGGACTGCCACGACAGCATTTGCGGAAACTGAGGTTGCGTCCTAAAGGTATCACCGGCTTCGGTACAACTCTTTCCGTGGGAAGCTTGTCCTGTCATCAGTGTGTGTGTGGGGGGGGCGGTAGTATATATGAAATATGGCATCATTGCATAAGGAAATAAGTTATTGGAAATGTAGAAAATATGGTCAAATTCTTATCTGTGTACGTAGCTTGTACTTAAATTTAAGAAATAGTACCAAATTTGGTAAATCTAAATTCAACAAGCTGAAGTACACGGATAAATCTAAAAGACTGGACTGCCACGACAGCATTTGCGGGAACTGAGGTTGCGTCCTAAAGGTATCACCGGCTCCGGTACAACTCTTTCCGTGGGAAGCATGTCCTGTCATCGGTGTGTGTGTGGGGGGGGCGGTAGTATATATGAAATATGGCATCATTGCATAAGGAAATAAGTTATTGGAAATGTAGAAAATATGGTCAAATTCTTATCTGTGTACGTAGTTTGTACTTAAATTTAAGAAATAGTACCAAATTTGGTAAATCTAAATTCAACAAGCTGAAGTACACGGATAAATCTAAAAGACTGGACTGCCACGACAGCATTTGCGGGAACTGAGGTTGCGTCCTAAAGGTATCACCGGCTTCGGTACAACTCTTTCCGTGGGAAGCTTGTCCTGTCATCAGTGTGTGTGGGGGGGGCGGTAGTATATATGAAATATGGCATCATTGCATAAGGAAATAAGTTATTGGAAATGTAGAAAATATGGTCAAATTCTTATCTGTGTACGTAGTTTGTACTTAAATTTAAGAAATAGTACCAAATTTGGTAAATCTAAATTCAACAAGCTGAAGTACACGGATAAATCTAAAAGACTGGACTGCCACGACAGCATTTGCGGGAACTGAGGTTGCGTCCTAAAGGTATCACCGGCTCCGGTACAACTCTTTCCGTGGGAAGCATGTCCTGTCATCGGTGTGTGTGGGGGGGGGGCGGTAGTATATATGAAATATGGCATCATTGCATAAGGAAATAAGTTATTGGAAATGTAGAAAATATGGTCAAATTCTTATCTGTGTACGTAGTTTGTACTTAAATTTAAGAAATAGTACCAAATTTGGTAAATCTAAATTCAACAAGCTGAAGTACACGGATAAATCTAAAAGACTGGACTGCCACGACAGCATTTGCGGGAACTGAGGTTGCGTCCTAAAGGTATCACCGGCTTCGGTACAACTCTTTCCGTGGGAAGCTTGTCCTGTCATCAGTGTGTGTGGGGGGGGGGGCGGTAGTATATATGAAATATGGCATCATTGCATAAGGAAATAAGTTATTGGAAATGTAGAAAATATGGTCAAATTCTTATCTGTGCACGTAGTTTGTACTTGCATTTAAGAAATAATACCAAATTTCGTAAATCTAAATTCAACAAGCTGAAGTACACGGATAAATCTAAAAGACTAGACTGCCACGACAGCATTTGAGGGAACTGAAGTTGCGTCCTAAAGGTATCACCGGCTCCGGTACAACTCTTTCCGTGGGAAGCTTGTCCTGTCATCGTTGTGTGGGTGTGGGGGGGGAGGATAGTATATATGAAATATGGCATCATTGCAAAAGGAAATAAGTTATTGGAAATGTAGAAAATATGGTCAAATTCTTAACTGTGTACGTAATAATTACCCCTTGTCACTTCTCTTGGTCGCTCGGACAACATTTGTGTGATAGTTCATTTCACTTTAGACACTGAGAAGCATGTTCGAAGGCACATACATTATGTCGAACCTGCATGCCAGTTCTGTATGTAGCTATACAAATATTCTAGAGTTGATAATTATTTATTACACGCCTTTGAAGATAAGCCAGGAATATTGCTTATATTTTAATTTTGTTTCATTTCTTTTGTATAAGTTTCATGCACAGGATTTCCTCAGTAAAATATATTTAAAACATTTGTGATAAACATAGACTGTCTTATTTTCATAGCCTTATGCGTAAATATTCCTTTCAAATGAAATAAATCCCTTAACATTATAGAATATTTGAAATATAATTATATATGGGCAATATATCTTTTAATTGCTCATCCTCTAACGTGATACTTCCCTTTTTAATTCTTACAAATCAAATCACTTTCTTTAGCTTTTAATAACTGAAGAAAATCACGTGATTAAATATTTAATGAAACAAATGGAAACACTTTGAATTTCATTACAATAACGAAATATATTGGTGATACTCATGCAAACGATTTTTTAAAAAAAATAAAAATTCAGGAAAAATTATTATATGTATCATAAATAAAAATAATTTTTAAAAAAAGATAATTTTTTAAATTTTGAAACAATATAAAAATTATTTTTTGCAATAATATTTTTGATGGTTTGTGCGAAGAAATACTAAAATCTTGCTTAAATTAGTTTAATCTGATTAAGATTTCAAAAAATCGTTCCCAGGTAAAAATTATTATTTACAATAATTTTAACAATGTAAAAATTATTTTTTACAATAATTTTAACAATGTAAAAGATTTTTTTACAATAATTTTAATAATGTAAAAATGATTTTTTACAATAATTTTAACAATGTAAAAGATTTTTTTTACAATAATTTTAATAATGTAAAAATGATTTTTTACAATAATTTTAACAATGTAAAAGATTTTTTTTACAATAATTTTAATAATGTAAAAATGATTTTTTACAATAATGTTCTTGATGATTATCGCAAAGAAATAAGAAAATCTCGCTTAATTTAATTTAATTAGAATTTCAAAAAATCACTCCTAGGTGCATATTCTTCCCCTCCAAAATATATATTTATAAAATTTCGTAGCTTCAAATCAAGAAACATTTGTGACTAATTAACGCACATATTCTCTGTTATTTAATTGCAGAGATTTAGGTTTTTGTAATATGTTGTAGATTTTGTCTTTGAGATATTCTTTCGCCTACAGTAATGAAAGTACGCATGGAGAACGGCAAATTTATATGGCAATTTTAATATCAAATTTATATGGTAATAAATTTGGCTTCCACTTGTATGTGGGCTGTATGACGAAGTCAATTATCATACACTATCTGCGCCTATAAACTTTAAGCTTTCATCTGCATTCTGTTCAGATTTTTTTTATCCTTGCTTATGAGAAAGTTATAGTATTTCTATTAGAATTAATTGCTTTGAATAACAAGTATTGTTATAATACTACTGTTATAGTTAACAAGTATTGTTATAATTATATTGTTATATATGTTAACAAGTATTGTTATAATACTACTGTTATAGTTAACAAGTATTGTTATAATACTACTGTTATAGTTAACAAGTATTGTTATAATTATATTGTTATATAGGTTAACACGTATTGTTATAATACTACTGTTATAGTTAACAAGTATTGTTATAATACTACTGTTATAGTTAACAAGTATTATTATAATACTACTGTTATAGTTAACAAGTATTGTTATAATACTACTGTTATAGTTAACAAGTATTGTTATAATTATATTGTTATATAGGTTAACAAATAATGTTATAATACTACTGTTATAGTTAACAAGTCTTGTTATAATTATATTGTTATATATGTTAACAAGTATTGTTATGCCATTAATTGTTTTGCTACCAAGTATTGCATTATTATTAATAATGTATCATTGTCCATTTATTTAATTGATATTCACTTATGTGCAGTCATTAACTTGATTTTTACTTAATTTTTTTAATTCGAAAATTGGTGATAAAAAATTTTTTTCAAAAAATATCTCTTTAAAATATTATTCAAAACGAAAAACAATAAAATTTTCTTCTTTCTTTTCCTCCTCCTAAAAAAAAAAAAAACTGAGAACATATATGCGTTAACTCCCTTCAATTTCACGAACTCTGACCTCGTTCGAAACCAGTTTCACCCAACATAACTGGTTGTGAAAAAAAAACGAAACAATTCCCCACAGGGAAAACAGAAAAGGAAAGTTATTTCTCATGTCAGAAACGGTAAAGTATTTTTTTAAAATATCGAGTTTTGAAAAAATTCCTAACAAAACGACAAAGAATTTTTAACATCTAAAAATTCTTGTATGTATGTTGAGGACAACCAAAACATAACAAAATAACATTTAAATAATTGGATAAAAGGATAAATGTTTTTGATGCGAACACTAATGTTTTTTTTGGCTACAATTAATTTATTTCATGAATGAAAATAAAAAAGTTATCTAAAATCTTTTTATCTATTAGCGCTTTAGTTGGCCATTTATTTCTCTTTTGAATTTCTTCCAGTTTTTTTATGCTTTATTAATAATTAAGCAATAGACTTAAGGAAATATATTTTATTTTGCCGAATTTTATGTTCCAATTTAAATTTCTGAGATGCAAGTACAATCCCATTCACAATAGTCCACAATGTTTAATGGTTCACAATAGTTAATGATCAATAATGGCAATGGTTAAAGGTCATAATTTACAGTTATAGATAGGATTTAGTATTCCCATCGTTATAATAGCAAGTCCAATATATTTAAATTGGTTTTGCGCTACTCACAGATGTATATTTTAAGATCATGTAAGTGAAAACTAAACTTACCAAGGTTTACGAAAGGGTTAATTACTAGCCGTCTTTGGAGACGAGCTGATACTCTAATTTCAAGACTTTTAATTAAAACATTTTACGTAATTTGTTCCTAACGATTTCCCTAACAAAATATTTTGAATTTCATATTTTGATCGAAATATTACTGTTTTATCATACTATTTTAGAAACAATATGGTGTTTTATTCATTGGGAATTCCCCTTCATTTCTCTCTGTATCTATATACATCTAATTATATCAAGAACAACAGTGTTTAAAAATAAACGCAACTTAAATTTTTTCACTATTGCTTGATAATTAAGTTAAAGCTAAATTTTAAGAACAGCAATAAATAAATAAATTTAAAAAATAAAATCATGCCTAATAGGGAAATTTACTTACTCTACGAAAAATAGGGATGTAAGTAATACAGATATTAAACAAAATTCTTCTTCTTTAGATTTCAAAGGAAAAAAATCGTCCGATTAAATAATCGATAAAAATAACAAAATGGTTTGAGTTTCATTTACAACAATGAATATATTGTTGCCAAAATATATTTAAAATATCTTGAAAAGCTAATTAAATTTAGATTTAATAATTTTACAGCAATTTAAATAATATTATTAACACATTCGCGACGGCAAATGTTTTTGGAGAACCATTCCCTAAAGCCTAAATTTATAATTCAGTATCATTACAATTCAGTATCGCGATATCGGTCATTTTTAGCTCAAAAAAATCTTTGCAATACATGGCATGCAATCCGTATCGAGTAGTTAAAAAGACAAATTTTTGAACTTTAAAACTGTGTAAAAATAATTTTTCTGCAGGTAATATTTTTGGAAGTTACCTTGAAAAAAATGCCAAAGTCTCGCTTCATATTTAATATATTAAAATTCTAATTTAAATTTCAAAAACTTTCTTTCCTTTTTTTGGTGTCCATTTTTGAATTTTACTTTTAGTTCATCGCTGGTTGTAAGGTCTTAAGAATTGCTCATCTAAAGTTGAAGATTCTATAATATTTGTATTTGTGAAAGGATCTAAAATCCAAGCCGCTAAATATATATAATGCAGCTAATATATAAATCTACTAGTTTAGGCGTAAAACAATTATCTTAAATAGATAATTATTGATCTAAATTTGAAGATTCTGTAGTATTTGTATTTGTGAAAGATCTGAATCCAACTCGATGAATTCATATAATGCAGCTAATGTATAAATCTACTAGTGCTGGCATGTTATTTCATTAGTTTTTCAATAAATAACCACATGTTGCGACTTTCCTTTAAGAGAAAGAGTTAAGGGAAAAATTAAAACTGTTTCCCCTTGCCAAAAGGATGTTTTAGTCAGATTTAGCTGAATCTAACGTCAAAAGAATGTATAGATTACATATTGGATCCAGGTTCTAAGTAATTTGAATTTTAATCATTATCTCTATATCTTATATGTCATCATTTTATTTGTTTGATATTAATAAATACTGTAAAGACTAATTTGCATCATAAATTGAAATTAACTCGACACACCACTAAAGAACACTCAGTTTCATCCTAAGATATTTGGATAAATCTGAAAGACTGGAGCACCGTGACAGCATTGGCAAGAACTATGGTTTGTTTGGTTTAGTTTAGTTGTTTTAACGTCCCGCTTTGAAGCAACAGTAGGGCTATTTTGGAACGGACCTCGTAATTTTGAACCGCGGTCAGATGACCAGGACGACACCTGAGCTGGCAGACACACCCTATCCAAATATTCACGCCATACCATCGGGAGGACGTTTCACCTTGACGGATTTGACGTGCACCCGACCCGCTTACACAACGGTTTTTCGATTGAATCGAGTCTCAAAACTGAGACCCTCTGGTTCTCAAGACAAGAGCTTACTACCAGGCCACCGTGGCCCCTGGCAAGAACTATGAATGAGCCTTAGACAATGTTCACATGTGGCAAATAATAGCTGGCCTCGTATGAACGCAGCTTTAAGGAACACCCCTCTCATAGGAGGAACGTCCTATCATCCTTTGAAGGAAACAACCCCACACTATTTATGTATCCACCAGGACCACCAACCACCTGGGTGGAAAATTATCATTGGCATTATTGAGGTGCCCCTCGGGGTGTTATCTTAAGCAGGTAAGTACGCCATGCTCGTACTTCTTGATTGACTTAATCGCCCCTCCCCCCATTATTTGACTCTGAATCGTCTAAGCCCCCATGGAAGGCTTCATAGGAGGGATATCTTCCCCGTAGGAAAGTTATGATCTAGCACATCAGAAATGAATGGGGAAGCGAGGGAAAAATCCGACTCTATAAACATGAAACAGGTCATGTTAAATGAAAATGTTTATGAGAAATATCAGAAGCAAATTGTCAATAGGAATGAAAATTTTAAACACTTATAGACATATTTAACAATACTGAACAGAAGCGCTTGGTGACATATCTCCCAAGGAAAAATTATCTTTGTCTTTAGTTCCACATTTAAATATCTATCATTTGACAATATGGATACCAGAAACAGTTTAAGTTTTAAACATAATATGCTTTAGTAATCTCGCCAAATTTAGATGCTGAACATTTGTAATTATGCAACTATATTTTTTTTCTACTGAGCCGACTGATAAAAAAAAATGCAAATTCTGGTGATGGATGTTTGTTTAAGCCAAACTTTTCATTAACCATTCCTCACCACGCCTTTACACGACGACAGCTCAGCTGGACTGAAAACTACTTAAAATAACTGAATGATATGGAAAACATGTTTTCACTCTCTGCTAGATTACAATAAAGAAATTGTTGTCTAGTGTGTTATCGGGGCTACCTTCAAAATACGAGGTTATCTATTCTCGAAACTTTAATCGATGATTTGTATACACACACAAGTAATTCATTCCCGTTCGACACTTTCTGCGGTGACTAATGAAGAGTTATCAGGGAGACCGATTTGGAGCTCCAATCCGATAAAGGATGGAAAAAGTACACAAGTTAAAAGATAGTTTATTCCTGTTTTTATTCGGATTCTGGTTAGAACAAACACACCACGCAAACTTGCTAACTAGTACCAGAAGTATTGGTTTAATTTAGTTTAATTATATTAACGTTCGTTTTTAAAGCAATCACAGGACTTTTAGGGACAGTCGTTCTGGTCACCTCATGAGGACGACATTTGAACTGGCATCCCCCACTCTAAACTTCTGCACCCCACAGTGGAAGGATGTTTGGCCCCGACGGATTTAGAGGGTACCAGACCCGTTTACACGATGTTTCTTCAGTGGAATCAAGTCTCGAACCTGAAACAAAAATTGATGTAGAGCCCATCAAATTTTGTACCAAATCGATCGTTAAGAAACCAGTAGAGTGTTTTTACCGGAAACTTCTCGCATACTCTCCAATAAAGATCTTATTTCTCCTCCTTCCACTGCATAAAATTGTGGACCTTAATAAGACCACGAATGTCTCGAATTACATTGGAGAACGATAGTCACGGAATGTTGATCTTTATAGAATGTAGAAATTTAAAACACAAATTAGAATCTTGGATATTAATTGCAGGTCAAGGATGAGTCGCCAAATAACTTGCCAAGTATCACACACTATGTTCAGAAAAAATACTAAATTTAAACCAAAAGTTAATATTTCGTAACTATTGTCCCCCCCGGGGGGGCACCTCGAAATGAGGATGAGATGCTTCCGGCATGGTGGTTGGATCTCGCCACCCTGGAGGTGGGGGATCTGCCTCCTCCCATCGATGACGGGACGTACTTCCTTCGGGGAGAGTTGTACCGTGACCGGTAACGGCCCTTAGGACTCAACCACAGTTCCCGCCAATGTTGCTGTTGCGGTGGTCCGGTCATTCAGTTTCTATGGTTTAAATCCGTGTGCCTTCGGGAGGGTCGGAGAGTTAGATGGTTGACTTGACTTTCGTAACTATTGTGCGCCACTGCCATGTAAAGCGTTCTCTGACATGACACATTTATAATAGAATATGCGAGGAAGCTTTGGGGTGGGGGGGGCACTCCCATTGGATTATGCAAATATTCCAAAATATAACTACTTTCGAATGTCTATCAAAAAATTCGTCCCGAACATAGTCGCATATCTGACGATCCCATCTTAAGTTATGGCAATTAAAAAAGCCTTAATATATAGAATAAAACAAACCAATAAACACTATGTTTAAGAGATATCAACAGGTGAATAAGACTCTCGTCACTTTTTTTCGAAAAAGGGTCATTCTGGGAAGAATAAGAATCGTCTGGAATAATAGAGAGACCATTTGCGGATCAAGAATGAATAGGTAGGAAACAGGCGACTTTTTGCGGGCAGAAATTAATCCTAAAAGTGATTAAAGGGGAAATAATTGCTCTCATAAAGATATACATTTGATAGAATCCGCAAAAAAAGCATTTAGACTCAAACTTAATGGACACTGAGACCAGAAGCAGGTAATGGATATTAATAAGGGAGCTGAAAATGAAGGCATTGCCATTTAGATATTTATGGCACTCATTACAAAGATATGGTACGATTTCGATGGAATGACCGTAATGGACTATTGTAAGGTGAAACATTCGATTTCAAAAGAAATCAAGAGTGGATCGACATTTCAGAAGTAATTCATGTACAGACAAAAGATAGTATGACTCCAGTTACCTGCTGAGGGTGGGGGGTAGAAGGAACCAGCTGGAGTGTTCCAAAATTTTAATTCTTTTGTTCATAGCTCCCTACTCTAAGAGACAAAATCGAGTTAGATTTATGAATTTCTTCAAATTCTGATAGTGATATACAATTTTGATATTAAGATTATATACCAATTTCATATAGTCTTATATAATTATATTTTATTCCTGCAGGTAAAGTTTTTGAATTTTTTGAATTTTTCCAAGTTTGTTTTTGGTGAATAACAGACTGGCTGACAATCAATCAACCATTTAATGGATTTGATTCAAAAATTTATTCAGAGTAATATTTTTAGTGATGAAATAATAAGCAAAATTTCATTCATCTGGCTCGAAGCATCTTCAAACTGTTTTATCATGTTTTTCATGCGAACGAATAGAGTTAGTTGCCTTTAATAAATTTCGTTCAAAATTCGACGCAGATCAAATAATTTGAGGAGGAGACATAAAATAAAATATTTCATTTTAGATTTAATATATTCATAGGCAGACATTACTCATAAAATTAATTTTTTCGAGCAGCTCAGTAATGTCTGAACCGGTCGCATCAGAAAGATCTGAGAGAAAAATTTACTCTGGTACAGCATATATAGGGTGGTTATAATTAAAGTTCCACTTTGAAATGGTCATAAAAGGAAAACTACTGGACTAAATGTTATCAAACTTGGTAACAGTTTAAAGGAAGTCATGGTAATTTTTTTCATAAATTCACCACCAGTCTGTATGCAATATTGTTAATCAAAATAGGACATGGAAATGTTGGTTTAAAATGTGTTTAATTGATTCTGAAACGTGTTACAAAGCATGTTCAATGTGGCGTCTACCATTTTCCGAAAACAAGTTAAATCGCTTTATTGCATTCTCAACAGTAGCTCTTAGCATATCAAAAGGAAAGTTACGCACATGTCGGTGTATCGCTTCTTTCAGTTTTACCAAATTTTTTAGATTATCACCATAAACAATGCTTTTGAGATTACACACATCTGAATATGCTTTGTAGGACATTTCAGAAACGATTAAACACATTTTAAACCGATGTCTTCATGTCATACTTCGCTTAACAACAATACAGTGCCATTTCACACCTGGTGGGGAATTTTAGAACTTTTTTTGACAGAAAAGAAATTTCTATGACCTCCTTTAAATTATTACCAAGTTTGATAACATTTGGTCCAGCAGTTTTCCCTTTAAGACCATTTCAAAGTGGAACTATAATTATAACCACCCTGTATATCAAACTACACGAAGTAAAATAAAATCTCCTATACGAATTTTTCTTAGAGAAATAAATTCATTTGGCGTTGCATCTATATTATATCACATGAAAAGGAACAAAATCCACTGCATCCATTACCTGTACCCATCTCATACGTACAGTAAAAAAATTACATTAACCCAACAAGTTAAAATTATTATACAAAATCTCCAGAATATTGGTCAATATTCTGAATGTCATTCACAATCATGAAGATATCAGAGCATTACTGAATGGATATTTGCGTTAATGGGGTACACACAGTCCCGAGAACAAAGAAGCAAATGCTTTTGGTAAGGTATATCTTCACAAGTCTCATTGGCAAAGGAACAAATTCTGTACCGACCACATCAGCCCCAGCTTCGTTTATAAAAAACTAAATTCTGCTGGTATATCATCAGCACTAATTTCTCAGATTGAAGAATAAATTGTACCGGTACATCATCTATATCAGTCTGGAAGAACGAGGGAAAAATTGTAAAGAGACAGTATTTGTACTTGTAAGAAAATGAGTGAAGGAGATAATGGCAATTCTTATGATAATTTATGCCTGTATATAAATTCGGGGATCATTTCTAAAAGGAACTATTAATGCATAGAAATAAATTAAATAATACATAACAATAATTTAATAATGAATAACATAGTTCATTTACGGGGGAAATCAGCTGATATGTCTTCCCAAAACTTTCACGCATAGTCTCTAATAAACTTGTCATGCTAGAGAATGCCTTATTGGCGTACAACAGTTACGAAATATTAATTTTTGGAGTGAATTTAGCATTTTTACTGAATCTATCGTGTCAAACTTGGCGAGTTATTTGGCGATCCATTCCTGGCATATGTTCAAAAATCGAATTTGTGTTTTAGACACGTTTCTCTCAACCGATCGAAGCAAAAAGTTGACACAAAACTGCACTTGTAGTCACAAAATCCCATACGAAATTAGATGTATTTAAGTCATTGCGTTTTGTATTGAAGTCAGTTTTGTATTTAAGTCATTTTTGTATTTAAGTCATTGCGTTTTGTATTTAAGTCATTGCGTTTTGTATTTAAGTCATTGCGTTTTGTATTTAAGTCATTGCGTTTTGTATTTAAGTCATTGCGTTTTGTATTTAAGTCATTGCGTTTGTAGTTAAGTCATTGCGTTTTGTATTTAAGTCATTTTTGTATTTAAGTCATTGCGTTTTGTATTTAAGTCATTGCGTTTTGTATTTAAGTCATTTTTGTATTTAAGTCATTGCGTTTTGTATTGAAGTCATTTCGTTTTGTATTTAAGTCATTTTTGTATTTAAGTCATTGCGTTTTTGAATTATCGCGTTTACATGATTTTGAAAATGCAGAACGAAAGACAGTCTAACCATAGTTGGATTTGTCTCAAACTTTGACAGGTATCTAACTATGGATGATAAATATGTGTACCGAGTTTCATCTATCTAGCTCTCTTCGTTATCATGTTAACTTGTATTCGAACAGCCGAACAGACGGACTTTCTCTGAACAGATTTTACTTAAAATTTTATGAATATATGCAAAATTGCTATAAAGAATGTATACCAAATTTCAACCGTCTAGTTCAAACCATTTTGAATTATTTTTATCACAGATAGACAGACGGAGGGACATTTTCCAAAAATATGTTTTTCGAATTTAGGGTGGCCTAAAACGTGGAGATTCGTCAAAATCTCGAGTTTGAATACTTCGAGGATTAATGTACTATTTCTATACTACTTATCGGAGAAAGTAAAAACCAATGCTTTGTTATACAAGCTGTGGTTGAGATAAAGTTTTTACTGAAACTTTTTCTGCTTGTGTGAGTAATGAGATATTCTTACTAATCTATATAGTTTATCTCGAAGATAGTTTATCTGCCTATTTATCTCAAAGACAGCTTATCTGCTTGTTTATCTCATATTAACAGAAAAAAAAGAAAAGATGGAAACCTTTAGATATGGAATTATTTTAACTAATCACTCATCTGGAAATTTCTCGGTTTTATTCCAAACATCTACATTGCTTGAGAATATTACTCAATTCTTTTTTCTTTTTGTTTAGAATTTTTCTGATTACAGAAAGTCACCACTTTCTGCATGTGTTCTTTTTAACTTTATTCGCTTCATATTTATTGAGATGGAATTTTGTAATCCACTTTTTTTTTCTCAGCTCTTGATATTCTAGAGTTTTGAAATTCTGTTCAGTTGTGTGCTCTGGTTTGGA
The DNA here is from genome assembly GCF_947563725.1 of Argiope bruennichi. Classification (NCBI taxonomy): domain Eukaryota; kingdom Metazoa; phylum Arthropoda; class Arachnida; order Araneae; family Araneidae; genus Argiope; species Argiope bruennichi. The sequence goes on along the minus strand of NC_079156.1, from coordinate 93,523,167 downwards.
ATATAATGTTACAATATTTTCATAACCTAGTTAGCAATTACTTGTTCAACTCTATGTACTTTTGATTCATTAAGAGGGACTAACTCATGTTGGAAAAAAATTAAATTACAAAATTCCACAATAATTATACTGATTAAAATTATGAAATATATTTAAGACTAAAAGTGAAGAGAAATTTACTAAAAGTCCACCATCTGAAGTCGTTAATACAAAAAAGTAAAAAATTCAATCACTAAGTAGCGGGAATAATCTCCCCAAAAACTTTCTACATCACAAAGAGTTACCCCTTATCCCCTCAAATAATTATGCGCCTTGGACAACGCCGTAAAACCAAGTGTTCAGAATTTTATTTTCAGAGTCACGCGCATAAGAATCGCACGCTTCGTAGTGTAGTGAAGAAAATCTGTCCTTGCTTATTAATTGCATGATAATGGTGAACAACAATTCGAAATATTGATCTTTGTATTGTAAATTACGAAATATTGATCATTGTATTGTAAGTTACGAAATATTGATCTTTGTATTATAAATTACGAAATATCGATCATTGTATCTTTTTGCAAATCTAGCGTGCGATCTTCGGCGATGAATCGCTTGCAAGTGGTTAATATCTAAGCATCAGAAAATATTGCATTTCGAACGTCTTATACCAAAATTTGACATGGAACTACATTTGTAGTCACAGGATCACAAAATTTCATTTATTTAAGTTGTTGTTATTTACGGCACTTTGCAAGCTCACTGACAGGTCTGTCAGCAATTTAAGCCTACTGGTGTTTCTTGTTTTTTCAGTAGCGCCAACTAGGGCCAAGAGTATGAAATAGCTACTTCATGCGTCATATTCACTTTCACAACCCCTTTTTTACTCTTATTCACACACCTCACAGATAGAACGCAGAAGAAGAAGAACCATGCCCGAACCGGGACTCGGATCCGGGACGCCCAATTTATTTAAGTCACTGCGTTTTAGAGTTATTTTGTTTATATACATATGAAAGTAAACTCTGCATAGTGGTCAACCTTATAATGCATTTGGTTTCAAATTTGAAACAGATCTATTTTTTAAATGTTAACCTGTGCACCAAATTTTAAGTATTTAACTATTTACGTTTTGTAATTATCGTAAATTGAACTTCCTCTCAAATGATATCTTTCAATATTTGATCAAAAATCTACAAATTTAATGTAAAGACCATATATCAAATTTCATCTGTCTAGCTCTAGAAGTTTTTGAGTTATCATGTTCACAGACAAGCGAAAATGTTTTTTCACGATTCATGCTGGTTTAAGTTAGTTACATTAACGACCCGTTTTAGAGCAACACTAGGGCTATTTTGGCACGGATCTCGTAATTTTGAACCGCAGTCAGTTGACGAGGACGACACATGAGCATGAACCCTCCTCTCCACACACACCGCAACAGTGAGAGGACGTTTAGCCCGGAAGTTTAACGTACACCAGACCCGCTTACACGACGGTTCTTCGATGGAATCGGGTCTAGAACTTAAAACCCTCAGGTTCCGACGCTGAGACCTCACCACCAGGCCACCGCGGACTCCTCGATTCATGGAGGGCTGAGATATGGAAAGTGTTTAAAATTTTCAGTTCTAATTTTCTTGTCGATTACAATATTTTCTATTGGGTGTATACGACTAAGTAAAAAGAAGGATTCGGCTTCCCCGGGATCTGGGGGTCCCGGGTTCGAATCCTGTTTCGGGCAGGGCTGTTCTTCACCCTGTGGTCTACCTGTGAGGTATGTGAAAGAGCACCCCCCCCCCCATTGCAAAAAGGGGTTTTGCAAGCGCATGTGTAAGTGTCATTTTCATATAATCTAGAAGTCAGACTTCTGCCCTCGGGTGCTCAGGGGTCCTTGCCCTCAGAAGCTATTTCACCCCCTTTCCGTGGTAACGCGAATCATCAAAAAGAAACATTTAAGAAAATACGTACATAAATGACTGACTTTTTTTAAAATATAAAAAGGCAAACAACGACTTTTAAATGAGGAATTACTATTCGTTAAATTATAATTGTTTGTGTAAGCTCCCTACTATAAATAATTGATCGAGACCTTTTTTTTTTACTGTATTGAGATTTTATTATTTTTTTAGGGGGTATATTACGGATTATTTGCAGTTGTTGTAATACACATTTCAGTGGTTGATTAAAAGAATAGATATAGTAAAAAGAAAAAGTTATGCGAAAATGTAATTTTATTCGATGAATTCAATTTAATTTATTTAAAAAAAAACTCACTAAAATGTCTGTTATAATACTATTGAAAAATACCTAAACATATAATTATAGCGCAACATATTGAAAGAAAAAAATTAATTTTATCGCGTTTCAATTCTTTTATTATCTTATTCACAAAACAGGAAATCAGACAAATTACAATCACTATTACTTTCAAGATGAACTTTGAGAAAAAAAGATTTCCGAAACAAAAACAAAACAAAACAAAAAAAAAAAGTAATAAAAACAAAAACAGTCGTGGTAGATCAGGAAAGATTTTACTGTTTACACACACATTACGACATTTCCTTTTTCTTCTTTTTTTTAAAAAAATTAAATGACTACGACGAATGAAATATGCGTTTTAAAACCTTTTCTGCAAACGACCTTGAAATGTAATTCACCAAAATGAGACACTCAAATAAATGCTGCATTAAACGGTCTGAGTCATGGCAAGTTTCTGTCTACCACAACTGTTTGTGTTTTGTTTTTATCAGTGCGCTGCGTCAACGTAAATTAGTCAGGCTTCGGTTATAATTTACGAAAATAATGTGTCAGATAAAGGAAGAAAATGAAAATCTTTGAAAAAAGTTGAGATAAATATTTAATGAAAGTGATGGCGAGAAAATGACAGAACTTTCAAAGGCGTAAATTGATTTTCCTCATTAAGTCAAATTATTGGAAAAAATATTTATGGTTTTAGATGACTAAAATGAAAATATTTGCCATTTGACGTATGAGAAATATATGCCTGTGAATTTAAATTAAATTTTAAATTTGTTTACTAGTGGCTGATTTTCAATTAGGAAGTCTAGGTAGCTGCCTAGGGCAAATAGGTTGAGAAAGAGCCTCATGTAGGTCGATTTAAAACTTTATTTTCCTAATAGCCACTAAAAACGATGCTTTCAAAAAAATACAGATTCCATGAATAATAAAATTTTATTCTATACATGAATAATTAAATTTTATTCTATGAATAATCTATTCTATGAAAAACAATTCTATTCTATTAATAATAAAATTAATATTTATTACATTCACTTAGTTAGTAAAATATTTATAAAGCTAGTCATCAGTTTCAATAATATTGTTTACAAATTTGGATGCCAATTATATATTAATAAAAACAAATACATTTTCACAAATTTAATAAAATAAAAATTTTAATCTAAACTAAATCTATCTATTATATAAAAAAGTTTTTGTAAACATTGTGTTTTATTCACTTTGTGATTGGCAGATACTGGGTCACCTATCCATGGTATTTGAGGTTTGTTTTACCAGTATTGTTTGAAATATTTAATGAAAGTTATTACTTCGCAATAAATAGTTATATTGCTTCTGTGGTGAAATGGTGAGAAAAAAAAGGGAAAAACAAAGCTTTAATTAATACAGATTAACAGCAGATGAGTTTAAAACAATATTATTTGCTAATTCTTCTTTTAGACAAACCTTTGTGGCAACATTGATGAATAATAGATTTCCGGTCGGTTTATTTATTTTTTTCGAGTTACGGAAATTTTTCGTCTCTCGGTTAACAATCGTCTGAATATCTAAGCAATACACACCTGTTAATCCTGTATTATTTTTTAAAATAATAATAGGATGTCTGACGATGGCGGCAAAACGTGAAATTTGGAATCAATATTTTTATATTGAAGATGTATAAGCAAAGACTGTTCTCATTTTGGAGCTTAAATGAGTTTTGAATCGGAAGTAATAAAGTTTTGATAGACGAATGCATGTTGTCAACATGGAGAGATTAAACCTCCAACGTTGTTGTCGTCTCTTATGACACTTGCCACGGACAAGCCCCTGTTCAAAAGCAGCTGTTTTAAGCCTAAGGGAGAGCGCCTCTAGTTTTTTTTTTTAACGTAGAGCCAGCTTGGGCCAAGACTACGACTTGACTACTCACGCATCACTCATTTGCTTGCACAACCCCTTTTCACAGGAGGGCACATTCACACATCTCACAGATAGAACAGGAAGAACAATCATGCCCAAACCGGTACTCGAACCCGAGACGCCTAGATCACGGAGAAGATACGCTACCCCTATGGCAGGACGCCGGCAAACCTCCAGCGTTGAATGAATGATCAGTGAAATGCAAAAACTTGCTAACTGGATGAACATTGCGTACGATATTGGGCATTTACAGTGTGGGACAATGTCGGGATGGTAGAGCGAAAGCGAGCGGAGGCCGAAGCCCCCTAGTTATCAATATAGTAAAAATGCGTGAAAATATGACATTAGATTGACTATCTTATCAAAAAAGGTACTCGTAATCAGCACTGCCTAGCATTGCCGTATTTCTAACTAGGCAGACTAGGCCATTGCCTAGGGCCGCTAGACCGTGAGAAACTCGCAAGCAGGCTTATTGAAAAATTTTATTTGTCTTATTCCAAATAAATATTTTTTTAAAAATACAAATTATATGATAAACGAAATATCAGTATAAACACTATCCCAATTGGCTTGATTTCTATATGTTTCATTTAGTAACTATGGTTCTTATATACCCAAGCATGTGCTTCAATAAAATCGTGCGCAAATGTAGATGTTGGGCAGTCTGAAGACATAATACATTTAAAAAAAATTCATATTCACAAAATTGATTAAAAAAATAATAAACCAAAATAGAGTGTTAACATGTTCAAAATGTGTTGAAATATGAAATTAAATTAACTATCTTATTAAAAGAGAGGCCTCATAATGAGTACTGCCAAGTTCTGTAAAATGATTAAATCCGCTACTTTTACTTACTTTGCAGAATGACGGTAGTCTTTGTGATTATTTTTTATAGCACTGGTCCAAGACAAGCCCACTGATGAAGTCAGCGATTTTAAACCGAGAAGGCGTCTCTTGTTTCTCAATAGCGCCATCTAGGGCCAAGAGTATGTCTTAGCTACTCATGCGTCACATTCGTTTGCACAACCTTTTTTTATAAGGTGACACATTCACACACTTAACAGATAGAACATAGATGAAGAACAACCATGCCCGAACCAGGACTCGAATGCGGGACGCCCAGATAACGGGGAGGACGTGCTACCCCTATGTCAGGACGTCGGCTCGTAGACATTAAATGAATAGAATGGATGATGGTAGCCTTTAAAGTTAATTGTCGTTTGACTGTGGAGTCACATATAACGGATTTCATATTAATAGTTTGATGGTGCCATGTTTCATATATATATATATATATAAACATACCTTTTTATAGTACCTTCTTTGTTTGGAATGTTAAAAATATTTTTTTTCGTCAATTATAACAAAGCTGTAGCATTTGGAATTTGTTTAACTGTTTTGAGAAATATTATAAATTAAATAACATAGCCTGAAAAATTAGGTTACCTAAATTAGTGTGATGGGGAGGTTTTATGTAATAGTTAACCATTAACCATTTAACTAAGAACACGCTTTACCCACACAATAATTCTAACATATCATTTCTAAAACTTTTATACCAATTCGCAGATTATAGTATATAAAGTAGATTGTGAATTTAACTCAAATAAAAAAACTGCAACTGCTCTGTAATAAAATAAATATTTTTTCAGAAAAATTCGCTTAGCCTGAGGGGAAGATTATCTCTTTGGTTTATGAATCTCATATTGAACTGAAATCAAATGATTTGAGGAACATGGAATTAAATGAACATAAACTCGGAAGGATTATCAAAGAAAATAAGTCAAGTTTGTATTGTTTTTGAATTTTGAGAATCTATGAACTCGTTCCAATATTTTTAAGATAAAAAAAAAACTCGTTTTATTCCAGCATGATGTTAAGAATTTTAAATACATATATAATATATTTAAATAATATATAATGTATTTAAATAATATATATAATATATAAATATATTGTACATAATATATTTATATATTGTATAATATATTTAAAATGAAAGTAATTTTATTAATAATATTAAATTTAAAGTAATTTTTTTTTTCATTTTACTAAAAATGTTTTACGAAATATTTTATAGAATACAATTTATGGTTAGTATTAGAAAAGGCGTATTCTTATCAATAAAAGTGTTCAAAAAAAATTAACAAAAACCATTTTGAGCAGCACATATTTATTAGGGTACTGGAAATATTTTTATTTGAATTATTTTTTAACTTTTAGTCTTAAATTTATAATTTATCATTATAAATATTAAGGAATCATATAATCATTTTTTAAAAAATCCGTCAAAAAATCGCAGCACTTTTATAAAATCAAAATTTGATTGAATTAATCAAAGAATTATATTCTTATATATTAACAAAGAATTATATTCTGAAAGTATTAAAGTAATTATATTGTAGTAATTATTATTAATTACTACAATTAAGTAATAATTATTACTACAATTAAGTAATAATTATTACTACAATTAAGTAATTATTATTGTATAGTCATCAAAAACGCATAAGAGTACAAAACTTTATTACACCAGAAAGTAAGTGAAAAATAAATACTAGGCCCGATTTTTTATGAACTTGAAACAAGACAAGTTAAATGAAAGTATATAATGAAAAGAAACGCCATTTCTACTTGGAGTAAACTCATCTTCATCTGATATAATGCAATGCGCCGTAATTTAATTTCCGAATCCATTTCGCATCTTGCGCTCATGGTGGAATACTGTGTAGTTTCCTGTGTGCAACTCAATAGGAACAGTTACTTTTCCATGTTTCGGTAAATAGCATATTCTGCTCTTCTTTTTATAGTAATGAAGAAAAAAAATATTCTGCTAAAGTTATAACAAAAAGACAGTTTAATACCATTTAACATATCAATTCTCAATGGAAAAGTTTTTCAAAATTTTAGTAAATTTATAATTAAAAATTAATCAAAATTTCAACACTTTTCTTAATAACTTCAGAGCATATCATTGCACAAAAAAATATTTGCACAATATTTTAAATGAAATTTGTATTTAAAATATTATACAAATAAACTTTTGTATGTAATCATTTATTTTAAACTATCATTGAAAATAAACTTTTCAATGATGCCTATTTTGTTTTTGTTTCCTCACAATCTTATCGCTATTTTGATAACTTTTTTAAAATTTTGATAATTTTTTATCTCTTCTTTTTTGATAAATTTTCATCACTTTTTTTAATAAATTTTTTCACCCTATTTTTATAAACTTTTTAATGACTAAATTTATTTTAAGCAAGTTATAGAAATTTTTACTCATTAGTTAGGTACTCATCATTTAGTTAAATAAATATTTGCTCATGAGCATTGCAATCGTATTAAATATTTTTTTAATGTACAAATTATCACTATAATATAATTATGTTTTAAAAACAACACCTAAATCAAAGGATTGAAATCTAAAACACTATCATATTACGAGATTTTGGATTCGAATTTTCCTTTTTCTTTCTTTTTGTATAGTGGAATTTAAAAATATATAAATTATTTAAACATTTCTCAAAATTCCAATAATTGGAACTTTAAGAGGCACTTTGAATAATATTCTAAATAAATTCTTGTAAAATTCAGCTACCATAAAATGTCGTTTAAATTTCCATCCTTTTTATTTTAATAGCTCAGCGATAATATAAATTTCAAGGGCATTAAAATTTTAAATGTTTTTTTTTTTTCTTGTTATAATTACAAGTACCGATTTAGAGTACATTCTAGAACTTATACAAACAACGCACGTTCTACTAACATTTCCAGTCAAAGACCTTCAACTGCGAAATTAGTGATTGCTGCCATTTTTCGCATCTGGATAATGGTAAAAAAAAAAAAAAAAAAAAAAATCGTCTGATTCAATGTGAGGCGATTCCATTCCGGCCAGTTGTGTCATCTTTCCCGATTTAGGAAATCGTCAGTGCTCTGATAAAACTCGTCTGTCAGACCTGCCGTTGAACTCTTTTTATCAAACGGTTTTGCGAGTCATTTCTTTTTTGTCGAAACTTCTGGCCCGTCTATGACTATGGGAAAGTGAGAGGGAAAAAAAAAGCGATACGTTTTGAAGGTCATTCACTTGTATAAAAACTTGTGATAAGGTTGATGTATATTTAAATGGGATATGATTGGCATTTTTATAATAACTTCAAAGTGAAGGATATAAAATCGTGGAATAAGTTCAATTCGTGTAGAACTTAAATAATTCGAAGTCGATGGAGCCACTATAAAAGAATTAATGAAAACTTCGCCCAAAAATTATATGATATAAATGAGTAAATGATACATAATTTAAAAAAATATTAACCAAATTAGAAATAAATATTAAATTTAAATGCAAAAAGGAACCAATAATTAATCCGGCTTGAAGATTTTTTCAAGGGTCTTCAGGCCGGATTCGTTATTTCTTTCTTTTTGGTTCCTTTTTGCATTTAATCTTAATATTTATTTCTAATTTGGTTTAAGTTCATTTGTGTTTTAGTTGAATAAAAAATTAGAGCTCTCTAAATAAAATGTATCCTTTATTAGTTGGGTTCAGAAAATATTTATTTTTAAATTGAATTTCATAATAATTGACTTTTTGACTGATAGTTTCTTAAAAATTATTAAGCAACTATAACATATAATTGTAAGACCTAAGTAAAAAAAACACTATGTAACTATATCTAATTGTAATTTAAAAATTTAATAATTTCAAAAATAATAAGTAAAACTTATACACCATTAATAAATAGTAACTTTAACAAATTAATAATAGACTAATTTTAATAAATAATTTAAATTTAATATAATTTAAATTAATAATAAAGTAATATTAACAAATAAATTGATAATATTTAGAAAATGATAATTTCGAAAATTAATTATAAGTAAACGATTTTTCTTGCGGATTTAAAAATTTAGTACTTATACTTACTTATTGTATTATTCTTATTATTGCTCATACATTTGCTTGTAAATTTAAATTTTATTATTTTGTACTCTCTTATATTATTGTTCATACTCTTATTTATTAATTTAAAAATTTAATAAATGCAAAAATGATAATAAGTAAATAATTCTAATAAATGTATAATATACTACTTAAAAACTAAACAAAAAGTAATTTTAACAAATAAATTTTAAAAAATATGATTTTATAATATGAAGAAAAATAATAAGTAAGCAATTTTAGTAATCAAAAAGTATATTAGCAATTTAAATGCAACAATTACATAAAATTTCTAAGCAAATTGTGCAGTTCACATCTAAAGTATTCATAGATTATTTTAAACAGTGAGATTTATTCATGGGAAAATAAAACTTAATTTTAAAGTATTCGAAGGAATGAAAGGTTTTACAAAAATCATTCGTTCACCATCAATGAAAAGGTGAGATACAGATCTATTTAAATAGAAAAACAATTCAGAAATGAAAGCAGTATTTTACCATTTTTATTTCAAATTTTGAATAACTAAAGTAAAGGCCTGTTGATAATAAAGGCGAAAGTGCGTCTTTGTGTTAGCGTTCTGCAGGCTGGAACCAGAATAATGAAAATTTAGCGAAACATTCTTTGGGGGGTGAAAGCGTGCACATCGATACCATTTTTCAAGGTTTTAATTAGAAAAACAAAGAACATGATTCCTTCAACAAATTATTTCTAAAATCATTGCATTAAAGCTGTAATATTTTAATAGCCTTACACTTGTTCTGTTTATATTGTACATGAATCTTCTAAAGACGTGGGTGGGCCGCTGTGGCCTGGTGGTAGGTGGCTGGAGGGTTTCAGGTTCGAGACCCGATTCCACCGAAGAACTGTGGTATAAGCCGGTCTAGTGTACGTTTGTACGTTAAATCTGCCAGGACCAAATGTTCTTCCGCTCATGTGGTGTGGAAGTTTGGCGAGGAGGGGCACCAGCTCAGGTGTCGTCCTCGGCATCTGACCGCGGTTCAAAATTACAAGCTTCGTCCCAAAATAGCTCTAGTGTTATTTTAAAATGGGCCTTTAATATAACTAAATTAAACTAATCTAATGGAGTGGAATCCTATGATATCATAATGGCATTATAAATTTAAATGTCTGGGTTATCTATTTTTAACTACATATTTTGTTTTTGGTATTGCAATGTCATTTTCTGAATCCCCATTTAAAAAATAATGAACAGAATCTTTTATCTTTCAGCTTTCGACCATGAAAGGAAACCAAACGATTTAACATTTTATGAAAAAATGATAACAGTTTGAATTTTATTGCATCATTGAAATCATTTGTTGAAAATTATATAAAAAAATATATTTCGACAGAATTTTTTTTTTTTTTTTTTTTTTTTTTTGCGAATTTAAGAAAAAAATCTCCAAACAACTAAGGTTTTGGTACTTTGTATCTATAATTAAGAAGACAAGTTTGAAAATTTTTAAAAAGTCGTAAAAATACACTTTGTGCAATAATACTGGTGTTTTCATAAGTTTTCGTAAAAGAAATCATAAACATCAAAATCGAGCTTAATTTTTAATTTATTAAAACTGCAAATAAATTATAAAAAAATTGCTCATGAGTACACGTTCTCACCCTTCAAATATATCTATGTCAAATTCAGTAGCTCTAGGTCAGACGGATAATCCTACAGAACGCCAGAACATAAATGTTCATTTTTTTATTACTAACAAAAATTTGTCAGTACAACCATGTGAATTGACCTCGTTTTCCAGCTAATGATCTTGTCTAATTATTAGTGACATAATATTAAACCATTTGCAGAAAGAGCTGAATGCCAAAATCTAATAATTATTTTAGTAATGTCGGGTCGCATACTAATTTCATATTAATTATTCCATGCATCTTCTTAGTCTATGCTAGTCTAAAATATCATGCAATTAATTAATAATTCGTTATACAGCATATATGCTATATAATATATATGCTATTTTTAAGTGATTTTTTTTTGTTAACTTTTGACAAGAACAGATGAGAATTAAAGTGCTGATACATGTAGTGCTAAAATATGTTTTAATTGCATGTTTCTTGATTGTTATCCGAAGTTAAACCTCTCATAAAATCTGTACCTTTGAAATAATCAGGAAAAACCAAAGATTCAGTTTTCCACACTCAACCACTGATCCGATTTCGCAATTTTCGTTTAATATGAAAGCGGAAAACATGCCATCAATGGTTATTTGTCTTCTATCTCCATTCATAAGTTGCAAATACAGTGATACCACATATAACGAGTGAAACAGGATCTAAAAAAGATACTCACTTAACGAGCGATGTTTCGCAGAAGAATGGAGTTATCAGAATTTGTTGAAGAATGCAGAAAAATCATGATATCAGTATTCAATGGACTTGTGTCAGTCTGTGTTGACCGGTTGTTTGAAGAGAACTCTTATATTTACTAGAAGATGTTTTGGCCGGATAGCGTTGTCGAACGGGATTCCGGAGATTTGAGCTGGTGCCTGTGAAGCTTTAACCGATGAGATTTTGTTTGGGTAGGATCGTGGGGCTAGAGATGGATAGCCGCGACATCGGTGAACTAGTGGAAGAATGTAGTTAGAAATACAAAAGAGCTTATGAAGTTGAATTCCGTATCACAGCAATCGGTTAGGAAATTTGGTCAGAAGAGGAGCAAATGACAAACGCAACAGAACAACATATTCCATTGAAATAAGGATAATGTGTTAAGTATGATAAATTATTGCATTTTATATTGAGAAACATTTCCTTGATAAGGCTTATTACCATTGCTTATTACCATTTTATGTAACGATAATGCAGTATTTCATATTTCACTAAATTTTGAAATATACCCTAGAACAAAGATAATTAATACAAAGATATGATCTTTTTTATAATTTTCTTGTAAAAACAGCCAGTGTAAAAAATTAATAAATTATTTTATTATGAACTAGCCGCCTTAGGCGACCAGCCGGTTCACCAGTATTACCGCTCGCTACAATTTTTAATTAAATATTTTAAGTAACTGGTCTCTTAATAGATTCTCAAACAAAACATTTTTAATCTTCAAATTTTGATAGTCATTCCAAACTTATACTGTTGTTTAGATCGTTTCTTCAATTTACTATATATATTTTGCTAATTTGTTGTCATTTTCGGTAAAACTTCAACTTTAAATTAAAGTGGAAATGATGAAATTGCAATTAATATAAAGATATTTTTTAATAAAACCAAGCGTTTTATTTTATTTATCATCTTTATTGTTATTTATTTATTATTATTATTATTGAATATGAGTATTGCAAACAGAATCGCTCGGTATTTAAGTCTTATGTGAACTACAAAATATTTTTCATAATTTATGTAATATCTCAAACAATAATTTAACAAAAATTTCTCAGATTCAGCATAAAATTCAGTTTTTAGTTTTTCTTTCAAAAGGATTGAAATGAAATCAATAAAAATATTTTGTTCCGGCCTAAAAATATATTTCAAAAATTATGAAGTCTAAATTTAATGCAGTAAGGTATCAGATTCTGAGAAATATTCTGGACACTGGTTGAGAAATATTCTGGACTGGTTTGAACTAAATTTTATTGAAAATATAAAATGAGCAGTTCTATATCAAAAACAAAAGGACAAAAAAAGTGAAACATTCGGGAGTGGGAAGTTTGGTCAAGTTAATGTAGGGAAAAGAAAACAGGCATTAGTTACGAATCCGCGCGCCCGACGACCGCACATGATGTGTGACACCTTCACATGGAAGAAATCAGATGGAAAAGTAGAGAAAAAAAGCTTTTCCAATTTTTTCCTTTTCCAGATCATTACCTGTTTATTGTCTGGTAGAATTGACCGCATTCGTTATTTATTTGACAATTTCGCTTCTTTTGAAGTTTCCATGCTTTACTTAAGCGTGATGAACCGTAGGTTTTGTTAAATGAGTCTCAAAATCGGACTTTCAGAGTTTCCTTGTGAAACAGAGCACAGACCTTCTTAAGAAATAAATTTAAATTTTCAACAGACATTATAGAAAATTTTGTCAAGTGAATAATATCAAAAACCCATCCCAATGGAAGCGGAAACACATCAGCTTAATATGAAAACTGCGGTATTCAAACATCCTCTTTTTGTCAGCTCAGATGTCGTCCTCGTCATATGACAATGACTTAATTTAATGAAGTTTTTTTCCCAAAATAATTTTCATGTCAATTCAAGGTTTAATGCTATTTTAGCTAAGTTAAATGTTCATGTATTAGCTGGTTAATTTCAGCTAAAAATAATTTTATATGCAGATGAATAATTAGTTTTGCCTCTGTTTATTAAAGAAATTATTCAGTGCTTGGGGTGAACAGGAGTTTAACCCACTTCTTCGCCAAGTTGTGATAACGCGCCAAAGCTGGCAATCTTTATTATGCACTATGATTGGACATCTACTCCCTTGCTTTTGAACATTTCGCAAGACCGTTGTTGGCGATTTTTGAAAATTTTGCCAACCAGGGGGTTAAACTCCGGTCGTACCAGTGCTAGCAAAATTATATTATTTTAGCTAGTAAATTAGCCTATGAAATGCAATATTTTTCTTTGAAATTTTTTCTTCTAATAAAAACTTTGCTTTTGAAAGTTTTTGACTGTAATCTATAAAAAAAAATTCGAAAGCTATCTCCTATTTTGTTGTTTATAACTTATTTAACTCCTACTTAACAAATTTCATGAGAATAGTTATTGAAAAAAGACACTATTTGTTTGGCGATCTTAATATCATTGATTACGCCCTTCAGGGTTTTTGGCGAATTGTTTTTCTGCGTCATATAATATTCATAAATAGCATTCTGTAAATCATCGACATTATTCATAACATTGGACATTTTTTATTCATTATCAATAAGTTGTACTGACACTTGATCCATTACTTGACCAAATAATCCATCACACAAACTTCAACAAGGATCGCCACTGCACAAAAGATACGAGTCAGATTATCGTAATACAGATCCAAAACCAGCGACATCATAAAACAAGCAGAGAGGAAATAATTATCCATAGCTTCAAAATAATATAAGGCATCAAAATAGCTCAAAATTATCTCAGAATTTATAAAATAAATCATTTTTTAACATTTCTTAACATAAAATGATGAAATTGTTGCTTCGAGGATAATAAAGAGCTAATAATGAGCATTTAAATTAATGGTTTTTATATTATTAACACAACAAAGAATTGTTTTCAAACAGAGTACGATTCTGTTTACATTGTTTAAACAATGAAATGCTTCTTAACAATGGGAAAAATTAAAAGAACTTCTAAAAGTAGAAACACATTTTATATCATCATACTTAATTTAATTTGTGGTGATATAAAACTGACGATTTAATATATACATAAGTAAACAGATGAGCAGTCAAACCTTCTATAGAAATTGCCAGCATTTTGGCATCGATATTCAATTTTGGTGATAAAATGGTTGTCAAATTAGTACTTGTCTTAAAGCTATAATAGGATTCATTCGTCAAGCAGCTGAGCTATATCGCTAAAATAATTACATTATTATAAAACTATGGAGGTTGGCAATCTTAGGTAATCCTACGTATCACCAAATTTCGTTCATATAGCTAGATACTTGATATTCTCAGAATTCACACTCTAAAGGTAGACTTCTCTTTAGAGGAGTTGATTCAAATTTCAACAAAGTTTCACAATTTTTATGTAAAGACCACAAACTAAATTTCATCTATATGTTTCTTTCAATTTTTGAATTACCCTATTCTCAAACAGTTTGCTGATCTGAAAGATTTGTTACGGAGTTCTTGTACTCAAGTTTCTTAACCTTCGAACTGAATAGATGATATGGGTATTAAGATGATTTTGGAATTACATGGTAAGAGTTTGCGCTTATTTAAGTGAATATGTTTCATAGGAAAGTAAACTGATAGCTTGTATTTCAGAAAAAAGAATTATAAGAAGACACAGTTTTAAATAGATGTTTTTGTAATTCTATCTAGAGTCAAGTAGATGTATCAAAGCTATTGTTACGAATCTGTGATGCTGCTTCCCAGCATAGTTGGTTCCATCATCAGAAAGACTTTTACAGTCATCTGTATTGAACGGAGTCCGGGTGTCGCGTCGGTGGTCCCAAAGCTTGGCGACAAACTTGGCGACCATTTGGTGACTTGGCGACGAATTTGGCGACTTTGGCGCCAAAATAGATTATACCCAAAACATCGAGAATTTTCCCGATCCGTCCATTGGGAACCGAGATACGCCTCGAAAGTTCCTGATTGGTTGAGAGGCTTCTAGCCCCGCCACCTGAGACCTATAAAAGGAGGCAGTCTGCAGCTGCCGGAGTAGTGGTAGTCGGAATCGACGGTAAACAACGGGTCTTCCAGAGATTAGCAGAGCAGCGACGAGTCAAGCTAGTGCTGAACTAAGCTGTGCGCTACTGTCTGCAGTAGAGTCTTGTTGTGTGCTGCTGTGTGCACGTCTCGGCTGAAGATAATTGTCTCCTCTATGCTGTATATAGTTGTCATCTTTATGCTGTCCTGTGTGTCGTAGTGTCAATAAACGTGTTGTGTGTTCGTCTACTGAAAGCACTGATCATTGTGTTGTGCTATCTTCATACCATACACAACCACTAAATACACGCAAGTAAACGAACCCGACGGATTGATAGTGATAGAGGGAAATCCGTAACACTATGATGAAGACTTAGGCATGACGGTTGATGTCGATGTCTCTTGGCTTTCTTTGGAAGCTTTGGATAGTAATTTTCAATTTCTTTTATGGTGATTTATCACTTTTGTCAATTTTTTTTCGAAGAATTTTGTTGAGAGTTCTTTGTAAAATTCTTGCAATATTGCAAGATTAAGGTCATTTCCTATATCTTACAAACCACGACATATTACTGCTTTGCCGAACCGTCACATTTTGCAATCTTTCTAGCGCAGTGTTATGAGTCTTGGCAGCAGTCACCCAAATAGGTGATCCTTATGAGATGAGAGACGGGTCCGAGCATAGTCTTGTAGATAAGAAGTTAGTTCTTTTTTGAGAGAATTTTTAGTTGAAATTTAGAATGAATTAGAGTTTGGCTATAGCTCCTTTGCAGTTGTTATTAATTTTTGCAATATGCGTTTTAAATGTTAAGTACTTATTCTGGATGATGCCAAGGTAAATTGTATCATTACTCCATGGAATAGCTTTTCGAAAAACTTTGGAGGTTGTGGTAGGTCTCTTTTCGAGAAGAAGTACACAGCTTGGCACTTGTTGTTGATGTCGGTCTGCATTTCCCACGAGATAAGACAGTTTTCAATTAATTTAAGATACTCGGTAAGTTTACGTGATATGACTTATTTTCTGACGACAAGCATATTTTTGGTCCCAGAGAGGTTTTAAAAAACGAAATTTGTTACTTGAGAAGCAAAAACCAACCACCTAATTGGAATCTTCTCATATCCATGTCTTGGTAAAATCTGTGGCAGTAGAACAAAAGGTGTTTAAAAACATTAGTTTGTTTTTAGCAAATAACTTCTAGTCCCCCAAGAATTTCTATTGCAGTAAAAGTAAATGATTTTTTTTATTTCCATTCTTACGAGCTGGAATCATGAATTGTTTTCTTGTCTGTACATTATTTTTTTAGCGAAGATTTTTGTTCGTTATGTAGAAATTTTATTCGATATATGGAAATTAATTTTCAATTGAAAACTCAAAATTTTGTAAGAGAATTCGATATAATATATAGATATTTTTGATATATGGAGGTTTCAGCTGTATTTCCTACACTCTGAACTTAATTGCACATATTATATGAAATATGCAAATGTCTCCCGCGTTACTTGCAATCTTACATGCGTAATCTAAAAGTGAATAACACAAATCTCCCACAAACACGCGTTCTTTCTAAATTACTCAGATTTCTTGAAATTTGAATCAGTTTCAAAATCTCTCCCCTTTATCTACACGTGCAATCCCACATGTTTCAAAGTATCTTCGCACTTATCTGTTTGGCGGCAACATTTAAGTCATTAAAAATTCTCCGATTCAAGAACTTTTCCTTGCGTTCTTAAGCACTGTATTTCATGCTCAATACTATGTTTGTTTTGCGTTGCGCTCTATCAAGAATTCACGTTTATCAGGTGCGCAAATCAGCACCTCCGAAAAAAGAGATAATAAAGTTGTTATTTTGTTGCCATGTTTGGCGATGCAAATAAGAAAATCGTTTGGTCTTTTTCTTTTCCTTTCTTTTTTTTTCGTCTGTTCTCTACTGATCTGTGAGGTATATTGCGGGCACCGGAAAAGACGTTCTCTTAAATTTTCTTTTTGTTGCCCTTTCCAAGGTCTTAACCTGGGTGATGTGTCGGAACGGATCCCATCCCAGGAAAACAGGATTACCAGCAGACGCCATCGGTTTCAGAAGATTGCATTGGGAAATATGTATATCAAATTATCAAGATAATTATCATTATTAGAGATAATGAAGTAAAATTAGTAATGGGAAACGTCTTATGTGGACGGAAATTCTTCTGTACCCTGAAATTTCTGTGAACTGTCCTGTGAAATCTTTCTTTTAAAATATGAAATGGCGCATGACGGATACCGAGACGGAACATCAGAGTACAAAATATTTGTAGCTTTCGAAATTCACGTTCATAAAAGAGCACAAGAAATATGCAAATTTTTAAAAAATAAAATCTATAGGACTGATTTCCCGGGAACTTTCCGGTCTGGCTGATAAAGATGGAATCCCTCCCCCCACCTTCATCGCGGAAATATAGTATGCATTGGTCAAGGAAGAAATGTACAGATTTGCATGTTTTGAATCAGCGCACATGAACGTTTTGGATTTCCTAATAAAGGGTGTCTCAGAATTAACGCAATATTTGAGTTTGCCACCATTCGTGCAGAAAAATGTTGGCAGCCCTATTAAAAACTATTTGAGAGTTGACAGTTTAAAATTTGTAGAAATGAAGCGCTACACGACAGACCAACATGTTAACGCAAGATTCGAATTAAATAAAAAAAATAAATAAAAAAAAACAGTTTTTTTCCTTTAAATTGTTATATTTTTATTTAATCGTAAATTTCACAGGATAGGGCTATTTATGGAATAACACATAGGGCAAATGGCCTCCACGGCATTGCTGACCCTTGTACGCACTCTTTTGTCAAAATTTTCCATGATCCTTTTGCATAAATGTGGCTGAATTTCATTGATGCAGCGTTGAATTTCCTTCTTCAGAGTATGCGTGCTTGTGGGCTTATTGGCATAGACCTTTGACTTCAAGCCACTCCATAAAAAGAAATCCAACAGGATTAAACCATACGATTCAGAGGGCCAATTCTCAAATTTTTGAACTGTGGCCGACAGACTTTCATTATTTTTGAAATATTGTTCAACAATGAAAATACGTTGTTCTATCGTGTAACGTTCCATTTTTTCTAACCCTAAACTATCATCTGTCAAAAGTTTTTTTAATATGATTGGCAATACTTTACTACATGAATGATAGCAAATTCAAATCTTGCATTCATTTTCGGTCATCCTTTAACGGTCATCCATCATCCTTATTTTTCTTTATAATAAAGAAAAAAAACGCATTTTAAATGGCGTTTTTTACCTGTCGAGTAGAACTAAAATTCAACGCAGAGCGACAATTTGAGTTAAGAGATAACATATCAAATTCTATTTATTTTGGTTGTTAAATTTTTGTGATATCACGTTTACTTACATGAGGATTTACAGATCGACACATGGCAAACCCTTTGAAGGACGTCATTTAAAATGTGATAACAGATCTGTACTTAGACGATAAAGATATAAACTTAACTTTATCCATCTAATTCTGAGGCTTGAAGTAAGAATTCACTTACAGCCTGAGAAAGAGATAAACTGCCTGTGAATGAATTTCAATAAAACTTTGACAAAAATCTGTAAATTTCAAATAAACACCACACTCTGAATTTTTTCCGTCTAATTCAAAGCATTATTGAGTTTCCGTATTCACAACCCGAAAGATATAATTTCAAATAAGTGTTTTTCAGACTCAGAGGTGGGGGTTTAAAATATGATGATCCATTAAAATCTCGTATTCGAATGTTTGGACAGTTACATATTTCTTTGCGAATACATATTTTTGGACTCTTTACATATTTCATAAGCGAGTAGTATTTAGCCGTCTTTGTCAACCACCTGGTCTGCCCATCTTATTAGTGAGAGTAATTTAATTACTTAAAAAAATTCTTACTGAATTTTAATATCTCACACTAGGGGACACCTCAGATATGAGGATAAGAAGCTTCTGGCATGGTGATTGGTTCTCGATACCTTAGTAAGTACAGAAATAATGGGGGGGGGGCTACCTCCCATCGATGACTGGACGTATTTCCTACGAGAAGGGTTGTATCGTGGCCGGTGATGGCCCCTAGGACTCACCAGTGTTACTGTTGCCAGGGTCCTATCAATTATAGAAATCCGTGTGCCTTAGAGGCGAGTTAGAGTGGCCAATTATGGTTACTTAATTTTAGTAAGCTAATAACAGAAGAAAAGAAAATAACAGAAAAAAAGTTTATTACAAAAGAAAAAGAAGTTATTTAAAAAATATTTAAAAAAAAAAAAGAAAAACAGTTCATAAAAAATGCTTTGATGTTTGAAGTAAATTTTGATCCAACTATAAAGGAAATTCAGTGACGGATCTAGGCATATTGCACGCCTTGGTGGTGCAAGTTATGAGTCTATCTTTTAATAAAGTGTTGGATTTAGTTTCATATTTCAACATCTTCAACACAAAAAAATAAGCGAGTCATTTATTTTAACCTATTATTTGTATTTTAATAACTTTGTGAAAATAAACATTTTTTTTTATCTTTAGCCTCCTTTGATAATCAGTTGCTGAGTCGGGGTTAATGATTGATAAAAAGTTTAAATAAAAATTAGGTGCAATTTAATTTTATTGGTTTGCTCAATAAAATATTTTTAAATTTTAGATTTGGAAAGACATAGAATTCATGCTATATTAGAATCTTAAATCTTAAACCATTCTGTTTTTTTTTATATTATTATGTAATTCCCTAATTTTTCATATATATCTCTACACTTCCTGTCATAATATCATAAGAAAGAATAGCGATGTTTAAAAATGGACTTACTTTGAAAACTTTTCAGCATTGCTTGTTTATGAAAATACACCTAAATTTCAAAATATTTAATAAAAAACAAATTTTTTTTATACATATCTTGCCCTAAAACTAACTCAACATGGAAAGATAAGCCAAGTTTTCAAACCCTGTTGTTGTTGTTTCTTATGGCATTTGCCATGGACAAGCCCGCTGTTACGAAGACAGCGATTTAAGCCGGTGGGGGAGCGTCTCTTGTTTGTTTAGTAGCGCCAACTAGGGCCATGAGTACGACTTTACTACTCACGCATCACTCACTCGCTTGCACAACCCCTTTTCACAGGGAGGGTACATTCACACATCTCACAGAAAGAACAACGCAAGAACAAACATGACCAAACTGGGACTCGAACCGATGACACCCAGATCACGGGAAAGACACGCTACTCCTATGCCAGGACGCCGGCTTTTAAATCCTAATCCTCAACAATATAAACTAGCTTGGTCTTCCCGAAATTTTTCTCTCATAATAATAAATAAACCTGCTATCCTTTTTCTTCCACATAAAATTGCAAACCTTGACAGGAACTTCACAAGTGCTCAAATTTTTATTTTCAGAATCCCTTGCTTCATATTTAAGAAAACTAAACATACATTTTGGACACCTTTTTTTATGACCAATTGAGCTCAAAATTTGCCACAGAATTATAATTATAATAGTAAAAGCACAAATCAAATTTTATTTATTTAAATAAATGCAACTTTGAGCTATCGGTCTTAAATTTATTGGGAAATATAGAACAACACATAGTCAATCCTTAGAACAAAATTAGTTGAAATTTTGCTACGATTTTATAGTTTAGATGTTAAAATCAGATGAATTCTTCTTTATTTTTAATTCAGTTCTTCAAATTTTTTTAATTCAATTTTACTATCATGAACATTATAATAAAATTTTCGTTGCATATTAATTCCAAATTATATTAAATATTATTATCCAGCATATTGAATCCAGAATTTTCACTCCCACTTTAATTGAATTAATAATGATTTTAATTAATATTCTATCTATCAATTTTATCTATCAGTATTGATGTAAAAATGGCTGCGCGCTTTGAATCAATCAAACAAAACAGAACGAATCATGAATGAAGCATCAATATCGATGCACCATTTTCAGATTAAAAATTCGAAATGTAAGGATAATTTTTTCATCTAAATAAAACATTTGGAAAATCCATTCAGGAAAGGAAAAAAGGGATTGATTGTGGTATGTATTTCGCCATCGTCCGGAAGAAAACGAGACAAAGGAAACTTTTTTTTCATTTGCTCAAAAATAATGCCTGAATTTTGTTGCAAAATTTCCGTTGCAATATATGCTGCCCTAATATTTCTAGGGAAAACAAGCTAAATTTTCTAGACTGTGTTTTTTTTCTGCACAAGTACTTGGAATTATGCGGTATATGAATTCAATTTCAAGGGAGGGAAAATAAGGGAGGGGTTCAGTAAGTTAAATATTGAAGTTAAAATAACGTTTATTATAAATCAGAACTTAAAAATTATTCAAAACTGCTTCCTTGCGCAGAAAGTCTTAAGGTAACGAATATAGATTTACTGATATATTAACGAATGCTGGATACATCAGTGACATCAGACCTTGGCGATAAACTTGGTGATTTCGGCTATAAAAATGAAAGACCCAAAATGTTCGAAAAACTTGACAGTAGCTTCACTAGAACTCGATTTCCGGCGATTGTACTAGAAGCTTCTTCGCACTTTCAGGGAAACTATAAAAAGTCGAATGACAGAACTTCAGTGAATCAGTGTTTAGTAATCGAATTGATATTGAGGATAGCAAACGAGCCAGAGAATAAGTAGTTGAGCGAAGTCTCTCTCCTGCAAGTTTTCTGTGTACTGTGTTCTGTTATAGTTATTTGTTACCGATTTGCTACTTGTGTGCTGCTATGTACTGAAAGTATTGTTTTTGTGTACTCTTTGATTGATATTGCTGCTGTGTATCCGTATTTTCTTACAGAATAAAATGCCTTTATCCTTTATTAAACATTGAGCGTTTCAATGTACAATCCATGGATGGATTTTTGGATATTTTTCGTAACAATACCGACTTAGTTTTACAACTTTGGAACAATTTCTTAATATAATGATGTTCAAAATGGTGTACTGAGTACTGTCTTTAACTTATGAAAGGAGGAAGAAGTGGTGAAGCGTAAGAAGTTACTTTACAATAAAAAGTCACGAATGTCTGAAGAAATATGCTTATAAAACGGAAAATTCAATCACTATTGAAGCACAAATCATTAATAACACAGAACTCATTAGTAGAGCCGGCCTACCCTATGAAAGGGCCCGGGTAAAAGATGTATATATATATATATATAAATGATTCAACTGAAAATTTAAATAGAACAAATCAACAGACAGTATTGTCTTGAACTATATATAGTCTAAGATTTAATTGCCATTTCGCCATTTTGAAACAATATACTGAAAGAAAAATTTCGCATGAATGGTTGTAAAAAGTATTGAAACAGATATTTGTTTTGAGATAATTAAAAAAAATATTAATCAATTTTTTTTAATGTGATATGATTTTATGTCTTGAGATCGATTCTTTGATGATTATAAAACTTTCTCTTTTTATAAAAAAAAACTGCCAATAAAAATACAAATTTAAATGATTTTATCAATTTGTTGCCAAAAAAAATCGTCTGCTTTTTTTCAATTTTTTTCAGGAAGGAAATTTTTCTTTTAAATAAACTGTAACTGCTTTGCTACTTCTGAATATAGAGAGAATAAAACTTCTTAATAAGAAGACATGAATCATTTAGCAACCTAGTTATGGTTTTTCGAGCAGTTCGCTATAGCGAGGTTTGATCGTATTTTTACAGCCTTTTTTTATTCTTGTAATCCAGAAGGGCCTTGAACTTTCTCTTTATGATAACGATAGTAAAGGAGATCATTATAGCTGATAAATTGCGTTGTTCCGCAACTTTATGGTCTCATCTGCAAACGATTTATTCACTGAACTCATGTAATTTTTTTTTAAAGATTTCTTCTGCTTTTTTTTTAAACTCCGCTCAGTAGGATTTTTTTAATTTCATTGAAAGATGTATAAATATACAATCAAACTTGTTTTTTATGTGTTCTTTTTTCATAAGATTTTATTTTTGTCCTATTTAATTTGTGTGATTTTTTTATGCAGTATTTAAATTTCAACGGTGTTAGCATTATAACACCTTTGTAATGTTTTTTTTATCAGTATACATATGTGTATGGTATACAATGTATGCGCATATTATGTTATCTAATTCCAATATTCCAAAATAAAGTAAATAATATATTCCAAAAATTAATCAATTTTTTTTATATTTTCAAGCGATTAAAGTGATTTTGAAGCATTAATCTCAAGAAGAAAGTCGTATGGCTGATCAATCCTTATAATAACAAGTTAGTTATCCTTATACTTATGGTAACCTTATCCATATAGTATAGTTATCCTTATAGTAACAAGTCCACAAGTGATATTAATATTTTAACATACTCATTCTTTGAACAGAGGATCCTCAAATGCTACTGATTCTACTATTTTCTTTGAATTTTGTGCATGATTCTTTAAGGATGATGTTAAAAGAAAATTCCCCTTCTAAATAATACTATCTCCAGAATATTTAAAATGCAATTTTTTTTATAGAAATACTTAGAATTTGATCACAAACTGTTAAAAATTATTAAAGTAATTATTATTATTAACTATAAAACTTAATAAATAAATATATTAACTATAAGATCACAAAACTATTAAAGTTTTTCATATTGCGAGTTCGTTTTTCACTTTCTCGTACACGAAATTATATTAACAGTCAGAAAATCTCAGAATTCAAGGTTTTGATGAATCTCCACATTTTAGACTTCCATGAATTTAAAAAAAATAAACAAAAAACCATTTTTGGAAAATGTCTGTTTATCGGTCTGTGACAAAGATAACTCAAAAATACTTTTGGTTAGACGGATGTGATTTGGTATACAGACTTAGAAACATATTCGTACATTTCTATCAAATTTTGGACAAAATCCGTTCAGAGGAAATCTGTCTGCCTGGCTGTTCTTATGTAAGCTAGCGCGATGACTGCAGAAAGAAGAGAGCTAGATTCGGTACACAGATTTGACATCTATAGTGTAGGCTTCTGTCAAATGTTGAATGAAATCCAATAAGATGTTGACCGTCTATTGGTTTGTACTTCCAGAAATATATATTCGCGCGAACTGAAAAACGCAGTAGCTTAAATATATCAAATTTGGTATGTTATTTTGTATAATTCTGTGCCATGTAATTCTGTTATCTGTAATTCTGTTTGTATCGTCTGGGAAAACACAATAAGAACGTGAATTCGATTTTCATATACACTCATGTCCAAAATTAAGGACACAAACATGTTTTTCAAAGAAATTCTAAATGGTTACCAATAAAATTTAAACAAATTATATTTAATATATTGTGAAGGACCGCTAACACGATATTAACCTTTTATTTGTGAGAAAAAATGTTGTTTAGCATTAGTTTTTGGGGAACTACTGAAATTAGACCGTTCAGGCATCTGGGATGTTTGCCTGCAATTTTGTGAATATTACATTAAAACAAAACATTTAACCTGTTTCAAGTGGGAATGAGTTCTCATAATCGTTTAGACGATTCCTTGAGATGGAGAGCCGTTGGCAGGCTTGAGGCTGGGCAGTCTCGAGCGGAGATGGCTCGATGGTTACAAGTGGCACCGAAAGTGGTATCCAGGTTGTGGAATCAATTCCAAACAAGTGGTACTGTAACCAGGAAGGCCGGCCAAGGCCGTCACAGAGCAAAGACGCCTGCACAGGATCGCTATTTGGCATTAAGCGCACGACAATATAGGCTGACAACGGCTCCTTAACTTGCTCGTGACCTTGCTGCTGCGTCTGGAATAAGAATTTCCAGACAAAAAGTATGCAGACGTCTAGCAGAGAGAGCTCTTTATGCCCGGCGACCAGTTGAGTGCGTCCCTTTGACTGCATCCAAAAGAAAAGCCCGGCTGGTGTGGTGCCTAACATATCAGTGTTGGGCACAGCAAGAATAGGGGCGTGTTCTTTTCAGTGATGAATCGAGATTTACCACACAGAGTGAAACTCGTTGAATCTTCATCTGGAGAGAGCGAGGAGCTCTCTATTATCCCTCCTACGTAAAAGAAATCGACAGATTTGGTGGCAGAGTAATCTTTATCTCAGGTGGCATAATGTTGGGCAGTCGTACACCACTACACGTCTTCGATGCGGGTACTATCGATGTACATCACTATAGGGATGAGATTCTTGAAGCCTATGTGAGGTTGTTCCGGGGTGCTTTTGGCCCAGACTTCATGTTTATGTATGAAAACGCGCTTCCACATAGAGCCCAGATCGTTGAGGATGTTCTTGAGGAAGAGGATATTCAACGTATAGACTGGCCCTCGAGAACTCCGGATCACAATTCTATTGAACATGTTTGGGATAGTCTCGGAAGAGCCATTGCACAGCGTAACCCCCCTCCTAATACCCTCCAAGAGTTAAAAGCCACGTTTTTGGAAGAATGGGCTTTGTTGCTCCAAGCATTTATTGACACCCTCATAAACAGTATGAAAGCTCGTTGTGAAGCCAGTATAGTAGTGCACGGTGGTCACATTCCATATTAGACAGGCTTTTCTCGAGATAAATTCTTTTTCTCTGATTCATAATGTAACACTTTTTGATATATCCTGTTTCTTGATTCCGAATTAAAATCTTTTCCATATTGTTTTGTGTCTATGTTCTTTCTTCCATTGTAGTGTACCTCTGTGCCAAATTTCGTGGCAACACAGTGAATAGTTTTTCATTTTTCGCAGATTTTACGTTTGTGACCTTAATTTTGGACATGAGTGTACTATTTACGACATGCCAGGGATTAGTAGCCATTCACCAAAGATAATATGATAGATTCAGTGAAAACGCTAAATTCACGCCAAAGGTTAATATTTCGTAACTATTGTACGCCAATACCAGACAAGGCCTTCACTAAGACTAAACTTTTATTATGGCATATGCGAGAACGTTTTGGAAAGACCACTCCCATTGGGTTTTTTTATTCTTTGAACGACTTCCAAATTATTAAAAAAAAATTGTTCCTTGGCAATGACATTTTACAAAATTTCGCATTTTGAAAAATAATTTCCACTTTAAACTAACACACTATCTCAAAAATACATTGACTGTTAAAAAAGAGAATTATCTCCCTAAATCCTTCTTTCATAAATCCTTTAATAAAGGTTTTTCTCAATCCCTCTCCGCATTTGTTTAATCCCTTGAATATCAAGAGTACTCAAATTTTTATTCTCATAGAATTCCGCATTGTATGTTTTGTGCTACTTGAAGAAATCCAAATATTCATATTGTACTCCTTTTTTACGGACTGGTTGGCGATATTATTTGGCGTAGAACTACAATTTAAGTTTAAAAAAATCGCATACCAAATTTCATCGATTTATGTATTTGCACTTTTGAGATGTTCTGTTGACTTGTTTGCGTTTATACAAACCTACAAACGTTCAACCTTTCTCGAATTTCCTTTAAATTTTGATTCTTATGTACATTTGAGAGATGTTAAAATTGTGTACTAAATCTTTTCCATCTACCTCTTTACGTTCAGTAGTTATCCGTTCCCTTGTGAAGAGCCGCGGTGGCCTGATGGTAAGGTCTCGGCTTCGGAACCGGAGGGTTTCAGGTTCGAGACCCGATTCCATCGAAGAACCGTCGTGTAAGAGGGTCTGCGTCATGACCAAACGTTCTCCCGCTGGTGTGGAGTGGTGTGGTGTGGAGAGGGGGGTGCCAGCTCAGGTGTCGTGCTCGACATCGGACCGTGGATCAAAATTACGAAGTCCGTCCCAAAATAGCCCTAGTGTTGCTTCAAGTGGAATGTTAATATATAACCAAACCAAACCGAACCGTTCCCTTGTACTCAGACAGTCAGGCAGAAAAACTTCCTGTGCATAGATTTTGTTTATAAATTGATAGAAATCTGCAAATCTTGTGTTAGGATTATATATTAGTTTTGATGACTCTAGCTGAATGTGTTTTAGCGTTCTCGGTCAAACAGGATAATCCACAAATATGTTTTCTGGATTCAAAGTAATCTGAAATGTGAAGATCTTTTTAAGATTACAATATTTTCTCTTTGTTGTAGATAATATATAATACTAGTGGGAGTTTGTCTCCCCAAAACTTTCTCGCATATTCTCTACTAAATTTATTATGCCAGAGAACATCTTGCAAGACACTGGCATACAATAATTAAGAAAGGTTAATCTTTGGTGTGAATTCGGCATTTTTACTGAATCTATCGTACTATCCTTGGCAATTAATCCCTGGTATGTGTTTAATATTATACAAAAATCGAATTTTTGTTTCAGACAATTTTTTCAAAATCTATTGAACAAAAATTTCACACAAAACTGCAATTGTTGTCATAAAATACCATACCAAATTTGATTTGTTTAAGGCATGGCGTTTTTGAGTTATCCTCGTTTACATGTTTCTGAAAGTAGAGACCGACAGACGGTCAACCCGTCGGTGTCATTGGCTCAAATTTTTATCATGTCCACACTGTCAATGTTAAACCGTTGTACCAAATCTTATCTATCTAGCTCTCTTCATTTTGTAGTTATCATGTTAACTTATATTCGAACAGCCGGACAGACAGACTTCCTCTGACCGGATTTTGCTCAAAATTTGATAGAGATCTGCAAATTTGGTATAAAGACTATATATCAAATTTCATCCGTTTAGCTGAAAGCGTTTTTAATTTATCTCTGTCACAGACGGACGGACTGAAATGTGGAAATTCGTAATGAATGTCGAGTTCGAATTGTTTTAACGATTACTACACTATACTATGTATATGAGAAAGTTTGATTTTCTGGTATCATCTCGGTTAACAGAGTTCAAGATTAATAGATATTTCTGGTATCTTATCAATATACCAGAAATTGCCACATCATTGCCTCATCATTGCCACATGTAAAAATTCGATGATGGTGGTACTTAGCATCCTAAAAAAAAATAAGATTTATCACCTTTCATAAATATTTTATAAAGAACATGGTTATTTTCTTCTTATTTTTTTAAATTGCATGATACTTAATACTGATATAAGACAAGTATGCGTTGCCGCTACAAAAAAAAAAAAAAAAAAAAAAAAAAACTATATTACTTGTCATGACAGCAAAAAAAGAATCTATACTTAAATAATCGAACGTTCTGGAAACTTGTATTACCACACTACGCAAGAATCGAATCGTTTGCTTTACTGACAACCTCAGACGATATATCATTTTTTTCTCCCTTAAATACATCTGATAGTGGATAGTGTTTGTTCTATACCTTCTAAAAGCAGCATAAATCTTCTGAAAATTGTTTTTAAGAGTCCTTACAGGAATATAATTGTTATACCACCTTTCTGCCTAGCCGGGAGATGTGTTTCATCAGCTGTTAAAGCGTATTAACAAAATGTCTGTGTCTACTTTTTTCGAAGAAAAATCACGTAACGGTCGGTGCGATAGCCTGCTGCGCATGCGCCGAAACGCTATAACCCACGATGACACATTTCGTATCCCTTAAAAGGACACTAGTTGTAAAATATTGCCTCCGAATTATATTTACAAAGAAAGGATGGCGCTCTCCTATCTTGATAGGAGAATTCCGGATCTTTTTAAGAGTAATTTAAGAGAACGGGGCTTCTTAAAATGAGATAAGAGAATAGATATGTCAAGTGATGGTATTTTCAAGTGTACATTGGGATGGATGTTATAAATAATTTAGTGGAATATATTTTTTTCTGGAAATATATTATAACATTTTTCAATTTCAAGAAGAGATGAATCGTTTAGCGAGAAAAGATTTGGTTAAAATAATGTAAATATTCTTTTAAACGCTGACTGATAACAAAAACAAATGCGTTTACCTATTTATTATCTTATCTCTTAAAATGGATATTTGCCAAGATTTTGAAAGTGAATTTTCAATGGGCTCTTTTAAGTTGCTTCCAAGAAAGGATGGAAAGGAACAACCATATATTTCATTATTACAATTCTTGTAAATGTTTTAAAAGATCTTAACTTCCCCGGGGTGAAGAAAACGTTTATTCTCTGAATAATTTTAGCTTCCTTTTTCAAAGAAAAAATGTTCCGTACCTACTTCAGAAAATACCATTATTTTAAGTATGTTTCCATGAAAAACAATTAATTTTGCTATTCAGTTTTCCAATAATAATGATTTGCCTTAATTTCCATAGTACAATTTATATATATATATATGGTGTGTGTGTGTGTGTGTAAACATATTTTAAGCAGTTGCGTGGCCGAATAGAAGACTTTTGAAATTTTTAACTTCACTTTATTTCAGTACTGGGGGCATTTTATGTAAAAGAAGCGATGATTAAAAAAATGTCCGTTTACATCGCGATACAAGTGCAAAAGAAACCGAAATTTTAACCTTTAGTGATTTTACTATAAGATTTTTTGTAGGAATTTCTTTGGCATGTATCGATTTAGGAAATAGGAATCTTGGGTATCTATGAAAAAATGTTGTGAGAATTAGGGATTTTTCTCCCTTTATTCGGATTGTGAGTAAAGGTTGAAACCGACAATTTTCTAGAGCGCGTTTTAGAAATAATTAAATAAAAGAAATGGGAATCGGATTAGGAAATACGAGAACATTTTAGAGTGAAGTTAATATATATATATATATATATATATATATATATATATATATATATATATATATATATATATATATATATATATATATATATATATATATATATATATATATATATATATATATATATATATATATATATATATATATATATATATATATATATATATATATATATATATATATATATATATATATATATATATATATATATATATATAACTTTAAAACGGTTTAAATATTAATTGTATACATTAATTTTTTCGGGAGTTATCATCATGGGAAAAACGACGAAATCATGTTTAATTTTTTATTAATTATTAAAAATTCAAATTTTAAAATATGACCTCCAAAATATATTTGTGTCAAATTTTGTAACTCAAGGTCAAAGATCTGTAGTAGCAAGATAGAGCGTAATCCGCACACCAGAACATACATTCCTCTTTATTATTAGTGTAGACAGGGTAGAATCTATATACATAAAACACTAATGAACGTAGTACAGAAATCGAACTTATTACTAATTGTCGAATGGCAACAACCAAATTATAAACAAAACATCATACGAATCTCAGACTGCTTCATTCATTAATCATTTTTGCAGCTGTACTAAATCAAACGCTTCACTTAACTAATCAATGGAGCTACAAAATATTAGTAGAATAGTAATAATTGAAGTACTCTGGAGTTAGTTCACCATGTCACCAAAGGGGATATTCAGCCAGGGAAAAGAAGATATAAAAGAAATCAAGAAACAGGCATCAAACAAAAAGCTCAATCAAGTGCAAAAATAGGCTTAACCACTGTCAGATGAGTAATCGTAGTAAGAATTAAAATGAATGTACCGTTTCCCGCCAAGCATGACAAAATCGCGACAATCATCCAAAAACTCTCTAAATGTCTGCAATCCTAGGTATATATCAGAAATGCTAACAAAAGTCTTTTATACAGTAAAAATTGTCACAATTATATTTGGTGTGGAATCGCTCCAAAATGTTTAGTTTCAATTTTGCGTTTAGCCGTAACCGTTATGACTTGCCTACAGAAATAGATATTCGCATCTTTTGGAACAATTATCTTATAAAAATGCTTTTTGTATTATCTTACGACTGAAAACCCCCGGGGGGGCACCTCGAAATGAGGATGAGATGCTTCCGGCATGGTGGTTGGATCTCGCCAGTCTGGAGGGTACACATATAGGTAGGAGATCTGACTCCTCCCATCGATGACGGGACGTACTTCCTTCGGGGAGGGTTGTACCGTGGCCGGTGAAGGCCCTTAGAACTCAATCGCAGTTCCCGCCAATGTTGCTGTTGAGGCGGTCCGGTCATTCAGTTTTAGGGTTTAAATCCGTGTGCCTTCGTGGCGGGTCGAAGAGTTAGATGGCTGACTTATCTTACGACTGAAAAAAAAATTACCTTTTTAATTACATGAATTTCATTTTCGTACGATTTTCATTTCACTTTAATAATATTTTTAATTCAATCTGATACACTATCTGAAACAATGTTTTTATGTGATTCAAACTTTGCATCAAAACATTCAAGCGCGCACTTTTGCCAATCATTCAATCCGTAGTTTGTCATATCACTGACTCTCCGACTCGCCCGAAGGCACACGGATAAAAAAAAATGACCAGACCGCCTCAACAGCAACACTATCGGTAACTGTGGTTGAGTCCTAAGGGCCATCACCGGCCACGGTACAACCCTTCCCGAAGGAAGTACATCCCGTCATCGATGGGAGGTGTCCGACTCCCACCTATTCATGTACCCTCCAGGGTGGCAAGATCCAACAACCATGCCGGAAAAATCTCATCCTCATTTCGAGGTGCCCCCCCGGGGGGGGGGGTCAATCCCAAGTCAATCATTTTTCACTTCCGCTTTTATTCAATATTACACTTTGTTAGTTATACTAAATTGTTTTAATTGAATTCATATGTTTTAATCGTATCAGGTTACAAAGTCAAATGCTATTTTTTTAAGAAATGCATCCATATTAATAATTTGACAGCCTAAAGAATCAAGAATCTAAGTGAACAAACTGGTCGCCAGAGGCGGCTAGTACGAAAAAATCGTGGATAGAACACTTCAGATTGCTTACTGCACCATACGACACGATAACCAGGAACGGAACAACCGTGTTACGCGAAGAAACCGAACCCCTTTATCAAATGCAAATCGCAACGCAAATTTCCGAACCATTTAATTAGTAGTGTCTTTTCCATTGAGGATAATCAGGGATTAGTCTCATTACTCGATCGTTTGGCGACTCTTTTTACCTTATCTTACTTTAGGAGAGGAGAAGAAAATAGAACATCGGATGTCGGGTGTATCTTTTAATCAGCAGTGAGGAGGGTGGTGTGGAGATGCTGAGCCCGATAAACCCCATCAGTCATCTCCGGCATAAGATGATAATAACAATAATAAAAAAGATCCCGCAGAAGAGGTGGTTGTTTTCCGAGGAGATGCTGCTGTCTGATAAAAAAAAAAAATAGAATCACCTTCTACCCCTTTCGGGGCTGGTGATATCAGGCAGCTTTTGGCTGAGATTAAGATGGAAGATGTGGCTGGGATGGTTCAAATCTGACAGCACTTTTAGAAAACGAGTAGAGAATCCGTTTAAATATTTGTAGCCCCACCCCCTCTTCCACCACTGTCGTCTTAGTTCAGATAAAACGTTGAAATCCCATCTCATTTATTTCCTTCTGATTGATTGGTGAACAGTGGAGAATTCAGATATTTTGAGATCATAGGTACATTTAGTGACCCCTCTTTTAATAAGATGGCCAACTTAGTTTCACATATTGCTCACATTTCGGCACATTTTTAACAGGTTAATGATTTATATTAGATTAATATTTATTTTCATTAAATTTGAGAATATGTATATGCAGTAGCTGCCTTTAGCGACCAGTTGGTTCACCAGGAATAATGATTGCGCCAAAATTTCAGTTGCTTCCTCAGCAAAATATTTTTAAACTTTAGACATACGACTTACTTTTGTTCAAAAACCTTACACAATTCTGTTCATTGTACTTTTCATTTCTGTCTACAGCTTTATACATTTAATTTTATCAAAGGAAAAAGTAGTAGTATTTTAAACTGGAGGCATTTTATAATTTTTTACCATTGTCTGTTTTTCTGAGCTTAAACCTTAATTCTAAGAACAACAAAGTATTTAAAAAATTATTAAAAGCATGTTTTACCCTGAAATTTACTGAACATTGAAAAATAAGCCTATCTTCATACCTTGATCACAATGATGAAAATAAAGGTAGGATAAAATGACAGTTAATGATTTTTTTGTAACAATGTTAGTGAGTTGAGTTTCACTTTAACAATGAAATATCTTTGTAAAATATTCTTTAAATATTAAAAAAATTAATTTAAAAACATTATATGGTGAAGAATTTATTATTATTAAAATGGTAATTTTTTTAAAAAATTTTAAGATGCTGTAAAAATAATTTTTTTACTGTAATAATTTTGAAAGTCATCGCGAAAAAACAATAAACTCGTATTTAATTTTTGATGTGTGTTTAAAACGAGTTTTTAAAATTTAAATCAAAATTTCCAAACAAGAGCTCCTAAGTACACATTCCCATGGGCCAACACACACATGAAAACAAAAATATAAATTCATCTTTAATATACAGGGTGATCAAGAAATAACAGGAGGTGTTCGGAGCCCTGTAGCGTACTATGTACTGGACGAAATATAACAAAATTTGGCTACCATACACATTAAAATATTTGGTTTCGATCTATCAAAAAAAATGAGTACCAAAAAACACCGATAGGAGAAATTCTGGCGCTGCAAGCGCATAATGTGTGGGAAAAGAATACATAACTGCCAATGGAAACAGTAAATAGCAACACACCAAATACTAAAGAAAAACATTTATTATAGTAAACTTACAAATTTGGCTCAAGGTGATGATGTTCCAATAATTGCATGCGGTACACGAGGTTTTCGAAGGGAGGATCGCGCATATCGGCATTTATTTGTCTGACATGTAATGTTATTTGATCTTTTAAAGTAGGAATGTCAGGAACATGTCCTTGATGCGCAACGCTTTCAAATAGCCCCCAGCCAGAAATTGCCAAGATTCAGATCAGTGTTATCAGTTAATCGATGTTATCTTATACGGATAAAATTTCAGGATCTTACACAATATCTTCTGCACCGTCGAGAACTGGATATCTATCGTGATATTCAACGTGCACTGCTGGTACCCTGCTTATTAGCTTCAGACAAATCCATAACGGCAGTCGCAACTTCTTCAACTTGTTCCTGTTTGATACCTTTACGTCCTCGGTCTGGTTGCGCACCAAGAATTCCTGTTGTTTCATATCTTTCAACCATTCTTCGTAAGTTAGTTATGGTCATCGGTCATCTACATAACTGTTTTAACCGCCGGTATTCACGAAGAGCAGCACTGGCATTTTCATCCCGCTGATAAAACAGTTTGACAAATAAGGCGCTTTCATGTAGTGACAACGCAATCGACTGGAGAATTCTTACAGAATGTTCTTAAATTCACGCAATCCTTCCTTTTATCTTCGATATCGCCGTATAAGCAAATTACATAATAAAGTTTTCGATCGAAGTTTCGATCCAATGCCTCATACAATTTACAGTTAGGATCAAGTTTATGAAAGATATTATGGCAAAAAATGAAACAGTAACTGAGAATTCTTTGGTTCTTCGCTAAATAATAAGTGGATATTTACTAAATCGATCTATGCTAAAGTGACTTGGTGCTAAGGTCTGAGCTTAGAGCCGTAGGGTTGTATATTCGAAATCCGATTCTGCAATAAATAAATAAATATGATGGGGTTTGCAACAGTTCAACTTAATATCGGAAATCATACTTTTTCCCTTTATTCTGATATGGAATTTAAGACCGGTTATCTAGTCATGGTTCATCCATAGTCATGTCGAAATCCCGAGGTCCGTTCCAAAATAACTGTCTCATTCTTTTAAAAGGGTCAAGTCATCTATTTATATTCTAAATCATATGCTGTTTATCAAATTGTTATGATCACATGCTTGCCTAATGGCTAAATTTAGTTCCAAAGTATCCCTATCATTATTTTATAAGGGAGCATTAATGCTCCCTATTAAATATATAATGCTCTAAATTATATGCTACTTACCAAGTATTTATCCTTGTGTGCTTACTTATTGGCTAAATTTAATGCTAAAACAGTCTTCATTCTTTCATATGGACACGTTAATATTATAACTAATCTAAAACACATGCTAGCTTATTGGCAAAATCTAGCTCCAAAAATAGCCTTCTCATTCTTTTACAACGGAACTTTAATATGACTAGTCTAAATCATATGTTACTAGTTATCGCCATGTGCTTGATTATTGGCTAAATCTAGCTCCAAAAATAGCTTTCTCATTCTTTCACAACGGAACTTTAATATGACTAGTCTAAATCATATGTTACTAGTTATCGCTATGTGCTTGATTATTGGCTAAATCTAGCTCCAAAAATAGATTTCTCATTCTTTCACAACGGAACTTTAATATGACTAGTCTAAATCATATGTTACTAGTTATCGCTATGTGCTTGATTATTGGCTAAATCTAGCTCCAAAAATAGCTTTCTCATTCCTTCACAACGGAACTTTAATATGACTAGTCTAAATCATATGTTACTAGTTATCGCCATGTGCTTGATTATTGGCTAAATCTAGCTCCAAAAATAGCTTTCTCATTCTTTCACAACGGAACTTTAATATGACTAGTCTAAATCATATGTTACTAGTTATCGCTATGTGCTTGATTATTGGCTAAATCTAGCTCCAAAAATAGCTTTCTCATTCTTTCACAACGGAACTTTAATATGACTAGTCTAAATCATATGTTACTAGTTATCGCCATGTGCTTGATTATTGGCTAAATCTAATTCCAAAATAGACTTTTCGTTCTTCCATAAGAGAATATCAATATATAATTAGTTTAAATCCTTTGCTTGTTATTAGTTAAATCGAATTTCAAAATTCCCTCTCATTTTTATGCAAAAGAAAATTAATATGACGAATGTAAATCATATGCTGTTTATTAATTAATTATCACTACATGCTTGCTTATTGCTAAAATCCCACAGCATATTGTTCAAAAGATAAAACTATTTAATCACTTTTGAGATTATATATTATCATTACTTGTGGAAATTTTAATTTTGAATTTTATCGGTCATCTGCAAAGAGATAAATTCGAATGGATTAATGTTCGAACCATCTTAAAAGAGAAGGTCGTCATTTTTGGCAAAAAAAGAAACCTTTCTCATTTCAATTAATTTCCTCTTCACGATTGATAAAGGTTAAGGTATTGGATTTAAGGAAAACTACCAACACACTTTTCGAATTCAATTCCCAATACAAATTAGTCACATTAGAGCTATTTTTGAATATCTTCAACTCAAAGGCCCATCCAACCCAAAAACGAGTGCTTTCAACCACATTTTACATCTATCCATTCACACAACTTCCTATTCTGTACCGCTCCAAGGAGGCGTCACACTAAAAACCCTTCGTTTGAATACCACTAATTATCCTGCAAGAAGCTGTCTTTTGAAAGAAAAAAAGACAACTCCGCTGTCCCTGGAGATTGATAAAGCCACAAAGCCACAAAACCGGTTGATGCGACGATCATTTACATGTCTCCTCTCTTCAATTCGGAGGGTTTCCACTCATTAAATTATCTTCAAAGCTCCTTTTCATTGAAATGGACCGAATTCTCACTCGCGTTTTAAAAGGAACTTAGGTGAAATGGCGATTATTAAGCCTGCAGGAAGTTGCTATTTCGTCCCTGGATGAGAAGTGGATGTCTTCTTGGGATGGAGTTGCGCAACTTCATTGTTTAGAAATGCTTAGAGTGAAAAATTAAAGATTTATCTCATTTTAATATAATAAAAGTTATTGTAGCCTTGTTATATAAAGGGTATTTCAAAATTAACGCAAGATTTGATTTTGCCACCACTCGTGCAGTAAAGTGTTGGCAACCCTATTAAAAAAAACCATTTGGCAGCTGATAGTTTAGGGTTAGTAAAAATGGAGCATTACACGATAGAACAATTTGTTAACACAAAATGTGAATTAAATAAAAAAAAAAAAAAAAAGAAATACAATTTTTTTTCTTCTTTAAATTGCCATGTTTTTATAGAATCGTAAAGTACACAAGATAGAGTTATATATGGAATAATACATAGGGCAAATGGCTTCCACGGATTTGCTGGCACATATGCACCCTTTTATCGAAATATTCCATGCTCATTTTGCATAAAAGTGACTGAATTTTGGTGATGCAGCGTTGAATTTCCCCCAATGCACGCATGCTTGTGGGCTTGTTGGTGTAGACCGTTGACTTCAAATAACCCCATAAGAAGAAATACAGCGGTATTAAATCATATGATCTAGGGGGCCAATTCTCAAATTTTCGAACTTTGGCCACCGTACTATCATTATTTTTGAAATATTGTTCAAGAACGAAAAGCATTTTGTTTGATCGTGTAAACGTTCCAGTTTTATTAATCCAACACTATCAGCTGTCAAATGTTTTTTAATATCGTTGTCAACCCTTTACTGCAAGAATGGTGCCAAGTTCAAATCTTGCGTTAATTTTGGGGCACCCTTTATTTGTAAATTTTCACATCTCACAGCAAATGGGCCTAATTCAAAAACATTTTACTCTCTTATCTTTTAAGATAAGAGAAAGAGTATTGTCAGTTGTTGAAAGTGCAAAAGTTGCTTGAATATTCAATTAATTAGAGAAAAATTCAATTAAATATTCAATTAATTAAAGCAATTATTGTTTTTTTTTCAAGATCTAATCAATGCAGACGATTTTGAAGTAAGGAAATTAATAGAATTTCCGTTGCTAGGCAATGGTGAGATTCTGAACGATTCTATCATTATTTTTTTAATATTCCTATATTATTTTTTTATATAGTTTTGGCAGCAGTAGCAGTTTTATTGGTTTCAAAAGATAGTTTTTCAGTATATTTAACAATATTTTTGTTGTTGTTGAAGAACAAGAATATGAACAAAGATTTGTTGCCAGAACACTTTAGAAGAATTCTAGAATAACAATGGTGAGATTCTGAACGATTCTATCATTATGTTTTTAATATTCCTATATTATTTTTTTTATATAGTTTTGGCAACAGTAGCAGTTTTATTGGTTTCAAAAGATAGTTTTGCAGTATATTTAACAATATTTTTGTTGTTGTTGAAGAACAAGAATATGAACAAAGATTTGTTGCCAGAACACTTTAGAAGAATTCTAGAATAACAATGGTGAGATTCTGAACGATTCTATCATTATGTTTTTAATATTCCTATATTATTTTTTTTATATAGTTTTGGCAACAGTAGCAGTTTTATTGGTTTCAAAAGATAGTTTTGCAGTATATTTAACAATATTTTTGTTGTTGTTGAAGAACAAGAATATGAACAAAGATTTGTTGCCAGAACACTTTAGAAGAATTCTAGAATAACAATGGTGAGATTCTGAACGATTCTATCATTATGTTTTTAATATTCCTATTTTATTTTTTATATAGTTTTGGCAACAGTAGCAGTTTTATTGGTTTCAAAAGATAGTTTTTGCAGTATATTTAACAATATTTTTGTTGTTGAAGAAGAACAAGAATATGAACAAAGATTTGTTACCAGAACACTTTAGAAGAATTCTAGAATAACAATAAAAGAAAACATTTAAAACAAATGATTAGCAATTTATATCAGGAATAATTATTGAATTTGTTTATTGATATGGAAAAAAATACTTATTAGCAATCAGTTTAATAGGCACTCACATTTTAAGTAAAATAATTCTTAGATGACAAAAGAAAATCGGCATTTTGCAGTTCTAAATAATGCTAGTTATGAATTTAGAATAGGCATTTTGCCGTTAAACAGTGTTAATTCTTTTTTTCAATAAATTAATAATTTAGTTTCGCATTTTAAACAATTTTTGGAATTAATCAACAAAGTTAAGAATTTTTTTTATTATAAATTTTTATTACAGTAATATTCTGAAAATATATAGATGTTTATTTACCTATTTTTTAATATGAAAATAATGAATGAAATAATGAATTCTATGAAAAATTTATCTAAATTTAAGTTAATAATTTAATACGTAATAATTAGAATCACTCAAATATTTTGATAGAAATTAAGGAAATAATAAATTTCAGACAAATATAATATGAAAAATAATTATTTTACCCTACTGTCAAATGGAAAATAATTTAACAAACCCAATGAATAATTAATATTTTAATTTATTAAAAATAAGCAATCAATTAGATTTTAAATTAATAATGAATTTAATTTATAAAATAAACAATATAAAGTTCATACGGTACCAAATAAATTTTGCAATCCCTATATCTTCGAATTCTTTGTACTTTTTACAAATTTAATTATTTGTAACTTTACCATCAATTTTTTTTAATTTATATTTAAACAATTGACAAACGCAAAACTATAGTTGCAATACTTTTACTGCTATAACCTTTCTTAAGAAATCATTTGGAAATTTTTCTAAATTTCTTTTCGAGTTGATAAAAATATTGTCTTCTCATTATTGGATATATTGCGATATTTTAGATAATTTTATTACGATGTATAAAAATTAAAATTTGTTTTCTCGCTGTAATAAACCTTGATTTTTCTTCTGTCTAAAGGAAGTCTGCAACGAAATATTAACCTTTTGTTTCGAAACAAAAGCTGCCGAATCCTTCGATTTTGGATTCTGATTAATCACTGAGAGATGAAATGTAATCTTCAAAAGTTTTCTCATGTGGTTTTAAAGAACTCACTGACGAATTTCTGCAATAGCATACATATATTATTGAAACAATTAAATGGAATTAACCGGATTAAGGGAAACGACGAACTTAATAGATTTTACTGCATTTTGATTCTGAACTAAAGTAAGAATGTCTTAATCAAAAAAAAAAAAGTCATTTTTTTGCAACGGTGGTTATTTTTGTAAACATTGTCATTCTTTAAAGATGTAATAAAAAAGAGTCATTACAAGATATGAAAAAAAATACTATATCTTGCATAAACCATTATGATGTGAATAATAAGATGTGATAATACTGGTAATTTAGATTTAAGTAATAATAAATTGAATTTTATAAACATATATTTATTAATATCAGAACACATTTTACTTTTCTGAAGTATCTCAAGAATCTGTGTCATATCGTCATTAAAGACAAACTTACAAAAAAAAAAATCTCTGGCTTTCAAAAGTAGTCCATTTTCCCAATCCAAATAGCTCTTAAGTATTTTTAATTTAAAAACTCGAAATTTTTAAAAATATTTACATTAAAATTAAAATACATTGTGGATATTATTTGCAAAATCAATAACCAACAATATTAAATTTAAAAAATCGAATTCAATTGACATTAATAGTAAATAATTACTCAGTTTTTCATTTACTTTTACAGTATATTCAGATAGCTGCTACAACCAAAAGGTTCTGACAACATCTATACATAAATCGTTTGCAATTAATTTTAATAGTACTCATAAATATTTACTATTTTATTCAATAATTTTTATTATGAAGGAGTAGATAAAAAATCGTTTGCATCTGATATAGATTATAAAATATAAGAGATATATAAATTAAATAATTAAAAGATAAATATAAAATAATTTAGAATTTTTAGTTCTTCAACTAAAATCAAAAATTATGACATTATATTTCTGTTAAATATTGCTAACTACGGTATAACTGATAAGTTGAATATTGTCATAATAATAGATTAAATTTTTAAATATTAATACTATCTTTTTTCAATTAATTGAAACTGAAATAAGTCAATAGATAAATGAACTCTATAATTTGATTAAAATGTTGCTATTTGTGGAGTGCAAGACCTACTATCCTTTTACATTTTTTAAAACTAAAACAATTAATTATCTAGTTAAATTCCATTCTTCATTTTGCGCACATGCGCATTCCATTTGACCTACACAAATCGGCAAACGATTCCGATTTTGCTAAATGCTGGCTCATTAGCGCTGAGTTTATTGCCCTCCAAACCTATTCGTAATAATTTGAGCGAGCGTATTAAAAAAGAATAAAAGAAAAGGGAAGGAGAAAAAAAAAAAGAAAAAAAGAACGAAGGAAAAAGAAAGGGCGTTGTCACGCAATGCTGAGAGCAATAAAGAGTGAGCTGCACACATTCGGGTTCGAGATGATCATTTCGTTTTATTCTTCTTGATTGAATGGCAACAGTCATTAGTTACCAAAGCGACGTTTACACCTGTTGCTCCGTATTTGAGAATCGCAACGCGTCATTTTTATTTTTATTTTTTATCGTAGAGCTGAATTGCAGAACAAGTCATTATTCGAATTGTAGGTTTAGTAGGCAATAAAAATTTTCTCTACTGGATAAAAATGCTTTGCTAAATCGATTCGAAATTTCATGGTGATGTAAGCGCATTGTTGTAACATTCAAATTTCACTGCATTTTAAATTTTGATATTTATAGAGATGAAATGTGAGCTTTGAAGCATGAAATTGGAAACTAACTTTTATCTCTGTTAAACTCTACAAAAAGGCGTCTTAAATTTTTTTTGAGTCAGTTTCTATTTTCGAAATGTCAGAAATTTAATATATGCATTCTATGTACAAATCTTTCAAAACGGAAAAAGAACATCCTCATAGCAAAGGGAAAGGCCGTGAAAAATTGTAAATAATTATTTTTTAAATACTTTTATAAATACAATATGGAGTTAAATTACTGTATCACCAATATATAACAAAATAATAGCATTGATTTTTAAATATAACCTATTTTAATATTTCTAAGTGGATTTTGGATGTTACTATTGAACTTGGTTGGGTATTTCCAACATTCAGAGTGTAATACTTGATATCAAATGTTCAAATAGTTTTTGATGCTAAATTATGGATCTCCATATAATTAGCTATTGGCTGCATTGCATAGTTACAAATTAAATTGTGAAATGATTCTCAAAGTATTTTAGTATAAGAGTTTTTTATTAATTAATTTTAATTTTATTTATTAGAGATTTACTATTCCCACATGGATACAGAGAGGATCTAACAAAAATTCGTGCAAGCAGATTTTCAGCAATTGTTTTTGCATCTATAATTTCGATCTCATCCTTAAAGATATCAAAATAAAGGATGTGTTGTTTTAAAAGGAGTATCCAAATGTTCAAACAAATTATACTAAACGAAGTTTTGCCGTTTGATGTTTCATCATAATCGAAAGTAAAAAAAAAGGGTCTAAATGTTATTTCCTATCATTTAAATTAATTATGAAAATTAAAGGAGCAATCCCCCAACTCCAAGCACTGGTCTGATTTCTACAATTTTTATTTTACATGAAAGTTTATGATCCTTGGAGATATTTTATAAAAAGAAGTCACGCCTCCCCCACCCATTCATATTTGAAAGAAATTGCGAAAACTCCAACATGTCTTCTTTATGGTGGGAACCAACAGCAAAGTTCCCCTGCTTATTTAATGTACAGATTATGCCGATTTTTATTTTAATTTTGAAATCTTTAATGTTAAAATACGTCATAGGTGATCCTCCATTTTCGGGAAATATCAGAAAATAAAACCTTGACTTAGCCTCTAACTTTAACAATTAAATTGATTTCACCAATTAATTTCGCCGCTTTGTTTCCATAGATAACCAATCAGAATGTTCCCTATGTTTACTATGCAAGTATAAATTAAAAAGTATTTTCATTTGTTGTTATAACATTTATAACATCTAGTTTATCAACTATATGTTATAACAACAAAACTAATTGATATAACTAATTTAATGTAATTAATATTGTGGAGAACAATTGGCCGTCGAAGGCGGCTAATTACCTAATTATTTTGAACCATAATGAAGTTGAAGTATATTTCAGATAAACTCTAGGACATCGCGACATCCTTTGCATAAGTCAGATGATGAATTGTAAAGGGCCTTGACTCAGTTATATGTTGAAGGTGAACAGAGATTCTCGAATGCATAAAGATAGCTTTAAATGCTGTGACGATAAGTTTTTATTTTAAGTGCATTTAATTTATTAAAGGTAGCTATTTATTTAAGGTAGCAGATATACTCACTCCACACCAAAGATAAGCGAAGATCCACCAACATTAAGAACATCTCCGCTGTGAGATATAGATTGTGGCCAATCCAGGATTGCTAAAATGCAAGGCCAAATATGGAAGTTTTTCAAAGCCGCCTTGAGAATTTTTACTAGATCTAAAATTCATTTTTGACCTTTTTTTGGGTTTATATTTGTCTAAACCTTTTTTTGAACTGATTTTATTAAAAGGTCAACAGTGTTTTTTAATTAAAAGTTTGATATTAAACTCTTCAAGTGATCCACAGTCAGTTATCTAAAACAATTATTTATTTATGGAAGAAAGTTTGTGTCTTTTTTGTGACCGTGACCGACAACGCACAGTTTGTACTATGTCTGCATATCAAGCTACATAGAATTGTAAGACCATAAACAGATGCTGAACTTACGAAAACAAGAAATACTTGTGCGTGCCTGCGTGCGTGTGTGTTTGAAAGAGGGTACATAATTTTTCACACCTCATTAAAAAAATTCTCTGTATTTTTTTATATTAAATGAAATATTTATCTTAGCAATTAGATTACAAATGCTT
The DNA here is from genome assembly GCF_947563725.1 of Argiope bruennichi. Classification (NCBI taxonomy): domain Eukaryota; kingdom Metazoa; phylum Arthropoda; class Arachnida; order Araneae; family Araneidae; genus Argiope; species Argiope bruennichi. The sequence goes on along the minus strand of NC_079156.1, from coordinate 93,479,508 downwards.
AAATGATAAATCTAAGAGAAAAAACTTTAATATATATTTTGTACGAAGTAATGAATTCATCTACATAACATTCAGTTACATAACATTCAAAATAAGATAGCGTCTTAGAAATTTTTATGACAAAAATTTATCTATTACGAGTCGAAAATTAGTTTTATTCATATTAGTGAATATATAATTTTTTTTTACTGTTAATCATTTATTTGGAATATGGAATCACTTTTTATTTATTATGAACAAACACACTGAAAAATAATATGGCACTGTTTTATTCACACTAAAGTTGATAAACTGTATCTTTAGCATTACCAAAAATAGAATTTCTTCATTGCAGACGATTTTCACTTCTATACTGTTTTATTAGCAGCGTATTGTACTTATGTCAATTTAATTGGAATTGTTTTCATAAAAAAAAAGTTTATAGTGATATTTCAGTTGCATAAGTGCTACAAACAATTTTGCAATTTGTTCTTATTTTCCCATTTTCATCTGGCAATCTTAAATTAATCAATTTGAGTTGAGAAATAAGACAGTGAACACATTTTAAAATCTTTGAAATAGAAATTTTGTAAATCATTAATTAATAGTACAAATATTTTCTATTTTCAATATTGTACTTGGAACAAATTAATTCATTTGCAGGTACCAGCATAACGAAATATTTTTCCTCGCAATAAAATGAATTTTAGAATTCCTTTTCCATATACAGCGTATTTACGATGACAAAATTTCAAAAACCTAATTATTTTAATGCGTGTTATAAATTTTGTCTTAAAAATGAGCAATGTAAAAGAAAATTTATTATTGTTTTCATATGAAGAACTTTCTTTTAAAGTCAAAAAGATAGCAAGCGATTTTTCACCAACAAGTACAAATATTTTATCTTCATAATTAACATCTGGCATCTTGTTTATTGAAACCTTCAACATCCATATAAGAATTACATTTTAACTACACATTTTTTCCTCATTATTCTTAAAAAGAATGATTTTCTAAAACGAGCTTTTCCATTCCTTGCAAAATGATGATTCATTCTTTCAGAATGTTCTTTTAATTAGAATTATTTACATCAGAATATTATGAACTAGAAATTCGTTACATGTTCATTATCTGCGTCATGAGATTTAATTAATGCATTGCTTTGCCACGTGTATACGTGCATACACTGAATTCCATTGTCAGGGCCGGCCATCTGGGGGGTGAGGGTGCGGCGGATGCTATGCACCGGTGCCCCCAACATGATCAAGTACTAAAATAATGTTTTGAACGGTAATAGCGGGATGGAAAGAAGAGAGGAAGGAATTTAACTGGAACAATCGATGGGTTTGAAATATACGAAGTTGACAGATATATTACAGTTTAGTGCAAGTGTGCAACATATTATAAACATAAAGTATGGTCATTTACGTTACATACTATGTTAAATTGCTCATATTGTTTTCATAATTCATATTATAAAATGCTTAATATTGTTAGATCTAATCTTGTCCATGCCAAGGAAGTATCCCTGAGGGTGTCAAGTCTCGGTTTCAAAAAAGAAAATTAACAGAAAAGAAAAAAGAAGAAAGGATAAATTTCAAAAAGTAGATCACAATTCACAAATTTACTAGTAGATCTATTTCCTTGTCTACGAAATAATTCTGGCAATGAAATTGCTTCGATTTCAGAAGTTACAATTCAAGCTTCAACTGAAAAAGAAAGTTCCGCGCAAATTACACAATCTTGCAATGAAAGTGCAGAAACTGTGAAAATCTTTGAAGAACCATATGTTAATACAAATATAATTGAACCAAAAAATAACCAAGAAAATGGCGATAACAAATATGATCAAGTGCTTATAAATGATACAGGTTAATGACCAAGCGTTATAGCTGTTAAGTTTAAAATGTTTTTTGTTGAAAACAGACCTGTACAACACAAAGGAATTTTTGCTAAGAATGCTGAAGGTACATCATTTTCTACTACTTGATAGTCTTTTTTTAAAAATTGTGCCAAATGGGGAAATGCAGCTTTACAGCTGGTTGTTTATTCAAGACTCGTAATGTTGTTTTTGCTGTACATTATTTTCCAGAGGAAATGAAAAGTATACACGATTTACATAATAATGAAGAAATGTCTATAATAACTGATGTCTATAATAACTGAAGAAAATTATCAACAGTAATTCAAGATCATGAGCGCTCTATTTGTCACTTAATTCATTTATTGCTTGGAAAGAATTACTAAAACGACTGAATTTGGAAATCCTTTGGGAAATTCTACAAAAGCATTTAAACATCACTCTTAAACCATTATGCGACACTCGATGGAAAGCCAAAATAGATACGGATGAAGTAGTGCACTATATACAGTTTGAACGAACTTGTAATACTCTAAAAGAATTTATTGATGTATTACAGCGCTATCCGAAGCTAAAAGTCTATTGAATTCAATACAAGAAGTGGCATTTTATTTTATGTTTAATAGTATGGTTTACAATATTGCCCAAAATTAGCACTATCAATAAACTATTTCAAGTAAAAACATTTGTTCTCGACTGGGATTTTAATTTAGTCAGTAAAATTAAAACTAAAATTAAAAATTTAAGAACAAAATTTAACGCGTTTTTAGACGAAACAAAAGCGATAGCACGTAATCTGGAACTTTCAGAACATTTTCCTGAAAAACGAATTCGAAAAAGAGAAAAATTATATTTCAAAACAGCAGAAGATAAAATTATAGAAAAACCGGTTGAGGAATTTAAAAAGTTATTTTTTAACTCTCTAAACTTTTTTGTTATTGAACAGATAGAAGATAAATTTAAAAATATTTCAAATTAATCACTGATATAAAAGCTTTAAGAAGACATAAATTAGAAACATGTTCCAAAAACTTTGTAATGTTTTATAATAACGATGTAGATGAAAACCTAATCCAAATAGTTATTTTCCTACGGGATTTAATTTTGAATGAAAGGGATGTAAATAACTCTCAAAATATATTGCAATATATACTAATTAATAATTATAATAATTTATTTCTAAATGTATTAACTGTGTTAAAACTTTTCTTTACATTGACAGTTATTATAAAAAATCCTAAGCGCTGTTTTTACAAATTAAAATTAATAAAGAAACATCTTTGATCAAAAATGTGTGATGTCAATCATGTTAAATGCACGTCCGGCACTAAGCATCGAAAAATTGTAATTTTCCTGAAGTAATTAATAGCAAAAACAAAATCATGCTTTAAATAAATATGCAAAAGTAATCCGTATTGGTGCTTTTTTTTTTACTTTGCAAAAAATTTAAGGCCCTAAATGATTTTTTTGAACCTGGGCCCCTTCATAGAGAAGGCCGGCCCTGCCCATTGTAAGATAAACTACCTGCAAATGAGGAAGAAAAACGCAGATTTCGGCGGAAAAAAATAGCGAGTGTATGTGCTTTTTATGGATTCCTCCAAAGCCGCCAAGAGTGGTCATGACACAAAGTTGTATATGTTTACAGAATCAGAATCATTTTTTTTTTTTAATTTGCAGAAATATTTGTTTCTTCTTATAAAAGAAAGTATTATAAAAATTCGATTTTGAGATTCTGATGAATCACCACGTTTTAAAGTTACTCGCGTTACACATAAGCAATTTTCGAATTATGTCTGATTGTCTTTATTAAAATCATACTCAAAAACATAGCGAATAGATGCATGAACTTTGCATATGCTTTTATTAATAGAATTTTACATTTGCACCAATCTTTTGGTCATATTTGCTAAGTGGTTGACTCCTTGTTCGATTCGTTTTAGATGAAACCGAACATTTAAAAATAAGATAAACATGATTGTTTAATTTTAGTTCATGGTTTTTTTTTTATCAAAATTGTATATTTACTTTTGATCTAAATGTCAAAGGCTGTTTGTCAGTGTGTACAAGAACAGGATAAACCAAAAATACGTGCGCAGACCTCTCGACAAAGTAACTAAAATTCTACAATCAATCTTTTAGCACCATCTGAACTAGCTTTCAAATATGCTAATGACTCCCATTCTCGAAAGCCTTTAAGAAAGTTTAAAATGTAAAATTAATTAAAATAACATCTTGTTTGAGCATTTTCATTTCTCTGTATAGTTTAAATATATGTAATTAAAATAATTAGAAAAACAAAGAAGCTTGTCTTCCAGATTCAATCTCTGCACTGGTTTCGCCACTTTTTACTTTCTCGTATACGTAGTATGGCGAAAGTATTGTAATCGTCAAAAAATTTAAATTCGAGATTTTGACGAATCCCCGCGTTTTAGACCTGCCCGAATTCAAAAAACGCATTTTTGGAAAATCTTTGTCTATGACAAAGATAACTCAAAAATGCTTTGAGGTAGACGGTTAAAATTTGGTATACAGATTTTCAGATTTCTATCAAATTTTGAGTAAAATTTGTTCAGAGGAAGTTCATCTGCCTGGTTGTTCGAATATAAGTTAACACGATAATTACAAAATGAACAGAGCTAGATAGATGAAATTCGATACACACTTTTAATATCTATAGTATAGACACCTGTCAAATTTTGAGTCGAATCCAACAGTGGATTGATTGGCTGTTGGTCTATATTTTCAGAAATATGTAAATGTGACAATTTAAAAATACAATGACTTAACTATATCGAATTTGGTCAGGATTTTGTGACTACAATTTTGTGCCCAATTTCTGCTTCAGTAAGTTGAGAAAAACGGTTCTAAAACATAAATTCGCTTTTCGCATATTATTAATCGCATGCCAGGGATTAATCGCCAAATAACTCGCCAAGGATCATACGATAGATCCAGTAAAAATGCTGAACTTACGCCAAAAATTTAAATATTTCGTAACTATTGTACACCAGTGCCATGTAAGGCGTTCTCTAGCCAGACAAGTTTATTAGAGAAAGTTTGGGAAAGACCTCTCCCGCTGGTTGTCCATACTAAAGCTCATAATATCTAGTGACTACGTGATCCTCTCCATTTTTGAGAGAAATTTCAAAAGCATTACTTAACTGTATATTCTCTAAGCGGGAAAAAAATCCCACTGTAACACTATTCTCTATGTGAGGGAAAACCACGAAATAGTACCCCAGACTCAACTGTTGCACCATTTTCTCCAATTTTTATTTCATTTGAAAGCTCATTGCTTTTTGTTTTCTCAAGCAACTTATTTTTAGATACATCATCAACGGATACCGTATCATTTCTGTGTTTCCTTTTCTAGAGATATCACAAAACAAAACTTTGATATAGCTTCAAGCCTAAACAACTGAATCAATTTCGACATTTTATATGCACAGCTAAGTAATCAGGATATTCTATGTTTATCGTGCACCTATAATGTAAAATGATACTTTGATTTGGTTCGACAGGATGTGGCTCATGAAATTGATTGACATTATTAAATAAATTTTATTAATATCATGGCCGCTCAAGACGGCTAATATACTAATTATAAGTGAAAAGAGCAATTAAACAGCAATTTTTAACCATTTAGAGATTTTTTTCCTTGATAATTTGCAATTCCGTTTTTGGAGAATTCGCTTCCTCGTCTGCAATGTACCTTTTAGTGCATTTTTTACTTCGCATTTTATTAGATAATTCATCAGCAATTTTCTGCAAATTCTCTGAATCCGTTTCATGCGTCATGCTATATCGGTTTCATTTCTTGCTTACGAAGGCGTTTATAATTGAACTAATCTTGTTCAAAGTCTTCTAGAACCATTTGCGATCTATTTATCTCCCGTAGACTTCCGCATAAGTGCAATTCTGATGATTGCGAAAGTGAAGTCGAAAAAAAACCATTTATCTAGACAAATGGAACATGATTCAACTAAATAGCGACATTTAATGTTTGCCATTAATCATATAAATAAAAATGAAGCGTTTATATTGTGCATTAACTGATATAACTCGTTAAGCGCTTAATAAATGCTTGTTGCCATGCAAACGGATTTTAACCAATTTTTGAGAATAATTAAACCAATAGTTCCTAAGCCGTAGAAGTCTGCGAATACTAAGCTAGAAATTGAATCATGTCCGAGCCATCCCCAACCCCAACTTGAGGGACGAACCTTCTGGAGGAAATGGATTACCTCCAGGCAAAGGTGAGATATGAGTATCCCGTCCTTAGAAAATTTTTGAAAATTATTATGATGCTAAAAAGTGCATTTTGTGTATGGTTATAGTGCATTTGCCTATTATATGCTTTTTATGTTTATGCTCGTTATGTTATATTCGTTGCCAGATCCTCCCACTGACCACCGGTTGAAATAAATGAATTAAATTAACTCAATGAAGTTTTCTGCTGTTCAATGTATGTTTTGTTAGATTAAGACGAGTTGTATTAATCCTTTTTGAAGTTATTTTTTGAACTCATACAAAAACTATTTTTGAAACGGACTTCGTAAATTTAGCCATGATAACATATCGATAGAAAATCCTGAGCCAAAACCTCGGTTAATAAATATCAAGAGTTTTAAATGTGCTATTTATTCTACAGCTATAAGTAATCTCGAAAAATTATTTAATTTCAACACAATCGGGAAAATATACTGAACACTTTAAGGTCCAGTAAATTTTGCTTTACCACTAAATTCAGTTTGATTGACATTTTAAATATATATATATATATATATCCACTACCACACAACAACAAAGCAAATTTCGGGTTAACATCTTTTAGTTAGATAGGCATTCATAAAAATAGAAGATACACAAATGTTCAGCGAACATTGCTGTCACAACTTCTAATTTGAAATAGGTCTAAGTTAGACAGCATTTCAGAGTAAGATCACCACATACACATTCCGTGAGCTTCTTTGATTGTCAACATCTGGTTTAATCAGTCCCTAGAGAAAATTCAACAGATTTCACCGTAAAAAAGACATCCAGGTGTACAGTACACCCTGAATCAATATTTAGTTTGGACTATACTCAGAAGAAAAAGTTCCTACTAGTCTCACCACAAAGCAACATCCAGACCGTGCAAGACACACAGAATCAGCGTTTAGTTTGAGCCAATACGCAGAGGAAAGAGTTCCAACAAGCTCCATTGTAAAGAAACGTCCACTTCCTACAAGACGCACATAAATCAGCATTTAGTTTGACCGATATTCAGAGGAAAGAGTTCCTACAAGTCTTGTCGTAAAACAACATCCAGACCCTAGAAGACACACAGAATCAGCCTTTAATTTTACCGATATTCAGAAGAAAGAGTTCCTACAAGTTTCGCCTCCTACAAGATACACATAATCAATACAAAAAGTAATTAGCAAAATGTACAAAAATGAAGAAAATACATAAAATTAACAAACCGAAAAAAATTTATAATGCGGAGATAAGTTAAGCTTGAAATAAATGAGCATAATTATGAGTTCAAAAAATTAAAGATATTTTACTTTAAAAACATTAGAGGACTTACAAAGCACAATCATCAGAATATTTATTAAAATAGATTATAAATTTAATAAATATGTAACTAATAATTTTAATATAACTAATTGAATTTCATAAAAACTTTCTGATGTATTCTTCTGTCTCTCAAAGTTCTGTCTTAACCAGAATACAGAATTGGATATTTTAGTGCGATTTGCCCATGTTAATCGTAATTTTATAGCAAAATAGCGTAAAAAAAATCTGCGTTGAATTTCAAACAATGATTATTGTAAGCACGATGCTGCCATGTAGAAAATAATATATACAAAGAAAAAAATATGATAATACTTAGAAAATAAATAAAATTTACTTTGCGTTTGCTTAAGAATTAGACGATGAATTTTTATTTCCGTATATATGAAGTATAAAAAAAACTTTCTTATTTTTAAAAGAAATTCATCAGTTGCGTTAATCTCTAAATCCTACGTGAACATATAACCCCAATATCTAGAATCACAAGGGTTGAAGTTTAGAAAATTTGATTTATATAGCTAAAATGAAGTACAATAATAATCCTACTGGTAATACTTCTGATCTGACTAAAGACTTAATGCCTTACGTTCAGATTGTCTTTTTTTTTTTTTTTTTTTTCAAAATTTCAATTTTTAAAATGCACACATAGTAATAATGACTTTTATAAAGAAAAGTCATTATTACTATATACATAGTATACATTACTATATACATAGTATACATTACTGTATACATAGTATATACTATATACATTATTACTATATACATATATTACTATATATGTAGTATGTACATCAAATCTCTTGCTACATAATCCGACTTGATTCAATCAAGTTTTACATACTTATTAAGATAGAAGAATTATTACTGTTAACTTTTCAAAGTGCAACCATTAGTTAAATATTTAATTAATTAGAAATTAACCAAAATAAAACTGTTTTTTCGCAGTAACTTCGGAGCAAATTATCCTATAAGAAATATTTTTACACTATCTAAATTAAAATTCAAAATCTTACCTTTTCAGTTATATTAATTTCATTTCCGTCCAATTTTTTTCTCAATTTAAAAAAAAAAAAATTAATAAATAATTGTATAAATGCAGACGATTTTGAAAGAAGAAAATTTACAGATTACCGTTGCTAGACAACCATGAGACATCGTACTATTTTACTGTTATCTTTTTGATATTTCTGTTATATATATGTATTTTGTCAGACGATTTTAATGAATTCCTAAGTTTATTTTTTATAAATAAAATTGCAAGCGATAGAAAAACTTTGTGCATAATAATTTCGCATTCTCAAGTATTGAAGTATAAGCAAGATATTTTAATAAAACTTTCAGCGAGTTTTTTTTTTTTTTTTTTTTTTCCCGCAACAAACGATATTTAGAATTTCAGCTAACTGTTAATTTGGATTTGAATCATCATCATTAAATAAACGGTGATGTAGATATAAAGACAAAATAGGCGATTTAAAAGTTCTTAACCTTTCAACATTATGTAGCTCTAATTTAAATTTGAAATTCATTGTACTTTTAGGAAGGGGAAAAAGGAAGTAGCATCACATTAGCGCGTATGATAGCATGCAATTAGAGAATAGATGACGTGCGCAGTTGCATTCGTCACGTGACTGTGGCCTCCCGAGAACCGATTATACTGAAGTGTGCATTGAAATAAATTTAATAAAAATCACATTTTTCACTTTTCTTCAAATAACTAAATCTATCTATTTCTATAACAATAAAATAATGTATTTAAATCAGGGGTTGGTTACATTATTTTCAGAGCAATATATGAAATAAATTTTTGCTTCAAACAAAATTCAAAGTAATATTGACGAAAGGGTTTACAATTATATTTAAACTAATCTCCGTGAACTGAGATAAGACTGGGAAGTTAAATTTAGTTGTTTCGGATGAGTGCACATTTTTTGTAAGATCTTAGTCATCGGATGCAATTGGAACAACTTTTTTTTTTGAAGATATCATATCTTTAACCTAAAAACTGTGTTGCAAAAGTTTAGGTTCACTTTAGAACTATTAAAACACGAAAGGGCACTTTGAAGGCGTGGTAAGAAAAGACGAATTTAAATATGTAAATAAAACTTCGCTTTGAAAGGTAAAAAAATGTGAAATTGTGAGATTCAATTGAATAAACATTTAGGAATTTCACTGTGCTGTTCATTTAAAATAAAAATTAGTAATAAGATATTTTCTATTAATTTTAACTTATTGGTAATTAACTTTCAGTTCTTTATTTACATTCAAATTTCAGATTTGTAAAAAAAAAAAAGCGCTGTATACAATTTTTAAAAATATTTTTTCAACCATCTCTGAAAAGAAAGAAGGTTCAGTATTTTCGACAATACCTTCTTCCTTCCACAAGCTGTGAAATCCTTCGAAAGCGATTTGTGCATGCGCAGTGCAGAAATCTGTATTATTTAGTAGTTTTTATTCAGAAAAGCAAGCGTTTTTCTTTGCGTTTATCTTTAAAATTTAAAGCACTAAAATGAGCTATTTTAGATTTGGGTGGATTTAGATATCGCCGACAAAATATATATATGAAACGATATCTTAATCTAATTTAAGCCCTAATTAATTTCCTAATTTTTATCTTAATTTAGCCCATATTAACTTCATTCTAAAATGTTCTCGTATTTCCTGATCCAATTCCAGCTTTTTTTTATTTAATTAATTCTACATGCGCTCTATAAAACTGCTGGTCTCAACATTTTCTGACGCTCCGAGTGAAGGGATAAATACCAAAATGCTTACAACATTCTTTTAAAGATGCCTAAGATTCCCGTTCCTAACTCGACACGTGTCAAAGAAAATCCCTATTGAAATCTCAAAGTAAAATTACTGAAGGGAAAAATTTCAATTCCTTTGCACTTGTATTGCGGTGTAAACAGACGTCCGTTTTATCATCGCTTCTTGTACATGAAATGCCTCCCGTGGTGAAATAAATCGAAGCTTTAAAAATTTAAAAGTTTCTTCCATTCGGACACGTAACTGCTAAAATATGTTTATATATATATATATATATATATATATATATATATATATATATATATATATATATATACACGCTAAAAAATATTGGGAAGTGAGGGAGAGAAGAGATGCACCGCCTCAATATTCATGCACCAGCCGTCTTGAATAGCTCATCTTCCTTGTCTCATTTCCTTTGAATGCTATTTAATTCTGTTATATTCCTGATTTACTGAGATCAATCCAAGTTACTTTGCAGTGTTGGTCACCATCCCCTATATGTGTCCGAAATCCGTGTGTATCTACAAATCCGTGAAACGCCTCAGGTTGGAAATTGAGAAAATTTTATCTTAATTTGGCCCATATTAACTTCATTCTAAAATGTTCTCTTATTTCCTGATCCAATTCCACCTTTTTTATTTAATTAATGCTACAGAAACTCTGCAAAAATGCTTAATTTTCCTTCCCTTCCTTTCCTTAAATTTTATCCCTTCACTCGGTTCTCACGCTCCGAGTGAAGGGATAAAATCTGTCTATCTAAACAAATTCTTTTAAAAGATACCTATAATTCCTTATCTAAATCGCCACGTTTTTAAGAGATCCCTATCAGAATCTCATAGTATATAATCATTAGGGATAAATATTTACGTCACTTTCCCTCTTGTGTCGTGCTATAGATTGACGTACTTCGTCGCTTCCTTCTTGTACATAAATTATACCTCCCGGGATGGAATAAAGCGAAGTTTAAAATTCAAAAGTCTGTTCTCTGTCTTCGGCCACGAAATTGCTCAAAATATGTACTTTACATTATAAATATATTGTAAAATAATAGCGCTCTAGTCCTACCTGCAAAGACTCAAAAGTGAAAAATAGAGAACCGAAGCTTTAATTCTTGTTAAAACTTTAATGGAGCTTTGAATATTTAATTGAGATAGAATAAAATTTGATGATTCCTCGAAGAACATTTCCGGCAAAAAAAAAAAAAAAATATCTCGTATTTAAATTACATAACCAATGAAAAGCATCCAAATTGTAATTTCTACTTTTAATCGCTTCTTTAAGTGTTCTTTTGCCGTAAGTTTTTCCGTGAAATATAATCTAAACTTTAAGGAACTTCAGATGTCTCCTATTTAACTAAAATGACCGGATGTATCTAATTAGTTGGAATAGTCCAAGATTTTGTCTTCCTTTTTTTCCTCCTTGGCCTATTTCTATTTTCTCTCATATGAGGCAAACAGAGAAATAGCATTGTGATCGCCGAAGTATTCGACCTCGAGATTTTGATGAATGTCTGCGTTTTACAGATCTCAGCATATCAATCATTTTTGAATCCAAAAATATAAATTTGTAATTCTAGGGAACTTAATCTTGGTTTTTTTCAATTATTTTAACTGTGTAAATATATATTCTATATCGCGATTTCTTCTTAATATTACTGATTTTGGTTACATGCAAGCTCGTTTAATCATCATTGTGATTGTCAAATCAAGAAAGCATTCCGTGTGCGAAGAGCAAATCCTGATTTTTCAATTTTTCATCCCAATTAGACACCACCCCTTCCTCATTTCCTAATGCAACTTTAGCTCATAATCAAACCAGTAGGAATCGTCTCCATAAAACTTTCTCGCATTTTCTCAAATAAAGATGCAAACCCTCATTCCCCTCAAAAAATTGTTGACTTCTGGTACTTCTTGACTTCTGGTACTGGTTGACTTCTTGACCTGCCATGGCAATTGCGGACAATAAATAAGAAATATTGATTTTTTGGTGATTTTTTGGGGGGGCGATGTGGGTTTATTTAAAAAAGAAATCTCTTTCATTGGTTTTCATGCTGAATTTTCGTATAGCAGCATCTATAACAATTATAAATTAGCGGAAGTAGTCTCCCAAAAATTTTCTCGCATACTCTCTAATAAAGACGTTATTCCTCACTCCCCTCGTAAAAAATTGTTGACCTTGGGTAAGGCAGAGAATGCCGTCCGTGGTATTGGTATATAACACTTACGAATTATTAACCTTTGGCGTGAATTTCACATTTTTACTGCATCTACTGTGTGATCTTTGGTGAGTTTTTTTGGCGATAAATCTCTGGTATACAGTTACTAATACTCGAAAATCGAATTTGTGATTTGGATGCGTTTTTCCACCCCGATTGAAATCAAAATTTTATGAAAAACAAAAATTTCAAAAAAAAAATCATATACCAAATTTAATATATTTAAATCATTGCGTTTTTCAGCTATCGCGTTTATATATTTCTGAAAGTACAAACCGATAGTAATTTCACCTTAATTGTATTTGGCATAAAATTTGATAGAAGCCTGCACTATAGATTTTAAATCTGCATACCAAATTTTATTCATATAGCTCTCTTAATACTATAGTTGTTTTGTTGACCCTTTAAAGGGCCATTTTTTTCTAGTTATATTATGTTAAAATATTTTTAGGCTTGAAATTAGAATAAGAAAAGGGATTTATTTAGCTGATTAGATACATTTAATTTGATTAATTAATAATTAAGTAACAAATCAAGACACATCATTTTGTGTGAGATAAAGAACTGAAGTATCTTAGTTTCTGTTTTACTAAAAAAATTTGTCAGAACTTATGCCAAATTACATAATTTCATACAAAGATTGATAAATTTGGTGGGAAGCATACTTCCCACTGCCTTAGAAAGGGTTAACTAATATTCGAATACCCATACAAACATACTTCCTCTGAATCTATTTTACTCAAAATTTGATAGAAAATTACAAATTTGGGTAATATACCAAATTACATCTGTTTAGCTCAAAGGTGTTTTTGAGTTATCTTCGCCACAGACAAACGGATATAATATAAAAATACTACCAACTACAAATTACCAACTACAAATATTACTCATAATATAATTTCTCATAATATACACGAAAGCAAAACATAATTCATTTCAAAGTTCTATGTAGAAGCAATTTAATAATATTCACTCACAATTTAATCAGTATTGGATACCAGTGAGTTTAAAAATATTTCTTAAAAAATGCTTTATCACATTTAAAGTTATTTAAACACTTTAGTAATGTTAACTCTCACTTTAATAAGAATTGGATATCAGTTTAAAACAAATGTAAAAGTTCAACATAAATGCTTTAGCATATTAAAAATTATTTAACTATTTTAATTTTCTTCATACACGAACAAAACAAAATGGTGTACGCCATTTGTTTTGAGAAGATAATCGTCTGTTCAAAACCATTCGTGAAAAATCCGTTAAGCATATGCATTTTTTCAAAATAACGAATTCTTTAATAAATACAGAATTAATATTATTTCTGTTCCAGTGAATAAAGCTTCTGTAAAAATTCTTTTCAAAATTTATTTGTGAAAATAACCGATATTTTTTTTTTTTAAGATGATACGAATAAAAAATATCTTTACTTAATCTTCGATACTGGTGTATTTTTAGATTCAATTATTATCTCTTCTGATTTAATGTGTCTTTATAAAAATAATTCATTTCATAAAAGCCTCTAGATCCATTACTAAGATAAATTTCATGTGCCTCTGTAAAATGTCGTGTTACATAATTCCGGATAATCTTGTTCGAAAAAAGCGATAAAAAGAAAAATCAATGTCATTTGTTCTAGATTCGATATTTGAAAAGAAAAATAAGACCCAGCCTCAGTTTGAATTCTTTGGGTCCAAATTTCACGAGTGAATCGGTTCCTTGGAAGAAGATGAGATAGATCTCAATCTTTCATTTTTACCTGTAGCGCCACGGCGCAGGCGCAGTGCTGGAGAGTTATTTCTGGTTCCGCGGCCCTAGCAACTGCGAAACGTTCCAATCTTTCTCGTTTGCAGTGCGTACGCGTTCCGCTTTCTTTCTTGCGAACGAAGCCTTGGCTCGACGAGTCACGTGGTCGCCGGGCTCCTCGCTTTCCGCTTTGGCGACTTTTTTCTTTTTTGCTTTTGCTTCAGCCCTAGTGCAGATCGGACGAAGGAGGGTTGCTAGAACTCATAGGTGTATCGCCTTGTTGGCGAAGAATTGTTAAGCGATTATTGGGTTTGACCCTGAAAAAAAATCAAGTGAGATAATGTTGGATGAGATGATTCAACACGGTGTTGTAAACGTTTTGGTGATGTAAGAATGTTTTATAAATAACTGTAACAATGTTAAATATTTTATTAATTAAAACCGATAGTGGCAACGAAAAGTTTTTTCACTTTATACCTAAACAAGTTGATGTTTTAAGCTATAATTTATTAAAAATTATTCCACCAATGAAGGTGAAACAGTATTTTCGAATTCGAAATTTAAGTCTGTTGAGAACACATATAATTAAGCATCGGAAATAAGATTTAATATATCATTTTAATACCAAAATATAATAATACTGATTATTTTATAAGACTATGAATCTCACCAACATAAATAGAGCTCTGTATATTGTGGGAATGCAAGAAATTTCAGACTTGAATTTGTGTCACTTTTCAATATTAGCCATCAAAAATAATTAATAATACCTTAAACTAACACACAATTTCATTGAACTGTATTAATTAATTATAACTCTATTAATCGTCGTAAGTATGTATTCATCAGTTGAATATGGTGTCGTAACTATAGTAAGTGGCTCCCTTTGCTTAATATGATTAATTCGCCCCCAAAAGTTATCAACAACAATGCGAAGATAAAAGCCACCACGATGCTGTATTATTTTTCCGTCCCCGTTATATTTAAATTTAAAAAAGGAAAACTATGCAATGCAAAGGAAAATCAACTCCAAAATACATATTTATAGGTATTTTGAGTTTGGAATTCGATGCTAATGGAATCATAAAAATGTTTGATTCATCCCGACATTTGAAAAGAAAATATGAATCTAAAAATGAGGAAAGTAAATTCTAACTTGAAAACGGTAGAAAAAATTTATTTTTAATATTTAACAGTTCTGGTAACTATTGCATGGTTAATAAAAAAACGGAAATGATGAATACTACTAGATATTTTTAGTAATTTATTTAAATTTCAATAAATAATTAAGAAATTTTAATATTCAGCATTTTGAATGCAACAGTTATACAATAAAACTTCAATATAAATAGTAGAATAAACGATTAGTGTTCAAAAAAGTTTTTTTTAAGTGAGATATTTTTAAACATTTTTTATTGCTTAATTGATCGAATATATTGTACAGTAATAAAGTCTTAAAGAATTATTCACTTGTAATAATTGAAAAAACAAGGCACTGACGTATTAACTAATATAAACATTCAGAAGAACCAAGCCAAAATCGATCGAATTATAGATGATATTTTAACTTTAAGGTAATCGGAAATTCAAGAGTCAATCAAAAGACTCGAAGTACCAATGAATATGAATGAAAATAATTCTAATTAGATTAGTTCCACTATAACTATTTTTAAAAACATTAAGAAAAAATATATTAATGCTCATTGTTTCAGAATTAATAAGTTCATTATAAATAGATTCTTCTATAATGCATTGGAGTTTATTTGATTTTGCATTGCAAGCAAAAGATTTAATTTAATCAAAATCCATAAATGGGTAGTTGGTTCCTAATCGTATACCAGCGTCCAATCATGGAAAAGTTCTTTATATCTTTAATTTCCTTTAAAAAATAAAAATTTAGACAGAATATAGACTGAATTTTCGATGTTGAAATACTTGATGCGAAAATCGTTTGCTACTGATCTCAGCTCTAAATTCACCTATGACATTTTATGGTAACTTTGAATCGCTTTTATTCCGAGCTCTTTCTAGACGAATGAACTTGTAATAAAAATTGTGAATGTTCTATTCAAGAGGAAAAAGGCTTCCATAAAAATAATAAGTTCTGGAATATCGTTTGGTCGCATAGGAGAAAAATGCGAAAAATGTGAATTACTAAATCACTTGAAACAGAATGCAAATTTTTCTGTCTCTGGAAAATGTGAAATATGAAAGGTGAAAGAAAAAAAAGAAATCGTTACGAAATGGTTATGTAATTTAGTGACTAGCTTTTTGAGGGAATCACGTGTCATTTATTAATATTTTGAATTTTTTTGACTTGAACGTATTAATAGGAAGACTAATTTGAACGGAATTATTTATGATGTGTTTGGAGGGAAAAATTAAAGAATTATATGGACAAAAATTTTCGAAAAAATTAGTTTCTTAGCAATTTAAAACTGGTCAATTTTTATTCGGTAGAAATAAGAATATTTATAACTATTTCAATATAAATGACACCTTTGAACAATGGACAAATATCAATAATAAAAAAAAATTAAGAAGATTCGAAGCTTTAGTCCAAAAATCATAGCCTATAATGCTTTAAGCTACTTTTCTTTTTTAAAAACCAAGGAATATGTTTGCAGTTAGAAAAATTCAAAATCTGTTCTTGTAATCACATTTTGATTTGACAATTTTATAAGTTTTTTTTTTTTCCTTGCATAATTTTTTTTTGTATTTATTTTGTGTGTGTGTGTGTGCATTTCTACAAAATTTCTTATATTCCAAAGAATTTATAAAATTATTTTCATCTAGTATTAATTATAAATGAGAATCGAATATATTTTTACGCAGAAATCATAATAAAGTAACTTTTGCTATAAACAATATTCTTTAACAATGGATGGAGGCTCGTCGAAACTTGTTAAAAAAAAAGAAAAGTGTGGCATGAAAATTTCCAGGAATGAAAAATAAAATAACAAAGAATGAGAAAAAAAAATAAAAAAAAAAAATTAATTAAATATAAATATTCTATATTTATTTTCGTTTAAATGGAGTAGAAGAAAAAAATATATTCATATTTATTGTTCAAATCTTTTACTTGTTCTTTAAGTCTGGTAATATTATGAATTAATTTAGGCTTAAGTGTTTAATTTTGGCATTTGCATAGAAACAGTAATAGTGGGCTTAAAATAACAATTCTGATAATGGAATTAATTCACGATCACGTGCCAACGTCAGTTTTGCAGCTGACATGTGACTAGAATTTGTAAACTGCACATATGAAGACGAATATTTTTTTTTATATATATTTTTTATACAAATCTACAATTTTTTTCCGATGCTGATGAAATTTGGCACATATGCTTTTAAAAATAAGAAAAAGCTCACTTATTTTTTCTAAGTCCAAAAATTTATATAAAAAATTATACATTAAATTTTTGAATTTAACTAAATTTTCCAAGATTATAATATCACAAAAATGATTTTTACACTCTCATAAAACATATAAAGATTTTTCTTTTTAATGATGCCAATTTCACTTTCATGTATTTTTATTAATTTTAATAATTTTGAAAAATTTATTTTGATACACAATCTGCATAAAATTTTTATTGTTTTGAAATAGCTAATTGTTATGATGAAACAAATAATTATTCTAACTAATTATATTATTTCTTCAAACCATTTTACCGCGTTTTCTACCATTGTTAATATAAAAAAAATTTTAAAAAAATGCTTTCCAAGGATATTAATTCCAGGAGAATAAGCTGGTAGCCAAAGGCGGCTAATGTAGAATGAAACTAAATAGAGATACGGGTAACTCAGGTGATCTAAGAACTACTAAGCGATAGTGATAACCTTAGTTGTAATATTGTAGAATTAAGCGTTCGAGACTTGCTCAACCAAATATTCGTGTTTGGGAATTGAATGTACATTAGTGTGTTGTGGGAGTTTGGAGAATGCAATGGGGATTCTGGGGACTTTCTTATAATATGCCCACTGTTCATAATGATCAGCTGACCAGTTCATAATGACCACTGTTCATAATTCGAGACTCGCTTCCATCAAATATTCATCGTGTTTGGAAATCTGATGCACATTAGTGTGTTGTGAGAGTCTGGAGAATGGAATGACTTCAGGAGGTGGCTTTCTTATAATATGCCCACTGTTCATAATGACCAGTTGATTAGTTCATAATTACCACTGTTCATAATTCGGGACTTGCTTCAATCAAATATTCGCCATGTTGGGGATCTAATGTACATTAGTGTGATGTGGGAGTTTGGAGAATGCAGTGGCGATTCAGGTGACTTCCTTAAAATATGCCGACTGTTTATAATGATCAGCTGACCAGTTCATAATGACCACTGTTCATAATTCGAGACTCGCTTCAATCAAATATTCATCGTGTTTGGAAATCTGATGCACATTAGTGTGTTGTGAGAGTCTGGAGAATGGAATGACGATTCAGGTGACTTCCTTATAATATGCCCACTGTTCATAATGACCAGTTGATTAGTTCATAATGACCACTGTTCATAATTCGGGACTCGCTTCCATCAAATATTCATCGTGTTTGGGAATCTGATGCACATTAGTGTGTTGTGAGAGTCTGGAGAATGGAATGACTTCAGGAGGTGACTTTCTTATAATATGCCCAGTGTTCATAATGACCACTGTTCATAATTCGAGACTCGCTTCCATCAAATATTCATCGTGTTTGGGAATCTGATGCACATTAGTGTGTTGTGAGAGTCTGGAGAATGGAATGACTTCAGGAGGTGACTTCCTTATAATATGCCCACTGTTCATAATGACCAGGTCAATCCATAAGTACCTAAGAGTATCTTCAAAGCGAATCTTTTAAAATCAACAATCACATACACACAAAAATGATCCGTGAAGACTAAAATGCGGCAATGACTATAAAAATAAGTGATCCATTTTAATTCAGAAAAAAAAAGTAATAAATTGATCTTGAATAAAGCATTAGCCCGGTTTGACTTATTTATATCTCCGAGCGCTTTCCAGAACAAAATATATGGCGCTTAAATGGATCTTTGCGGTTTCGTTCGACAGTAAAATATTTGAACAATCTATCGAGTCCCACGCAACTTATTGTCAAAAATAGATCTTAGCATCGCAAATAATTTATTTACTCCCGTAAAAAATCGCATTATTTAAGTGCCCCAGTGTCAATAAATAGTCGTGACACTCTAAATCGAATACAATTATCGTCCCAAAGCGACGCGAATAATGTTTTCCAGGTTATGTGATAATTTTAATTGCGCAATTATTCGCGCATAATTATCGGTATCGATGATTTCTGCGTCATCTTTATGGTAATGCCTTGAAAGGGAAAGTCAAACAGGTCAACTTGAAGGGAGGGAGGGGGGGAGGGGTATGAAGATGTATGGAACATTTTTTCCTGTAATGGAATTTTGATTGATCAAGTCATTTTTTATGTAATCGATAAGACTTCAAAGGTGATTTTGCGGAAAATGATGTTTGTTAATTCTTTTAAGAAATTAGTACTATGTATAATTATTAATCGTGCAATGGAAAAATCATTTAGGATCTTTATCCTTCAACGGATTCATTAAATCAATTTCATTTTTTTTTTTTTTTTTTTTGCGATCAAATAACCTATTTTGAAAATATTGGCTTGTTTTAAGAAAGTAGGACATTTTTGTAGTCGCGAATTATACAAAGAGAAAGTATTATACTCATTGAAAAAATATTCTAACAGTTGATTTTGGATGAATCGGTAGGTTATAATTCAAAGTCAGAAAGCGGCATTTTTGGGATTATAACAGTCTATCCATCTGTGGACACGATAGTTGAAAATTACCACTAGATTTTTAAAAAAAATGGAATGTAGTGCGTAGTCTCAACATTCAAATATTATACAGGGTGTTCATTAATTATTGTCGGGGTTTCCGTACCTCATAACTTTCGAATAAAAAATATTACTCAAAAACCGATTACGTATTCGTAAATTACAACTCAAAGAATTTTATTAATGATATTAAAGTGTAAAGCTTGCACAGTTTGCACTTTGTAGGCATTCAGCTGAAGGCGATTCTTTGAGTTGTACTTTACGAATACATAATTCTTTGAGTTGTAATTTACGTATTCATAATTCTTTGAGTTGTAATTAACGAATATATAATTCTTTGAGTTGTAATTTACGAATATATAATTCTTTGAGTTGTAATTTACGTATTCATAATTCTTTGAGTTGTATTTTAAGAATATATAATTCTTTGAGTTGTAATTTACGTATTCATAATTCTTTGAGTTGTAATTTACGAATACATAATCGCCTTCAACTGAATGCTCACAAAGTGCAAATTGTGCAAGCTTTACACTTTATCATTAATAAAATTCTTTGAGTTGTAATTTACGAATACGTAACCGGTTTTTGCGTAATATTTTTTATTCGAAAGTTATGAGGTACGGAAACCGCGACAATAATTAATGAACACCCTGTATTTCTATCAAATTTGAAATAAATCTATCATTGAAAATTTGTCTGTCTCTCCGTCCGCATTATGTAAATGAATGAAACTCAAAAACGTTATGAGGTTGATGAATTAAATTTTGTGTTTAATATATTGACCTAAATTGTAAAAATATAGCAAATTTTTATCCAAATTCATCTAAGAGTTGCCTGTCTTTGTACAAGGGCCTATTATTGTTGAGAGACCTCAAGCTATCTGTTTTAGGGGCCATCTGAAATATTATACACAAATCCTCATACATTTCGAATTTTTTATGATTACGTTTTAAAATAATGTGATTTTTAGAGTTTTTGCTTAGTATAATCCCATTTTTTATGAATGACTGATGTCCTATTATTGAATTGGCATAATTACTTTAAATAATGTTAATTAATAATCAAGACGTTTTAAATTCAGCAATTCTATTTTTAAATTTTGAATTCGTGTTTATAAACATTATCAAAAAAGTCAGTTAATTTTTATTGTAAGATAATAAATGTAACTGGCTGTTTCCAAGCAAAATTGATTGTGCATTATCACAGAATAAATACTATTATTTTCTATAATTATTTTCTATTCTAATAAACTCTTTAATTGCAGCACTCCATGATGAGCCAAAAAGATGTAAAAAAAATTAATTTAATAATAAAAGATTAAAAACATGAATGATAAAAATAAGAAAACATTTGCCGTATAGGTAATGTTTACTTAAAGTATATCTTAACCTAAACACTTACCTAAAATATATCTGAAATAATAATGAAATAAAATAAAATTAATTTATTATCTTTTCTTTAAAACTCTTCATTTTGATGATGCCCCTAGTGTGTTTCTGCTATACAGAGAGGAGCTGCGGTGACCTGGTAGTAAGACCTAGTCTTCGGAGCTGGAGGATTTCCAGTTCAGAACCCAATTTCACCGAAGAACCGTCGTGTAAGCGGGTCTAATGGACGTTAAATCCGTCGGGATCAAACATCCTCCCGCTGATGTGGTGTGGAAGTTTGGAGAGTGGGTGTCAGCTCATGTGTCGTCTTCATCGTCTGGCCGTGGTTCAAAATTACGAGATCCGCCCCAAAATAGCACTAATATTACTTTAAAATGGGAAGTTAATATAACTAAACTAAACTAAACTCTCACTAGTCAACCAAATTTAATTTCGAATGGGAAGTGGTGTCATCATGATTCCTCACTACATGATTAATTGATACATCCTGATAAAAACTACTTTTGAAATCGAATTATCTTTTTGTTCTCTTAGAGGTGTTTGAAATCTTTACAGCTAAAATCAAATAACAAAAACAGTGTTTAAAAGCACACATTGTGAATTGAAATTTTTTTATTTTAATTATTTATAATTCATTAGCATTGTTTTTTAATAGTTCCTTATTATAAATGTCATAGAATCTTAAAATTAGTTTTTTTTTTAAAAAAATTAACTAACAAATGATGTTACAAGTATGGAATCAAAGTTTAATCAATTTAATAAATCAGCAGATTAGTTCTCAAAACATTAAATAATAAGTCATTACCGAGTATTCAAAAGTGTATAAAATTTCAAAACTTTAGCACATGAAAGTTAGTGAAAAATAGACTGCACTGCTTCATTTTTAGAAACATGAAACAAGTTAAATTAAATAAAAGTGTGCAAAAAGAAAGAAAAACCATTGAAGATCCAAAAGAGCATCGAAAATTCGTAACTATATACACTAGTTATTTGCCAACAGTCAATATTTATCGCTTTGAAAGCATGGTTATTACTTTTGTTTTGTTTTGAATAATGTGTGCAAGTCTAGATTTTGTACACCAAGCTGATTTTTATTAAAAACGATTCAATTACTGTATTACATTCTTGAATTGCCATAAAATAACGATCTATATGTTAAAAAAAATAATATCGAAAAATTATCGGAAAATTACACAATCCTTTTAGATGAAATTCAGAAAATAAAATGTGAAAATATAAATTCTATTTTCAAACAAGTTTCAAACTATAATAGTTAATTAAAATAAAGTTTTAATGTTCATTAATATCTTGAGCAAATAGCTAAAAATGTGAAGTTTTCTTCTAAATAAAGCATTCTAAAGAGCGTCGATTCTGTTCGCAGTGTGTTTATAAACAAAATAAAAATTTGCTCATATTATGAATAGATAAAAATTATCGTCTGCGTGAAAGAAAAATTGAGTGTATAAGTCGTTTAACTGATAATAAGAAGAGAATTTTCAGCTTTGTAATATGGCATTGAATTGAAATAAAAAAAAAGGAAAGAAAGAAAGAAAAAATTGTTTAACAAAAAATACATAATTCTTTTTAAATGAATTTTTATCCTTTTATCGATTAAGGAAAAACCAGCGCTTTTAATTATCTTCACTCACATTGTCGTCAATGATTTTGATTGTGACATGCATAGATGTCATAGTCATTTTAAAAATATCCAATGACTTTTTTTCTATATGAAATTGAATCGTCTAGAAGGAAAAGCATATCAACTTCTGCAAAGATTAGAAATTACTGATATGGAAATAAAACTCACCATCCATTTCAATGATAAAATGAAATGGCATTTTCATTATTCTTAATCACATTTTCCATTAAATTTCTGATTTACAGATTTTAATCATTCTGATTACTGAATCATTCGATAAAATGAAAATATTTGACCTTTAAAACAAAAGTTGAAGTAAAGAGAGATCGGATCTTTATTTTCTCGAAAAGGATTTTTGAAGTAAACTTTAAAATATAAATCACATGGAATACAATATTGAAATTACTTTTTATTTTTATTTTGTAGAAGATTGCCTTACCATAATCAAATTTTTCTGTAAAAAGAAGAGGGAAAATCTAATATAGTATAGTATTCGCAACCATTATTATTCTGAATTCATTCACTGAAATACTACATTAAATTAAACTTCGGGGTGAATTATTGCTCACATAAAACATTCTTGGAATTCATTGAAGTTTAAAAATTACAGCAAAAAAAAAAAATACAGTTAAAATTGCAATCGAATACCTATAAATCAAAAATTTCTAAAAACTGATTTTTTTTGTGAAGAATTTTGGATTTTTAATAGAAATTTCTAAAATAAAATTTCTTTGTATTGAGCCAAAATGTTCAGTTAAAAATTATATATACCTATTGTAATCAAACAGAGTCCATAGATTTCGTTCAAAAAAATCTAAATTAAATAAGAAAAATTTATAATCTTTATATCCTTAATTTTGACGAAAAGAATGGAGAAATTATTTTTTTTATAAAAACGAAATGACAAAATTCTATGAGATTCGAGAAAGAAATATCTAGGACATAGAAACGCACTTTAAAATGAAAAAAGGACTACTTTTTCAATTTAGTAATAGAAAATACAACTCTCGAATCAAGTAGAAAATTCAATCTCCTGTTCAGTTAATTTTTCGACATTTCTGCTACTTGAAATAGACCGACATCAGCGAAAGGTGACTATTGGAAAGCGAAATTATCTTTAACTACCTAAATAAATTTTGAATGAATCAAATTGATTCTTCTTCATTCTTTTACTTTCATCAATTAAAATGTACACATATGTTGAAAAAAATCAATTATGAAGGATTCGAGATAAGTTACTTTCTCCACATCTGCAACCTCTATTTCTTTATTGAAAGGAATCAAAATCATAATCTTCAGATTCTTCCTTCAGATCACATCCCCCCCCCCCACTCCTCACGATGTCAGTTTTCTTTATACATCAAACAGCACCAAATCATTATTAATAACTAACTTCCATTTGTGAAAGGTAATATGTACATATAAAACATTTTAAAATCTTTAAAATGTCTGTTTAATTGATTCTTAAAATAATAATTTGACTTTCAGTAACGAGTTTAATTGGCAGAACGGGACGTTATCACGTTTTTAAATTTAATACCTCTTCCTATAATAAGATAAATTATTCTAAAAGAATAAAAAACACTAGTTTTTATTACTATAAAAATCTATCCCCAATTATTACTCGATGAAAATTGACTGATAAAAATAAAGAAACTTTACTATTTTTCTGAAATCCAAAAATGAAAACTGAATCTTTCGTATTGTAATTGCATCCTACAAATTCAAAAAATATATAACTTTGTAGCTTTTCTTGCAAATAATTGATTTAAAAAACAAACA
The DNA here is from genome assembly GCF_947563725.1 of Argiope bruennichi. Taxonomy (NCBI): domain Eukaryota; kingdom Metazoa; phylum Arthropoda; class Arachnida; order Araneae; family Araneidae; genus Argiope; species Argiope bruennichi. The sequence goes on along the minus strand of NC_079156.1, from coordinate 93,454,749 downwards.
ATGACACTGGAAAGTTTTGGTTCCACTTTTTCTTTTAACGCATTTGGAACTAAAGCAAATAAACGTTAGTGCAATTATTTAAGTTTTTTTGGCTATCTTTCATATTTAATTTTAAATGTATATTAAATGTATTAATGAACAATTGATTCTAAAATTATAGCTTAATTATAGCTTGCTATTGAAAAAAAACAAACGATAATTCTTTTTTTTGTAAACAATTTAAATACTGTGTTATTAGTAAAATGAATATAAATTTTTTTTTTCATAATATATTCTATTTTTTACATTTTATGTATTTTAATATATTATATTTTATATATTATTAATATTATAATTCTTAATATGATATTATATTTTACATATATTTTCTATATTTTTACAATTTATTCTTTAATAAATAGGTATGCTCTGATAAGCTATGCAAGTGTTTGTATAAACGGTATTGATAAGATGATATATTTTTAATGCTTAAGTACTCTATTTTCTGTTCGTATTATCTCTCATGTTTGCGTTTTTTAATCGTTGTGGTTAGGTATTTATTACATATGAACACATTATTATTACAATGCTGTCTTATTTTATTGTTGCAATTTTTCTTTGCAAAAACAATATAAAAATAAAGTTTAATAGGAAGTTTTAAAAACACACTTTTATCTTTGTATCAAAATTTAAAATTGTTTTTTAAATTAATATCTTTATGTCATTTATTCATCGTTGAATTTTATAAATATTATGGAATCTTGAAATGAATTTTTTTTTCTCAAATTCACTACCAGATGGCGTCCCTCACATGAAATCAAAATATAATTAAATTGATCTGCTAATTGATATTATATTTCAAAATATTAAAATAATGTATTGTAATCGAGAATACATAAGTGATCAAAATTTGAACATTCTAGCACCTCAAGAAGCGAAAAATTGATTATAAAATTCTATCTTAACAAAAATGAAAAATAAGGCAAGCTAAATAAAATTTCTGTTGGCTGTACAGAAAACAATTTTCTAAACTTGTAACGAATCTTCATACAAATTCATCATTAAAATTGATCGCTTACAGTTTTAAGCACTTTTGTATAAATTGAAAATCGAAATAAGGTCAAGCTATAAAATGATTCAGATTTCTTAATTGGCTGATAAAGGTTAGACGAGATTGTCAATAGAAATGGATCAAGTTATCATTTTTGGTGGCCTTTTGAAGTTTGACCTTTCGGTATCGTTTGCTGATGATTTGGACTTTAAACTTCAGCTGTTATTCATGTTTGAGTTACTATCACACTGATATATCTTTTTTTAAACACTTATTTTAAAATAAAAATATTTTGTAGCGGAATAGAGATATGTATTGTTATTGGAATTGTCTATCAAGATACACGAAGATTCTATTTTTTTTTTTTTTGAGAGAGGGGGGGAGATCGTTAATTTTTTGACGTTATGACAGATATGCAATAGAAAATAAAAATAAGGAAATATAATTTGAGATAATTTTTTCTTTCTTCATATTTTTAATCTTTGAGAAATATAATTACGGCTTTTTATACGATTATTTTCTATACTTAAAAGTAGTCACATCGAAATCAACTAAATTTCTTCTTAATCATTTTCATTCATTATAATGGATATTTGCAACAACCAACATTCTACATAAAACTTACTTAAAACACGTCATATTTTTCATTATCATAATTCTTTACAAGACTTTTATAAATGCTTATATATATATATATATATATATATTTTTTTTTATAAAAAGAATCTTATTTTCCTATTTATTTATTGCATGCGTTTTATACTATTTGTTTCCAAACACTTACAGAAAAAACTAATTTGACTTAAAGCAATTTCTTTGTCTAGCTAAAAACTATTTTGATGTTATTTTAATTAATTAGATGAATGAATAACAATGATTTTTTTTAATGGGACGATAACAATGAAAACGATTTCTATAGCAAAAAGAAATAAAAATGTACAATTGCATGAGAAATTTTAGTAATTTTTTTCTGTCTGAAAACATGAACTTCACCAGTAATAAGCATGATGGTATATTATTTCTTTATCCCCCTTCCATTTTGAAGGTAGCTTTTTTTATATATATATTTTTCATTCTATTACAGAAACCAGAATCTCCATTGACATATTCTATTCTACAGGGATTGTTGGCGCTTTCTTGGCGACGGAAATCTGTCCCCATTTGAGCGTAAATGCTTTTTGCAGTAACCCTAATCACCGGGAGAGAAACCGAGAGCGAGCGAGCGATGAAAAAACTATCATAACTCTTTTCAACCTAAGAGACAAAGTCAACGTGTGCAGTTGATTAAGAGCTGAGTACTTAGTACGCTGTCATGGTGAATTTCTGCGCTTTTGCCGGCTGTGGATGTGTTGAGCACTGAGAAACATGTAAATGCTTGATTATTAGAACGTTTCATTTGTGTTTTCTGTGTGCGTGTTGGAATAATTTCTGAATTCGGTTCTGAGCTTTTAATAGCAATTGGATTTCATCCCGTACCTATTGCATGAATTAGGTGTGAAATAATGGAACAGAAATAACTTCTAACTAGTGAGTGAAATTTTTAACCTATTATTATCATAATATGCATGCTATATGAATGTCATTCTATTTCTATTGTGGCCTCTTGTTCTGTCTTGTTTGTTTTTGTTTACAATTGACCACACATGTGTGAATCTGTTTGGCGACTATAAATTCCATTCCTTTACTTGTATGATTATTAATTACTATTACTTTATATTAGATAATTATTTATAGTCTTTTTTTATAAAATAGGTATTGAAAATATACTTTGATATTTATTACACTTCAAGTATTTTATATCAGGGCTGTTCACGTAATTCAAAAAATTATGATAAATGCTTGGTAATTTATTTAAATAAAAAAAAATGCAACAATTTTAAATATTTATTGCATTGAAATAATTATTTCGCTATTTACCATTTTTTTTAAAACGTTGGTCAGATTTGTAGTTGAAATAGTGCATGCGTTCCAATTCGAATTTCATTCAATTTCGAATGCAGATGTAACTTACATATAGTATTGCTAGTGTGATTTTATTCTACGCATATAAATATAATCAGTAAGTAAATAAAATATCATTTTTGTTGTTGAAGCCTACTTAGAATTTAATTTAAAAGTATACCTTTATATCATTTTAGATTCCTTGGTTTTCCTAAGATTCCAAGCAATATTTTTATGTATAGAAAGCAATGAAAATGCATATAAAAATTTACAAATTTTAATTTGGTTACAGTTTATGTGCATGACTTAAGATGCAATTGTTTGTTTTAGTAAAATTTACCGAAATATCGTTCTAACAATAATATTCTAATAACATTTGTTGTATTTAAAATTGAAATGTGCAGAAATCAATTTTTAAAATTCTACAAGCAGTGATATTTTGAATTTGAGTATCTTAAGTCATAAAATAAACTATTAATCTATATTGAAAACCAGTAATGAATATTCTGATATTCTATGCAGTTATTACATTGAAAGTTGCTAAGTAAAATTTCTGCCAACTCTGTTTATATGTATCATATTGTTACTAAAGAAAATTTTCTAAGTTACTTGTTGCATTACATAATATTTTTACATATCCTAAAATATTGTTCTAACTAACAAAAATTATTTTAAAATGTAGTTTACATAGATTAACATTTTAATGCTAGGTACTTAAAATGTTATTGTCCTAGTTGAGATGAGAACATAAAATTTTAATTTTAAATACCAGTTATATTTTATTTCAATTTTTATTTGTTGATATGAATTAGATTTAAAGTATGTATTAATTAAAAATATTTTTCTACTTTTCTTAAGTCATTTCCACACAACCTTTTACCAAATTTTTGCTTTTATTAGTTAAATAAAAGAGCAAAAATTGAATTTTAAATTCTTAAGAAGCTTCCTATATTTAATTTGCTATTATGAAGTCTGGAAGGAAGGTGAATGTGCATAAAATTTCTTATAAACAGTTTCAGTTGTATGTACTGGTTTGCATATCTATCTAATATGCTTTTATTAGTTTAAATCCATATTATAAATTCATTTAAAAAATCAAAATGTGTGACTAATTCTGATTAAAACTGCTATGTAAAATTTTATAAGAATATGCTTTTGTCAAAATATTCACTGTAATGATTTATGTATTTTTTTAAATATTGTTATAATAACCTTTTATAAGTTGACTATTGGAAGATAGTTGAATTATATAGTTGTCAATAGTAACTTGTATCATCAAAGAAAACTATTCATTTCTTGCTAAAATAGAAACAATCATTTTTATAATTTTTTCACTTAACATTATAAAATTTTTTCCATTAACTGAAGATTAAATTTTTAAAAGTTGTAAATGATTTAGTTGATATGAATCTAATATAAGTTAACTAGATACCATTTTTCTCAGTTTTGTGTAATTTCTCTTTCAATAAATAATAAAAGAAAAAAAACTGGATACAGTAACTGAAGCTAATTGATATAGCATTACATTTAATAAACTTCTAAATAAAATGTTTCTTTTTAAATATATTATGATTGATATATATGTTAAGCAAAATATTTTATGTGTAAATTATGTATTGAAATTATCTATTTTTTTTTATATTCACGACTATGCAGTTACATCTTAATTAAATGAAATTTCTTCAGTTTGTGCAAACTTGTATTTGTAAGGCCATACAAACTTGTCTGTTGGAAATAGTTTCAGTTTTGAAAACCTTAAAATTTTCTATTTTGAATTTATATGTTCAAAATCTTTAATCCCAAATTTGCATTTTTTTTTTTTAAATTCTTGAAATTAGAAAAATGATGGCAGTTTTTTAGCAAAAGAATTGAGCTAATAATATCATTAGCTTTCTAATAATTATTTTAATATGAGAATAATAAGGTGTATTATTGTGAGGTTGGAGTAAATAAGACGTTAAATTATTGGGGAACAATTGATACCCATTGTTAAATGCATGCATCTATTTATATGCATAAAAAAGAAATTTATATAGATTGGAACAGATTAATTGGTATAATTTCATAGTAAAACTAAAACTTTGAAAGTTTTTAGTGCCTTTTCTTTTTTGAATCTAATATGGAAGCTAATTTGAATCTAATATTTTTGTAAGTTTAATACTAATAAATTGTTACTGGATATGTAAATGTATAATATATATCCATGATTTTTTTTATTTTGTTAGTATTGAAGTCAGAAAGCTATATCATTATTAGTATAATTCATTCTAATTTTGTACTTTTTAATTACAATTTTAAATGTCGTACTAGAAAACCAGAGAAATATATCTTATTGGGATTGGTATTTCAGATTTGAAAATAAAGTTTATTAAAACATGTTTAAATTATATATTATTACTTATGCTTTTTATACTTACTACATAGTTAATACTTCTGATAAAAAGACTCAACTGCTAACAAGTCTGCAACATGTTTTAATCCATACGTAATTTGGTTTTAATTCAGGAAAATTAAACACTAAAAATGGTTAGATTTTTTTATGTATTTGAATATTATAAAATAAAAAACATACAGTTTAATTATTTCATAAGTAGTAATAGAACACTATTTTATGTTTAAATTTTTAGAAAATATGTATAAATATACATGATAGAAAGACATGTATAGATAGATATATATGATTTTGCTGTTAATGATCGTAAGTAATTCCATAGGATCACCACAATAATAAAACACTTCTCTGTGAAACAAATCTTATATGTTCTTCATATCTTCATGGTTTTTAATAAATATTGAATTCTAATATATAAATATATATGTAAAGCTAAGAGTGTTAATGCATTATTAGTCCTTAAAATGTAAACATACAATCAGTTTTTTTTTTTTTTTTCCCTCCTCTATAATGTAAAAGTGGTAATAACTTTTAAAACCTAATTCTTTTTGTGTGTAAAATTTGTTTATAATGATAATGTATGTTTATATGTGTGATAAGAATGATATAAAATTTTCTTAATTGGCGATTCCAAGATCTCTTGCACTGTCCATGTATGATCTATTTAATAAGTATTTTTTATTGCAAATTAAACCAAATAAATTGTTTTTGTATAACTCTTCAATATTTGTGAAGTATTATATTATATTTGTGAAGTATTCTATCTTTGAAATATTTATAATATTTTTCTGTAATTCAAATAATTTAAAATAGTTTTGATTTAAATTGTGGGATGCATTAAAGCTAAATTTAATTATAAAGCTAATTAATTAAAGGTCAAATTTATTTATAAAGCTAATTAAAATACTGAATGTAGAGTTGATAAATTAAAACTGTTCTGCATATTTTGATTTTTTTAGAGAAAAATGTTATTTTTGCATTTTTTTTTAATTTCATACATTTACTTGAATATTATTTGTTGATTCTGTGAAATGCTATCATGCTTCAGTATATCAGCTTTTCATATAAAGGAATTAATTTTCAGCTTTATATTTATGCTGTAGTTTTTTAAATAAAATCTGCTAATTTAAAATTATCTAATATATTTATTGAACACATATAAAGGAGAGAAAGATGCAAACCTGCTTCAGTTTGTATTTGCTCTTTTGAATAATATTATTTTTAAGCTTAAATAATTAAATTGTTGTTCTGAGATTTTGGTACATTTATTAATTATTGAATAAATATATAGTTGATTGCATTAATAATTTTGCAAACATCTTCACTCTTAGTATTATTTGCAGAGTTTAAATATTTTTGTATTTTGTTTTAATATTATTATTACAAAAAAGAAAAAGAAAGAAAACTTTTCAAGCATTGAATATCATTTTTGTTTTTGGATAAAAAAATTTCCACTATGTCATCGTTAATCTAATTATAGTAGGCATGGCAGTTTCTAAATATGTTTTTAAAAAAAAACAACAAAAAAAACGTTGTTTTTTAGACAATCTAATGAACTGGAAAATCCGGGAAAGTTTTCGGATATGTTTTGTTTTGGCTGCAGTTTGTTATTTTTTCAGTCAAAACTGCAGGATGCTTCGATTGAATTGGAGCAGTTAATTGTCTCAGGAGAGATGATTCAACAAAAGTGTTCGCAATTACCGATTCTTTTTCCAAAAATGGCATCGCTAAACTGTTTATCCATAATTTGTTGTTCTGAAGACTTTTAACTTTATTGTCCGCTCATTTTTGGTTCAGTTCAGTTGTATTTAATAATCAGAAAATACAGTTGCTTACTTTGTTCTAAGTATGTTTGTCACACTTATGATTAGGTATGTATTTCAGTATTCTTCACTTTATTTTTCTGCGACTGTTAATTTGCTTTTAATTTAATGTAGTTTTAAAATTTTTAATGCTCCCTCTTTTTTTTAAAAAAAATACTAAAATGCTCCAAACTACTGCTATATTTTCTAAAATTATCGGAATAAAAATTGTTTGGCATAGAATGTCGGACAGTTAATTGTTGGAGTAATTTATTCTTTTCATTGCTGAGCAATTTTAATAATGATATTGATTTTTATGTTGTTTTTTTTGGTATCGATGAATTATTTATTTTTACATTTTTGTAACGAGAGAAATAAATGTTATTGATGCCCATCTTTCTAAAGATCTAGCAGTTTCTAAGGGCAGAGAGAGAGAGAGAGAGAGAGAGAAACCCCCTCAATTACCATTTTTAACCCTTTCGACTTGCACACTCGGCGATTATCGCGTAATCATCGAGTCCAACAATGATCGCAACAAGGTTATCCTACCTGGAAGGCTGTTTTCAGTTCATGGCCGTACCTCTACTGTATTTTTAAATGGATAAAGTGCAATGGCTGTTCGATTTATTGCTATAATACCATGCCACCTGAGTATTTGAACTCCGTATATAGGTTTTGATCTGATGACCTTTCAATGACAATAAAAAAAAATTTCTCCTAATTTTTCTAATTATGTATGTTTGTAAAAATATATGCATCTTGTCAATTCCGCTTCTTTTTTTCTCTCCATTGTTACACTTGAAATACTAGTTCAGTAATTATTGCAGAAATATGTTTTCACACTAAAAATATTTAAAAGCATGCATAAGAAATTTTTAAAAATTAATAGTGATTTTACCAATTGTAGAGATATAGAAGAAATATATTTATCATGGAAAAAACGCTTTGAAGTATTTTTCTATGTTACAAAATTATTTTACAAAGTTATTTACTTTTCAGTCTCTTAAAATAGCAAATTATAATATACTATTGTAATATTTATATTGTATGATTTTTTGAATATGATTTTTTTATTTATTCCTTTTTATAAAAGTCCGTAAATAAAACATGAAATAAACTTCTTGATCTTAGAATGTTAAGTCAGATGAAAATATGATTTTGAAACCGTAGAATTATTTTAAAGAAATTTGAAACTATCTAAAAAAAAGTCTTTATACACACACACACACAAAAAAAAACAAAAAAAAAAAAACGGTGACCAAATTTGACATAATTAGTTTGAATTTCATAAATATGTAAAGAAATGAATCCTTAATTCCTGATTTTAGATGCAATGCTTTTCATCTTGCGTGAATTTTTATTCTGAAAATTAGCATCTGATGGTAATCTTTGTATTGTAATGTTATGGAGATGATTTACTCCAAATATCGCCTAATTGTATTGTACCTTTGGATTCACAAAAATAAGTGTAAAAAAAAACGACGAAAATTTTTTCTAATACTCTTGCGAAGTGGGGATATCTACATATTCGAATTTTATTAATTATTAACATTTTTATTTTCAAACACATTTTTTAAAACTTTCACTAGAAATCTAATGGATATATGATTTATATTTCTCATGCTGCTGAGATATCCGCAGGAAAGATTTGAGGATTAATCTCTTCATCCTTGATTTATCACTTTTTGATTGCTATCTTAACATTGAAATTTGGAGATCATAATTGGAGTAATCCGTTAATCCTGTGTTGTCCTTAAACTACAAATTATCAAGGAACTAGTGAAAGATATAGTCGAATGAGTGATTTAATGAGGAATTTCGTTTTATCTATGCAACGGAGTGTTCTGCTTTGTCCTGTGCACTTTTTTTTCTTTTCGGTTTTAATTTTAAAATAGAAATAAGCCATACTATTTTCAGCGGGAGTATATTTATAATCAGCGTTTTTTATGGAGAGGGGGATTCTACTTTGTAGAATATAAGTGTGTTCTTCAGTTTTTTTTTAATGGAACAGATATATTAATCAGAAAATATTTTAAAATTATCGAATAGCTGAAAGTAGTGGAAGGTTTAGTTTGATCAGAAGATTTTTAAACAATTAAGTTATTACATGAGCTTATGCATTAAAAGAAATAAAATTTTCCTTGTCATTAAATACGGTAATTTTCTCTGTAGAATGTATAGTCCTTGAATTATCTTTACGCATATCTGATGATTGCTTTGAATTACAAAAGAATTTTAAACGAATATTAGAATACCTTTTCTGAATGGCAGATGGTTATATTTCATTGATTGCCTGCCTTAAGATATTTTTTTAGATAATCTTCACGAATTATTCGTGATGTAATGAATGAATGAAGGAAGGAATGCAAAATCGATAATAAATGAAACTCATTGCAGATTGTATTATATTAAATTTCTATAATCTTTAATATAATTATACATCAAAAATCTTTTATTTAAAAGTAATTGAAACACCTGTATTCTCACACTGCCTTTACTATTTGTCAGTGTAAGGTTAAAATTATGGTTCCGATATTCATGTAAATGATAGCTTCTGTTCCGTCTGTTGACACCTCATACTACTCGTACCAATATTACAACTCATTTGTTTCTCGATTGATTTGATTTGATTCAGAAGTAAAAATGACTCGCTGTTGCATCTCAGTCAGTGTATAACAACTTGTGGCTTGCATGATAATGTTTATTGCGCGATTGCGACTTCACGTGAATTGATCTGCGTTAAAATACTTCTTACAATTTTCGTCAAAATATTTTTAAAAAATATTGTTTAAATCTTTCATTTAGAACACAAACTATTTTTTTTTTTAAATCAGTGAATTATGAATGAAAACCATTTCAATCCAATTGCAGAAAATGAGTATCGTCGTATTGGAAAATCAAAATATTTTTAAAATATTGTTTAAATCTTTTATTTAGAACACAAACTCTATTTCTTTTTAAATCAGTGTATTATGAATGAAAACCATTTCAATCCAATTGCTGAAAATGAGTATCGTCGTGTTGGAAAATAACATAGATTCGATTTTTTGTTTCTACTAATTATTCGACACCATATGGAACTGATACTGTCTTCAAAATAGTAGTATGTGGATTGCGAAATCCATTTGCCATTGTATTACAAAGCATTCATTAAATCCTGTAAGTGGTGTGCTACGAAATTATGGCTTATAATGGGTCTTTTAAAGGGGGTTGTTAAATTAGGGAAGTCGGTGTGTAGCGGGTTTTTTCGATACTTCCTTCCTTGACCTGAAAAGTAGAAGAAAATAGTACAAGCTCCTCAAAGGGGGGGGGGAGATAAATGGCGTTCCTTATTATCTTGAGATTTAGAAATAGAGAATTTCTTGAACCCTTGTTTCGATTTTAAAAAATTAAAAAGTGTATACACGTGGGGTGATATTTTATGATGACTCAACCAGGGGACTCTTCAAGGTCATATGGCGCACTAGAATAGGTGAGCGAATTTGGCCTTAGGCCAGAAACGATTACACTACTGTTTGGTGTTTATGTATGCAAATCAGTTGTGCAACATAAACTGATGTAAAGTTATAGGTCCATTATCTTCTTTTGTGGGGAAAAAAAGCCTTTAATGCCATGGTGAGATCTATTTTACTTATTGGGTTCGTTGTTCTGCGAGATGAGCGTTTATTCATGCATGAATTAAAAGTCCTGTTTCTCTCTGTATTTTAAACTAGCAGCTCGCAAGTTTCTACGCTTGATGTGTCGTTTCGATATTACATGCTAATTAGCATATTGCTTATGTATGCTGTTTGAAGTTTAAGAGTTGGATTATAATGAAATGTGTTGGATAAATCTTTACTCGGTGGTTTTGTTTATTTTTTTATATGTGACATTTCAAGCAGTGACAGTGTTGCAAAAGGTACATTACACATTAGCACATTCTTATTTATTTCCCAAACATGATTAAATCTTAATTGTGTGGCTTTTTCCTATCCTATTCCATGTGCTTTAATTTTTGAACCTTTGAATTTTTTATAAAATGAGAAAGTACGCGACTTTGTGATGCAAAAGAGCTTGCAGTTTGATGGCATTACATTTACCATGTAACTATAGTATCATTTAAATTGATACTATTTGTCCTTTCGCATGCAATGACGTGTCTGACACGCGCATCAAATTATTGTATTTTTATTTTAAAATCTGGTATTATGTGCAAGTATTAAGTAATTTAAAATTCAAAAATCACTTAAAACACCTCCATATCTCGAATGCCCCTTGTATTACGGCAATGAAAATAACAAATAATCTAAATAGATGTTATCTAATTAGAAAGTCAATATAGATTTTTAGAGTCCAGGGTTTAACAGTTTAACGATCTACTTAAAATATTTTACCTATTTACTTCATTGTATCTTTTCCTTTATATTATTTTCTGCTATTTTGATAGATTTTCATTATTATCTAACTAAATCCCCCAAGATACAAATTTATTTCTTTATAATGTATGCTCACTATGTGATGTATAGACAAAATCTGTGCGAAGTGGTTTTGAAAAGGGGGGGGGGGATTTATAGTAGGAATCATTTGGAATGATTAATTCATTATTTAGATATAAAATAATCCTTCTTTCTTATAAGTATTTTGAAAAGACTACAACAGCAACCAAATACTTGCTTTTTAGCCCTTTCAGTGAAACAAAAATATATTCCAATTATCATGTATGTCAATAGAAATTTGTAAATGTATGCATATAATAGCTTGTTTATTTAAAAGTATTTATATCATTCGAATCTCGATTTCCTAAATGGTTGCCAGTTAAGAATAGCTGCGATATGAAAATATTTGGATCAATCGGAAGATATATAGTGAACAAGAAAGAGAGGCAGGGAGGGTAAACGAAAGGTTTATTTCGGATTGAATTTTTTTAGAAGTTGCTGTAATCTGGATTTTAAGTAAATATTTTTGTGAATACCTTTTAGTAATTGAACTCATTAGAATTTGATGCTGAGGTTTTTGGTTTTTAAGGGGTGAAAATTTTCTATTTACTTTGGATTTCATTTTATTCTTTAATATATATATTCCGCATATATAACCTAGAGTCTACCAAATAAAATTTCCTAAGGTGATTTTTTTAATTTAAAATTATTAAAATGAATTTTTTAAAGCAAAAATTTTTCATGACATTTATTATGGTTATTATTTATTATTTTAATTTTTGTTGTGTGTGTATTATAAAAAAAAGGGGGGAAGGTGGGAAGCATTTTGTCCGAAATTTGTAAGTGCCATTTTTTTCGGAGAACTTGTTTCACAATTATATATAATAATAAAGAATGCAGTTTGTATTTTTCTTGTTTGAAATTAGTATATTTTTATATTATCCTTATATCTGCATTTATTTTCTTTGAAGCTATTCAATAATGAATTTGTAATCCGTGAATTGAAGATAATGAATAAGAATATGTTTATTTTATAATTTACTAACACTTTTGTATTTGTGTGCATGTGCATGTATGTGAGAGAGAGACAGAGATTATACTAAAAGTAATGCATTAAATAGTGTCCATTCCCTAAATTGTCAGTGAATTTTTGAGTAATTTAATTGCTTAGTATGATTAATTTGTGAAGATTCCACACTGTCCTTTTGTTTTAAGAAATGCCATGTTTGTTCACTATTACTATGCCAATGTCTATGTTTGCCATCCAGTTTTTTTTTTTTTCAGAAAATGGTTAAGATCTGTTATGTTTTTGTTTTGTTGACATATCATATATTGTGTAGTTTATCACTTTTTTTATATCAAGGTAATAAAAAATTTATTAATGGTATTTTAATTTTGATAATTTCATAGTTAATCATAAGAATAAACATCGTAGTTCAATTCGAATGACCTTCTTAGTTTTTTTGTTTCTTTAATCGCTGCATTTGCCAATGCCAAAATCCCATAATGAAGATATCAGAAACGATAGTTAAGGATAAACTTTTTAAAACGACGATAATATAGCTTAGTATACTTGAGAGTAAATAAGATCAGATCATGTGATGAAGTTTGACTGCAGACTGAAAAACCGTCTTAAATTGAGCATGCGCTGTAATTGACCCGAGTCGACTTCTAAAAATAGGAACTGAGTTCCATCGACAGAAGCTGTGATTGGTTTGTAGTCAAATGGGAGAAAAAGGCCGTATATTAGAAATTCTCGATATTAAAATTAAAGGAATGGGAAAAATTGAGAATTCATTAAATTCAATAGGTTAAAAATGATTAACCAGAGTGGGAATTAAATATGCATAAGTAATGTAACCTTTTCACTTAAAATCACACACACACACATACATTAGAGCTCAAAAAACGACGTATGTTTATTATTATTGCTTCACATTCTTTGTGCGGAAAAAAAAAAAAAGAAAGAAAAGCTATTTAAAAAATAATTGCTGTTGCAAAAAAAAAAAAAAAAAAGTATTTTTGTACCTTTTTCAAACAGTGATAAAAATGTGCGAGTTATAAAAACAATATTGGATTTTTCAGGTAATTTAAATTTTTCCTAAATTCAATTTTGACATATGTTTTTGACATGTTTGAGTTATTATTGTTATGAATTTCAGATTGTTATGTTATGAAAGGAGAAAAATAAACAATATATTTTTATCAAAATTTTCGTCGTGTTTCCCTTATTAAAATAAGCTTCATTGAAAATAAACACAATAATTTAGCATTAATTATCCATTTTCCTTTTAATCTTTAAAAGAAAATCCGAAATAAAACGGGGTTAATTCAAAAGTTAAGAATTGTTAAGTTATTTAATGAACCTTAAATGCCATATTCTTTGACAAATATGATTCAACCCCCTCCCCCTTTTTTTTATTAGAGTATTTGTTCCTTGTTGCATTTGCTGGTAAATCTTCTTTCTTTCTTTATTTTTTTTATAACAGAAGGAATTTGACATCGCCCCAATCGATGAAAATTATTTTGGTTTCTGATTTATCTAAAAGAAAAAATCTTGGTTACTTCCCTAAAAATTATTCTCGTGTTGTAATATTGTGTGGTTAGAATTAAACTTATTCAAGACACACACAGTATGTAGATAGAGAGAAACTAATGATCAAGGAGATTGTGAAATCTTGCTAGTATGCATCTTAAAACACGGAGAAATAAATGATGCAAACACTGAAAGAAAATGTTATTTTGAAGAACTCTCCCTAATTTATACGTAGTAGTAATGCCATATAACAATTTATCACAGTCCTGATGTATATTAATTACGAATTTTTAATAATTTAACAGAGATAATCCAACAACTGATATAAACATTAACATTTCAATCTGATTAATGCATATAAATAACTGATAGTTTTGTCTTATTCTTTTCATAACTTTTGCATCATTTTTATCACCGAATTTTGATAAATTTCATGAAATGATCTTATGAACCACCAAATTTATTCTACAGTCTTTTCTGATTAAGGTTCACTTCATTTCCAACCACCTTTAGTAGTTAAGCACATATGCTTTCATTTAAGATCTGCTTGCATTTATTACTAGTTATATGATCCTGAGTCGACTGTGCGTCAGAATCTTAATCGTGAAAGGGTTTGAAGAAGGGTTCTTTCTCATTCTGACAGGTTGCCCACCTTTGCGTCCAATGAGGAAACGGACGCCCCAGAGTTGGACTACCTGCCCCGCGTGATGCGCTTACACACCTTCATGCACTCTTGCAAAGAAGAGAGATACTGTTGCCGTTGTAGATCAAGCACGGACCGGCCTTCGTTCTTTGTGCCTGGACACTGGACGTATCCTTCCATGCGTGGATCTGACTTGGTCAATAGAATGTCCTATGAGAATGCCGTCTCTCAAGATGTGGTGAGTTGATAAAAACACCTATCTACCTTCTCGCGATGACCAACCATCGTTTGGATTTATAAATATTGAAGTAGCACCTTCTATTTGCACCCTGCCATTGTGCGATTTGACATAACAAACATAAAGAGCGGTTTCATTGACATAAAAGAATGTGAATTTTGTAATTTATTGTATATAAATATTATGTTCAAAAACAGACTATAAAAGCACTAGGTACCTAGCAGGAGATACAAGGATTGACCACCTAGTAAATGGCCTACATAAAATTACTGAATGGATAATACGTAGCTCTGAGTAGGCGCTGTAGGCGCACTTTTATAACAAAGGCATGAAATAGAATTAATACGCCACAGCATAAATTCTATATTTTCAATGTGGTATATATTTTGTACCGCCATAATGATGGTTAGGCGTACGAGTTTTTAAAGAGTTCTTTACTAACCAACACTTACGATGTATTTTTAAAAACCACTAATATGACCGAATTTACCTGTCATGTTACACATTTTGTGATACATTATTCTTAAAAGCAAAATATTTATTAAACAAAAATATATGATGCCGTTTTTTGGGAGAACAAAAGACTGTAATATTACTTCTTGTTTACATTTTCTAATAGACCAGAGGATAGAAACCACTTACATATGTAAAAATGCTAAAAAAAAATATGGATGACAACAAAGTAACTTTTGTTTGAAAGACGAGAACATAAACGCGGAGTAATACTATATTTAATTTCGACTGTAAAACCTTACAAGATTAAAATGCATTAACAGTTTTAAATTCTTTTAAAAATTTTCAATAGTAGTTTTGAAAAATTTATTACAGAACTCTATTTTTCGTTTGAGCTATTTAAAAAAACACTTCTGAAAAAATAAAATTCCAAAGTTAATTTTTTTAGTAATTGGTTTAGTATAAGCCAATTATGAATTAATTGGATTTTATGTTAACTTGTTCTATCTAGAGTGCTTAATTATATTTCTTTTAATATTTAAAATTAGATAAATGATAAGATTCATTTTAAAATTAAATTGACCACAAATAAATTTCTTCAATACGAAATTTATGATTTCAAATTTCTAAACAAGAATTATAGTGACAATATATATATTTTATTAAAAATTTCGTGATATTTTCTTTTTAAAAAACCTTCACAACTTTAATAAACATTTTTTTTATTAAATAGTTCTGGGCATTTTTTTTGTTATTATAATGAATATTTTTGTTATTATAATGAATATACCTCAAATTAGTTAAGAGATAATTGGTCATTTATTTTAATAACATACCTACAGCTGTTTGTCAATGTCACATCAATTAAAAAAATAAATTTAAAAACTTTGATAGAAATTTAATTCAACGCTGGTTACTTTAAAATCATTCATTGAGCACTCCGCTGCTTCCCCTCCCATTTAAAATTCTGTTTTATTAGGTAAAAGAAACAAAATAGCTTAAAAACATTCCATTTGATTTTTCATTTAATGAATTCATTATGACTTTCTTATACCCATAAATATAGGCATTTATCCTTAAAGCCAAAGCTAACTACAAAGACAGTCATGAATATATATCTTATAAAACACTGATACAGATGGTGTTACAAAAATGTTCTGGAGGAAAATTTACATGAACGATTTACAGACTGTTTTAAAACGACTCCCAAAAAGTTTCGAAACTGAACAGTTTTCGCTTTGATAGACTGAAATACAGTAGTACAGCAGTAAATCCTATTGTATTTGGTATCAAAGCTTTATCGTCTGCGAGAATATTTAGAAATTCGCTGAAAAAAACTCGACTTTTTTTATGACTGGTTAAATCCCAAACGATTTTCATCCGGCGAGTCTCATTATACCATTTATCGAGCAATAGGGGATGTTTTAGACTGGCCTTGGAACAGCGAGGGGAAAAAAACGAAAAGGCAAATATAAAACTAATTCTGATGTGTGCTTAGATATATATCTATTCGTCAGAGAATTGCTGGGAGAAAAAGTCATATAGAATGATAGTTGGTCGACCTTGGACACTAAAGGCAAATAAAAAGTCCAGGAAATACTCGCGAAGCGTGTGTGTTTAACTTCCTTTTCGAAGGTGCGCCTGCGCCAATATGGGCACACCTGAAAGGGCGGAGTCTCAATGAGACGTAATACGTTCGCATTCCTTTCACTAGATTTTTAAAAAAAAAAAATTGTGTTCGAATAGTTTTCTAATTAATTAGCAGGTTGTTTGAATAATTTTAGACTCCCCCCCCCCTTCTAGATTGTTTTCGAATATTATTATTTCCGGAAATGGTTTTTGGCATCGGTTTTCATCTCTAATGATAGTTTATTTTGATAGTAGTTAGTAGTTATTTCAGAGCTAATATGGACAGAAGAAATGCTTTGGTGCGAAAAGTGGACTTATCAAAAAATACTAGAAGGGAAAAAAAAAAAAAAAAAGCGTATCTGCCGCGATAGTAAATAAATAGAAACTTGATTCAAAAACATGTTTTCTTTGAAATGTTCATCTGATTCGTTATCATAAATAGTAAATTAATTTTTATTTTTTGTATTTATATGACTTTGACTTATTCATCAAAAGCTACTCGGTTTATTTTAATGCTGTTGTAATTTTAATTAAGATTTCTCGATATTGAAGATTTTTTATTTGTTCCAAAAAAACGCTTTCAGTTTTATCATTAAAAGACTATCGAAATTATTTAGTTCTAAGTATGCTTTTGGTAATTTCTTATGATTAATCTTTGTACTCGGAAGAGTAATTCGATGCATAATTTTTTATCTAATAAAAAGCTTTGTTTAACTTGAAAAAAAAAAATATGTATATTTGTTTTAAGTTTAATCCCCCCCCCAGAAAAATTATTTTACATTTTCTTATCACTCTTCTTATCAATCAAAATTTTAAATAATAAATAAAACGTCAAAATGATGCGCCGTCTTGAATGGTGAGTGAGAGGACCATCTGAGTGCTAAGGACATTCACAGAAATTAAACTTCGAATTTTTTGCGAGGAGGGGGGGGGGATTACAAAGAAAAGAAAAAAAATTAAGTTTTCAAGTTGCAGTTAACCATTTGCATATGAGAATTTTAAAAAATACTAATGCGATCTTGTTAAATTATCAAACAAAATTTTAAACTGATGAGGAAAGTAAAAAATGATACTGACGCAGATAATCACTGTTTGATGTTTACATGCAGTTTTAAAATAATTTCTTAGACAATAATGAACGATTTTCCAAGATATAATCTGGTCCGAAAAATCTATATTTTACTCTACATGCCATACTTTCCTTCATAGAACACATACCATACTAGCTGGAGATTTTAATAAAGTGACTGTTGAAAAGCATGCGGGTACCATATACCCAAACGACCTTGTTAAGAAATTTTATTGTAAATTGAGGATGAGAAATCAAATCTAGATACCTCTCAAGTCTTTAAATGCGCCCAGAAGACTTAAAATGAGCACCGTGGACTTTATGAGTTTGCTCAGCTAGCGGTTTTAGTGGTGGAGTCCAGAAAACTAAAAAGTCATTCCGAAACATAAAAGTTGATTTGTATGACAGTCTGAAATTGATTTGGAAGAATGGCCTCACACAAATTGCTGTCATTGAGCTATGGAAGTTACGGAGGATAAATGTCTGTATTAAAGATTTTCTTTATTATGTGTTCCAAGAACTTAACTTGATCTTACTCGGATGTGGAAGCATTATTGCATTATATAAATTTGTAATAACCGGATATGAAAACATAAAAACTGTGTATTTTTCATCGCAATTTGAAAAAAAATAAAAAAAATATCAGCTCTAAGCAGATCTTATAGTTTATATAATAGAATGGAGTAGAGCATGGTAGATAGAGACATGGGTAAAATCCAGATTTCTCTTTTGGTTAGTTTTTTTATTAATTATTAATTAATTTGTATTTGTGTGGTTTCAAGTAAAATAATTTTTATCGTTTAATTTTCATTTAATATAATCTTTTAGCTGTTTTATTTTTGTGTGTGTGTGTGATTTTCATTGAAAGTTTTGTAATATACTTTAACTTTTTAATCTTTTGTTTTTATATAATGATTAGTTCTTTTTTAGTAAAAAATTTATAATTCATTCTGCGCTTGATTTATGTTTTTTATAATTGACGTGCGCTGCATTGTCTTGGTTTTGTAATTAGTCGCGCAATTTCCAAGAGAGACGGAACGTAATGTCACCGCGAAGAATTAAGACTGCAATGAGACGTTAGTCACGTGACTATCGACTCCATTTCATTAGTATTCTATTTTGTGAATCTATAGCAGTTTTAATTGTAAAAATTGCTCTTTAAATGTTGAATTCTTTTGGCATCCTTTTCTTTTAATTTTTTTAAAAATCTGTATCCGAAATTTACTGTACCTTTTCACAAAATTTCTTCCTCATCTTACGTGTTCAATTATATTTTCCTATTTGTTTCAACTAGCGCAAGCACAATTACGATGACGTCACTTCCATTAAATCAAAAAGAGGATAATCTTGGTGAAGCATGGTGAAACAGTGACTTTGAGAATGGAGGATCACGAATTCGATACTCGATTTCACCAAATAACTGATATATATTTGTCTCACATTTCGTTCCATATTAAATTAAAGTCTCTCACTTTAATTGTGGTCAAGTATTGTCTTCATCATTTGACCATTCTTCAAACAGCCCTTCTATTCAAAACAACTCTATATAGCTTCCAAATGAGATGTTTTCTCTAATCAAACTCGGGTAATAAAAAAAAAAAAAAATGAAGGCTATTGGTTTAATCTGTCATGAAGCAAATATTTTAATGTTAGAGCAGTGTGAAAGTTTAAAGAATGATTACCAATTTCCATCATCTTACCAATAAGTAAAAATTACATGATCCATGAAAATTACATGACATGACAATTGCATCTTTACCTGTGGTATAAATCTCACGATATCAAACAAATCCACGTTTTGTATATCATTCAAGGCAAACGTGATCGAATCCGGCGAATGTCTCTTTTTGTATTGTTTTTCTTTTTTTACGACTTAGTTAGCGATTTGGAGGGAGGGAAAAAAAAAGTCCCACTAGCTGCTTCGCTGTTTGACATCGCTTCCTCCTTTATAGAACCTTTGATTAGCCCGAACAGGTGACGACCTTAAAATTGTGCTGAACCGGTCAATGTGTGACAATTATTGCGTCAAGACAGGTTATATTATTATTATTTTTTTAACTCTTCCTGCTTCATTTACTACTTCTAACATTCATTGCTGAGATTTATTCATAAGTTGCCCATTGAACCTTAACTGTAGTAAATCGTTGTGTTGTGATTTTTACCCCATGTTGAGGGTTGATTAGTGAAATTGGTCGTGATTGTGAAGTCGGTTGGTTTTATTGTGACGTTTTAAGCGAGTGATGATTTGGCAAGATAGATGGGCGTTATATTTAATCAGAAAGATAGAGTACGTTATATTTAATTAGGCACAGATCGTTTGACCTAAAAATACCGAATTAGGAGCTGATATAATGTGTGGGTTAAAAATGTGCGAAGAGTTAAGAAGTGACTTTTTAAAAATTAATTAAATGTTAAAACATATTTTACGTTTTTCCGCGAAAACTTTAAAAAAAAATGCTTTGTCTCTTTAATAGTGTCAATATAATTGTTGTTCGATTTTTTCTTCTGCATTTTGATAATTTAAAAAAAAAATACTTTTGTATGATTTTTATTTATTATTACAAAGAAATTCAAGCCGTTTTTATTGTTTTATCATATTTAATCGCCTAAATTTCTTACACTGCTGAAAGCTAACGATGAAAATGAAGATAAAGTATGGTAACAGGTAATATGCAATTAGAAGATACATTACCGGGAAGTTTTTTTATAATGCCTCTGTGATGTCATGGGATTTAACACCTTTAGGAAAGTACATCTAAATAATTAACAATTTATTTTAATAAAAGCTATACAGGATTTTAATAACTAACCTAATTTGATCTTTAAAAATACTCTATGGAGGAAATCATGAGTAATAAATTTGACATAAAGATATAATAAATATTCTGACGAACCCATGATTATTATCTAAATCGACTGTCCCTAAATAAAAACATGGTTGATATTAAAAACTGCAGGAAAGCACAGTTTTATATACCTCGTATGTTTTACAGACTCATTAATCCCGAAGTGCATTAAAACATTCAACAATTGGCAGTAATTAAATATTTGGAATGCCTTCATGTACATAGATAATTTACAAAAAAATAGTATTCTATCATCTTGTTTTAATATATATATATATATATATATATATATATATATATATATATATATAT
Organism: Argiope bruennichi; assembly: GCF_947563725.1. Classification (NCBI taxonomy): domain Eukaryota; kingdom Metazoa; phylum Arthropoda; class Arachnida; order Araneae; family Araneidae; genus Argiope; species Argiope bruennichi. The sequence continues at coordinate 93,433,443 of NC_079156.1, read as the reverse complement.
ATATATATTATTTCCTTCTTACCCTTAAAAAGGTTCACCGAAGCGCGTGCTTGTTAAATTTATGATGACTTTTTAATTTTAAAATTTCTACAGCTGTTTTTCATACTTTAGAGACATTTTTTTTTTTTAAAGTTCCTATTTAAAAATAATTTATTGATATCAGAAATAGGAGGGGGAATTTTCATTGTTTATTTAATTGTTGTAATTGTAAGAATATTCAAAATATAACTGCTAAATGAGAGAAAATAAAATTTTAAAGTCAATTTAAAAAGGTAACGTATACGTATTTTTTCGACGCATCTTCCTCTTATTTTCATCTTATCCAAGCCAGTGCAAAAATCTGAAGTACCGAATGGGATTATTTAAATTACTGTTATTTTTTATAATGTTACTAATGTTAAGTTAGTAATGTATAGGTTAGATTATGCTTAATTATCTATTTTCTAGTATTTCAATTTGAATGCATAATTCACTGATGAATTTGTTTATAAAAAAGATCAATAGTTCATTAAAAACATGTAATAATATTAATTGATTATATAAAAAAGGGGGGAAACGGCAATATTGTACATTTTTTTTGTATTAGATTTTTATCTTTTTCTTACTTTCATCTAAGCCAAGCCAATGTAAAAACAAGCCTGGTTCTGAAGTACAGAATGTGATTATTTAAATCACTGTTATTTTTGATAATGTTACAAATATTGAATTAGTAATTTATATGATAGATTGGACTTTATTATCTATTCTCAACTATTTCTTTTTGAATGCTTTATGCATTGATAAATTAAAAAGAAAAATCGGCAGTTCATTAAAAACATCATATAATAATATCAATTGATTATTTAAATATCAATAAAAAAGAGGGAAATGGCACATTTTTTTATATTGGATGTGTAGCTTTTTTTTAATATTTAATTCGATTTGTAATTCGTCGTATGCGGTTAAAAGACGTTTCATTTTTCGATTATAAAGATCGGGATACGTATCTAAAATTTGTTTTCCTTAATGAGTCAACAACAATTATTACTGTAGATGTTTCTTTGATCGCAACGTTAATTACCATTCCACTCATCTCTTAGTCCTCAAGCCCTTTAATGTCAAGTATTTTAATTTTCGCGCTATTTCCTTTAAAGAAAATCGTCTGATCGACCAAAATTAATCAATCATCTTTTGTGGAACGTGTGTCTTTAAACCTTGTTGCCATTTGCAGAACCAACTCCATCATTATGTAAGACTTGGCTGAAAAAAGGTTCTACATTTTTAAAATGCGCATATTTTAACCGGGTGGATCGGACTTAGTTGGGGACGCCATGATTGCCTTGGGAAGAACGACCTCGTCCTTCTTTGGCAAATCGCATCGCGTTCGATAGATAGGCCTGATAAAGAATTCTTTCGGCTAAGACGATGACAACAGTGAAATTTTGAATGTTTGTCGGTTCATTGATTTTTTCCCCCCTCTTTATGCTGTTAGAATTAAAAAATTTTTTAGTTACACAGTGGTGTTCATTTTAATAATCCAAGATGATTGACAATTTTAAAGAACGCAAAAAATATAATGTATTGAAATTATAAATAGAATTAGTTCCTTCTGGAAAACAAAAGAGAAATTAAATTAATTTTCTTTTCAACGGAAATTCGATGCAACAAAATTTTCGCTGTATTCTTTCTTAGAACAAACAATTTTTTTTTTTTAAGTTGCAATTTTTTTTTCTTTTTTTCTTTTGCTTTCTTCTTCTTTTTACATGGATTTTAATTTCATGATTCTTAAAACTTTATTTCAGTCTTTGTAGAGCTCAACTATTTTACACTCTAATGAAACATGGAAAATGTACTTAATAAATCAATAAAAGATTCGAATAAGATATTGTCATTTACAGCAAAGCATGCTCATAAAAAAAGTTACCGTATAAATGTTAAGGTATAACCGAAAAATTGGGCGCATATTTCAACTATATATGATTCGAATATTTAAATGAAATTGGCCATTTCATTCATTGGCAATCAGTCGAGTTCTGCTAAACTGAAAATGTCAAGTAATTCGGCGTATAAATCGTGTCCAGTTATTTTAGTACCACAAGTTATTAATAATAGTTTGAAAACTGTTTATTCTTAATAATTTTTATTCGAGTATTTTTTGGAATTCTTTTTCTATTTCAAGAATTATATGGAATGTTCAAAATATATACAAAATGCAAAATCTCATCCTTTTTTCTGATACTCTTTACACTGCATAAAAAGAAAAAGGAAAATAGTTTTGTGTGATATCATATTAAAAACTTAAGTTATTAAATCATAACTGTGCAATTGATATGCCACACATTTTCTGCCGGAGCAAATACTACTGATCTGCAAATAATTATAAACTTATTTACATATTTAGAAAGATTTTACATAAGGTTTTTTTATTGTCCAAAGTATTTATTATTTCATGCGATTATGTTATTAACATTTTCGCTATCTGCATTTGTTTTTATTTATAAAAATAAAAGAGGATTTGCAATTTTATCTATTTAAGGAAAATTTACCTCAAAGATAAATGTTCCCTGCAGTTCTGCTTGTTGAAAATAATTTTATTTCTAGATGTTGAGGAAAGTCACATTACTAAAGAATGAAATAAATTTGTAACAATGAAAATGAATCATTTAAATTTAATTGTCATAACTAGTGTGTCCATGCGAAAAACACGCTTGCATCTAGAAAATTCTTCTGAAATTCATATGCAAGCCTGCCTAGAACCATACATAACGTAACAGTACGCTTATAAAAAAGCAAAATTTTGTCTAGGCTACTTTTACAGTGTGTGAAATTCAGCTTAAAATTCTAATCACGAACTCAAAACACGTGACCTTGCCGAGGATAATCATGTTGCATATCAATACTCTCCGGTTGGAACTGGTCCCTGCTAATCGTGTGCCTCCCCCTCTTGTCCCCCTCCCTTGCATTTAATTATTTTTTTCTTATTATATTCTTTATGTGCGTTAAAATTTGTCAGGTCATTTTTCTACTCATTTCCGAGGGTTAAAAACAGAACTAAGCGATAAATTTTGACTCGCAAGGCGCCGGGAAGTTTCCAGTTATTTTCCTTGATTGTATGCGTACGCGTCGCAATGGGTGTTTCCATGTTAACTGTCGAAATATTTTCAAATAGAAGCCATTCTGGATTCGAAATACTTGAGGTTTCTTTCTACGCATTAGTTAAAGTATCGTTTTAGCTCCAATCCTAATAAAAATGTTGTTCGAAAATTCTTTGTTCCATTTTTAGATTTGTTTGATAAGGCAAAACGCTATATTCGATTTATTTTCCTGTATACGAAAATTCTGTGCTTAGTCCTTTCTGGCTTACTTATGCTTTTATATTATAAAAGTTGCTTTATACACATAGCAACTTATTCGCATTAGATTATTTGTGTGTATTAACGTAATCCTTTATTAATAAAATTATGCGAATATACAATTGATAAATCATAATTTTTCTCTACTTCCCATTCATATACTTAGATTGTTTACAAAATGGTAAAATAATTTATTTTTTTTTGGTTGAAAGATTTTATGACAGTTTAAACTTTTTGGATAAAATATAACATAATTATTTCTCCATAGTGCATGAATTTAAATAAAAAATTTTAAGGCAGAAATGTTATGTTTTTTTTTAATGAAGCAATTGTTCTATTCCATTAAAGACAGATTTTTTAAAAAAACTGCATTTTTAATTTGTTACAAAAAACTTATTAAATAATTATATATAAATGATTTTCTGTACTCATAATTACAAATTTGTAATTTTCTTTTTAAATTGCAAATTATTTTAAATATATACAAATCCAAAAGTTTCAAATTGGGATGAGATTTCTTTACCCCCCCCCCCCCGCCCCCACCTGATTGCTAACCTTTGAGTTTTTATGAATAGCAAAAATATATTCGATGAATCACACAAATACATTTTCATTTTCCAGAATACCACTTAATGTCAAATCTAGGACATATAAGTCTAAATTATTCTGAATTCTTTATCAACTCTTCTACGAAACACACATATAACTTATTTTTAAAAAAAGTGCTAATGGAACACGTGATTCTAATTCATTTCCATTTTATTCCAGTAGTTCATTTCGAATATATTAGTTTTTTTTTTTTTATATCACGCAAAATAAATGATAGAATTTTTCTTAATACTTGTTGCTGCATCATGATTTTGGTTAATCCATGGTACGAATATAAAACATTCCAGAATATTTCATTGTAGCCAAATTTTACCAAAAGGAAAAAGAAGATCGCTAAAAATTAACATCTTCGCAATCTTTCAAAAGCTCTTTTAAAATAAAATGTTTATCGCACTTCAATTGATTTATGCTAGCTATCGTTTGCACTGGAGAGGCGGGAAGAGACGAACTGGCGAGCAACGTCCAAGGACAAGCTGTATCTCAGTCCCTTGATTTGTTAAAGCGTTTTTTTTTTTTTTTTTTTTTTTTTTTCATTTTTTTTTCGCGTTTTATCGTTGCTGGCAGTGAACTTTGACCCTCAGTATCTTGGTCACTCGCTAGGCTTCTAATGTGTCGTAGCAGCTACCTGATCCTTTCAATCCTTCATGTCACTCCAGCAGCCGCTGGTTAAAGTGGCGTGGAAGGTTCTTTTACTGGAACCTTGCAGTCTAAGTAAATCAAGACTGCAATTGCATGACATCCAAAAGGTTGGAATAATGTGCGCTATTGTGGATTATTTGTGAAAAAATTCATGTGATAGTAAAGTTTTTTGCAGAATTTGGAAATATTGTTGATACGTTAATTGCTATTTCATCCAAGTGGTGGTGGAATTTGAAAACGATTTCTGTGATTAATTGGCATATCAATATTTTAATTATATCTTACGAATATAACAGTTGATTTTGAATTAAAAATTATTATTTTTGATGACTTTGATACCGTTCCAAAATTGATAATGTCTGTGTGTGTTTTTTTTCCCGAATTTTTTAAGTATTAGATTTGTAAATATGTTTTAATTTATTTGTAGTTTACTATTATCTCTTAAAATTTATTCTTAGTCCTTAATAATGTATTTAAAATAATTTTATATTAAATATTATATATATTTATAATCTGAAATTGTGTATAAATTTTATTCTGTTTTTGTTATCTGGTTAATTTTAGTTGCTATATATAACTTGTTTCGTTTTAAGTTGTAATATATTTGACCTAGCAATCAGTGTAGAATGTGTTTTAATTATTTCAAAAATTGATTTCAGAAGAATTATGAACATTTAATGCCTTTCATTAAAAAGGTTTCATTCAAAGTCGAAATGATTATTTATCTATCAAAAATAAATTACATTCCCTGTGTTCTGTAATAAATTTCAAATAATATTGATCTAAGAGGGTTTTTTTCCCAGCAGTTAAATCCCAGAAAAAATAAAGATGTAGATAGTTGTTATGGCCTTTTTATGAGAAATTCTCATTGTTAAATGTTTATTTTTTTTCTCATACGTTAGTTAGCTTTTTTTGATACATTTTATCAAATGCCTAATAATTTTTTCTTTTTTATTGCGTACTTATTCTTAATACTAAGAAAATAAAATGGTGGAAGAGAGTTATTATTCAAGATAATATATATATATATTTATTTGCTACTTTGTTAAATGAATAGCATTCTCTGGAGCATATCTTAATAATTCTTTTTTTTTTTTTTCTAACGGTTTTATAATGTTGAGATAATATTACATCAGTATTAGAATTGTTGCTTGAATTAAAAGTGTATGTTGAGTAGATTTTTTTTTCTAGTTTCTGTCAAATAATATTTAGGTTGTACATTTCGAAAGATTATCATTCATTGTTATATTGTTGATTAGCAGTAGTTTTCTTAACGACCATATATACTTTAAAATTGCAGATTTTAATTTTTTTTTCTCTCTCTTTTAGAAAATGGGCATCAAAGAAGAATTTTATCAAAAAGCTATTTCTGCTGGGGTAGATCATTTGGGTTGCGCTGTAAGTGAAATTTTAATTTATATAATACAACTCGGATTATATTTCACTAAATTTTCTTTTAACTTGTATTAAAAATGTTAAATATATTTAAGAATAAAAATTCTTAATTTCTTTGGTTTTAATTCATTTTAACACATTTATTAATGACAATACTAACAACTTTAAAATGGATACCAGTAAGAAATTATACAAATTATATTAAATATATTACATTATTATATTATTATTTAATAACGAAGGATTTAACGTTGAATTCTATTCACAGTCGCAAGTTTACAAAAAGTATACAGTTCAATAAAATTTTGTCTTGGAAATTAAATTTTAAAAAATTGTATTTAATTGTCAATTAGACCACTAATGATTGTCTTAATTTTGATAATTTTGTTCTAACTTTTATTTGGATATCACTTTTATATAGTGCATACTTTCATTTTTCTCATCAATTCTTTACTTTACTTTTCTTTTTTAGAATCCAATACAAGGTGGTACCCTGCTAAAAGAAGACAGTATGTACCTTTAATATTTCTAAATTATATCATATACATATGTAGATCTAAATCTCTGTAAACCTGGTAAAACTGTAAAATCAATTCAGAGTATATGAAAAATAAATAGCTTATATTGATGAAAATAATATTATTGTTCAACATAATAATATTACAAAATATATATCAAGATTTGATAACTCAGATTAATTTTAAGAATTCTTTTGAGGTGAGAATTAACTGAAAGATAATATTGATAAATCTCTGGTGAAAAGAGAAGTGAGGGAAAACTAATAGTAAGCATTGGGAAGACAAATAAGGTAAATAGCCCCTCCCCCTTTTCTACTATCACTCTTCATTTTTAACAAGACATCTTAAATTTAAAATTTATTGTTGATGAGCTGAACAAGCTGGGAGTAGCAGTCACAAGAAAATGTTTCATTCATAAAAGTTATTTACAGAATGTGTTTTCTGGGAATATCTTACAGTTTAAAAGTCTATAAACTTTAAACCAAGCTTTTTTTCTTAAAAATATTTCATTAATTTTTAAAAATTATTTTTTAGATATACAATCATCTGGCAAGCATTTTGAGAACAGCATCTCATCTTTCCTACATTGTGAAAAGTGTCATATGTACCTCCATAATTTGATGCAGAAAAGTTACATGTGCCAAGGTAACTTATAAGTAGATTTTTTCCCTTGTTTCATGTCTTTTATTTGAAATATTTATTTAACATTTTAGTTAAAGAATTTTTTAAGTCTGCAGTAATGTTTATTTGCTAAGATTTTTAACTTTTTGAAAATTATATAAAATATATACTGGTGAATTTTATAAGTAAGTCATGAAGTGTTATGCTTTGTACATAATAGATAATTCTGTGTAAATTAAATTCTCTTAGCTTAATTTTATACATCTTGAAAAAATATCTTTTACAGAAATTTATTAATACTCTATTCATTGTCATTCAAATTTTAAAAATAATTGCAATAAAAGATCATTTTAAAAGAAACTGTGATTACAAATTGTACAAAAGTTTTTTCATGTTGATATGTCCTGTTTTGATCATTTTGTGGACTGTCCACAGTTGTCATGAAGCCTAGTTCCGCTGATAAACTGCAGTTTACTGTATTTGCATAAGTTTCCTAGATCAAACTTTTTACTTTATCTTTAAATTAAAAATTCATATATGGAACTGGAAATTTCAAAAATGAAAACTCTTTTATTGTAAAAAAATTGATTGCTAATTTATAATATTACATTTTAAAATTTATTTTTTATTTCAGTTTGTGGACATTCATCTCCCTCTCCCAGCAATTTTAATGCACTATCTCATTCAGTTAACAAACAAGACAGCCATGCAACAGGTGAAAAATTATGTCTTTTCTGGCAATATTGGCTTTGGTCTGAACTATAATAATTTCAGAATTTTTAACTCTTTGTAGTCAGAAAGATAATTTGGTGCATAATTATTCACTTAATACATGGACCTATTTATTACACCAAAAAATAAATACATGCAACTTCCTTAAGATCAGTTTTCCTGAAAAAGGAATCTACATTATTTTTAATATTCTGTAAATATTTTTAACAATTAAAATTTAAAAAAATAAATTGTCAAAATGATGCATCATCTTGAATGGTGGCTGAGAGAAGACATTCGACTGCAAAGGGTTAATTTTGATTTGCATGTATAATATTTTGGGGGTGTAAAACTTTTTTTAGTGTAACATTTAATGAAAATCGATTTTCTAAAAGATGCTACTGTATCAAATATTTTTGAGTGTTGTATGTATAATAGCCCAGTTACAAAATATTAAAGTTATTTTATATAAAGGATAGATATTGCATAAAAATATGGTATGAAAAATTAAAAATATTTAAGATCTAAAAAAATTCGTGTAAAATACTCTGATTAAAATTCACACATATTCTCTTTAAAAGAAGTTATTTTAGACTTTGTGCACATTTAATCCACAGCAGTGGTGTATAAAAGTAAGGAATTTTTTGTAGTAATTTTATTCTCATAAAGAACTCGCAAACTTGAGATAGTTAATTAAATGTTAATAAATTGTTATCTTAACATGTATGTAGTCATTTTAAGTTAATATTACAGAGTCTAAAAAAAAACTGAATATAGCATAATATATCCTCGGGTATATTTGAATCATAAGATATTGAAATCATTTATATTTGAAACTGAAACAGGCTCTTTTCATGGCACATCCTAAATTTGATTATACCTCAGCCTTGAAAACCACTACTCTACCTGACAAGAATTTTTAATGAAGCTTGACAAGGTCGTCTTTTTATTGCTTTGTGTCTTCCCCTCTCAGATTAGGATTGGTTTTGGGATTTTCTTTGGCGACACAGTTGATAATGCTTACTAATTTTAAATGTGTAAATTCTTTCCCAAGAATGAAGTAAAATAATTTTATATATCTTAAAAGTTTGGTACATTATTAAATAGATATTTTTATATTATTTTAAATGGTTTTCATTTGTCAATTGAATAAAATTTGTTCTGCTTCCTCTTTTACATAATATTCTATTAAGTTCAAATAAATTATTAAATTAATACTACTGTTAAGTTGTGATATTGATATTATTAAGATAAAGATCAATTGTACTTTTATTTGTGTGACAAATTAGAAGATATTAGATAAAGAATTGAAAAAAATTATTCTTAATTTTTTGAAAATTATTGGTATCACTATTGTTTTTATGAATAATTATTGTATTCTTTTTTTTTTATATAGTTATCTTTGGACGCGAGTTATGTTCAGAATTCAATGTGGCTGAACAGCATGCTCCAACCCTAGTCCTGAAATGCATTCAAGAAATTGAACTTCGAGCAAAGCAAAATCCAGGTGAATTAATATGTTCAATTAATAATAAAAGTAATTATTAAGTAATCAAATATTTTGTAATCATAGATTGTGTTGGTATATAAATTAGTTACACTTATTATGTAACTATTTTTCTATTTGTCCATTTTTGATTTTATATAAAATTGGGTGGGTGGGTGAATGCCATACATTTTATATTCTCTAAAAATTGATAAATGAATTAAGTTAATGTTATTTGAAATTATTTTTTAAATAGAAATTTGGTATGTTTTAAAGTTCAGTATATTTTTCATTCTTTCATTGGTTAAAACTTTTATTCTTTTTCAGATACTGATCTATACTTGGCATATAAATCCCCCATGCACAGTCATAATTTCTGCAAGATGAAACAAAGATTTAATGAAGGTATGTTCATGTTTTTTTGATACATCAAAATTTATCAAATGTTTGACTTATTATTTTTAAATTCAAAAAATAATTTATATTAATAAAGCTGTTTTTATTTTATATAGATCCTAAAAATATAGACTTCAAGGAATATCAACTCTCATTTATTACTAGTGCCTTAATAAAATACCTTAGGGAACTGCCAAATCCTGTGATACCAGTACAGTGTTACGACAAATTTATTGATGCATCAAGTAAGTATTTTAAATAGTTTTATTGTTTATCATTTTATTGGTATTAATTCAGTCTGCTTTTATGTCATATATACTCTGTATTATTATTTAAAAAGGTTGTTTGTGTATTTTTGTTTTTGTACTTATTTTTATATTGCATTTTAGTTATCAAAGGGTTTTTAGATTTTTTAAATAAGTATTATAATAATTACATTGAATCTTCTATTATTCATATTTATTTGAATTTTGAAGGCTTTATTTAATTTATTATCAGTAAGAACTAAAAAAAAATCAGAATTATTCATAACAATATTTGATTTTTGAATTTTGTTTCTCTCTTCACTCAAGATTTAGTTTTTAAAAACACTTTAATATCACTCAGGATTTAGATTTTTTTTTACACTTTAGCAACACACTTGCTATAAATTAGATCAGAAGAATTAGATTATAATAGAATTATTTTAAAAGTTTTCTTAAATAAAGTAACTTATCATTTTAATTTTTTTTGTGTGTGTGTTTTGTTTTCAGAGATTCCACTGGACAAGCAATGTGCTATGTATTTAGGGGAACTTGTTCAGCAATTACCTGTGCACCATAAAGTTACTTTGCAGACTTTGATGGCCCATTTTTGTAGAGTTTGTTCCTTGCAGCATTCTAGGGGGCATCGGAACTTCCCTGATGCCATGCTTCGTGTATTGAGCCATACCTTGCTCAGGCCATCTTGGGAATGCATTGAGTAAGCTCTTTTCTTTTTGTCATTATATTATTTTTGTTGCATTGCAAAAGTGTTCAATATGATATTAATGGATTTTTTTTACTTCTTAGGCAACTGATTCCAAATTCAGAAGCTCATATGCGAGTTGTGAAGTTGCTTCTTCTGAAAGGTGAATGGGGAGAAAAACCTCCTGATTTTGCTTCTTATCCAGGTGAGATGAAGTCATAGAAAGTTTTAACAGAATTTCATAGTTGTGTAACTGATACTAGATGCTAGATTGAGAGTATTTGCCTTAATTTTATAGTCATAATACAAAATGAACTATTGACTTTCTTTTTATATAATTATTATGTTGTAAATTTATGTTGCAAAAACAGTTATTTTAAAGAAACAAATAGTCTTAATTTGTTTTGAAACTCTAGTGTAATAACAATTGAAAATATTTTATAAACATTATAACTTAATGTTAATATCTTATTTAAATTGTTAAATATTTTACTGATTTGAAAATTGAGTAACTTCTAAAAACAATAAAAATTAATATAATTATTTCAAAATAAAAATATATTGCTTGAAATGAGGAAAAAAATAATGTACAGTATAAATACAGGTTTTAAATAGACAAAAATATCATGCTTGAAATTTTGTGTTTCCAAAATTCTTCCAAGTTTTTTCACTAAAAGAAAAAGAATCAAAAATTAAAATTTTTAAGAGATGCAGAAAAACAGAGGTTACTTTAGTGAACAAAACTCTTAGAATGATAGTACATTGTCATAAAGATAGATATCTTGATTAATGTCATTTGTAATAATATAGGAATTATTATCTAAAATAGATAAATGTACTATGTGTTGAAAATTGATTATTACCATACATTTCTTTTTATCATAATATTTTAAAAAATTCAATTTTAAGTTCATTCTTTCTTATGCTAATTCTATTTCATTAAAGTGACTTTCTTAATTTTTATTTTGGACAGCTCATTCAGAAGCTGTTCATATTTATTCAGAAGAGTTCATATTCATCCACATTACATAGAGATTAGTTACATTATGATAATATCCTTAATCATCTGTATTTATTGCTTTACTAATTTTTTTCTTTTAATTATATGTATAGCTCAACCTCCTCATTTGAGTATCATCATGGAATCAAAGCAAACTCCCTTATCTCTGCTGGATATTGAAAAACTGCATCTTGCTGAAGAACTTCAGAAGCCTGAAGATAAAGCCCTACATGATGCTGAATGGTTTTGGGGTGATATGACTCGGGAGGAAGTTGCTGAAAAGTTGACAAATACCCGTGATGGTACATTCCTAGTTAGAAACTCATCTAATAAAGGTTCTGGAGAATATACATTAACTTTAAGGTAAATAATGATTTTTTTAAATTTTCTATGGTTATATGTATGTAAAACATATTTTAGAAGTTGCGTAGATGAATAAAAGGCACTTTTTTTTAACTTCGATTTATTCCATCCCGGGAGGCATAATTGGTATAAGAAACAATCATAAAAGATGCATCGGTCTACATTGCAAAACAGGAGTAAAAGGGAATGAAATTTTTCTCTTCAGTGTTTTTAATATGAGATTTTAATAGGGATTTCTTTGCCATGTGTCAACTTAGGAAAGGGAATCTAGGGTATCTTTAAAAGAATGTTGTTAGAATTGGGGATTTTTATTCTTTCTCTTGGAGCATTATTAAATGCCAAGATTATCAGTGTTTAGAGTGAGACGATTAATTAAATAAAAAGAGAGAAATGGGTCGAGAAATAAGAAATATTTTAGAATGAAGTTAATATAAACTGAATCAAGATAAAAATTTGGAAATTAATTAGGTTTTAAATCAAATTTTAAAATATTATAATGATATTTATAGTACAATATAGAGAGTACTTTGTTTAGTATAAATATAGAAGGTACAATATAATTAGTTTTAGTATAAATATAGAAGGTACAATATAATTAGTTTCATGTTTCTCTTTTTATTCAAAAACAACATACATTTTTCTATGGCATTGATGAATATTAACAATATTGTGTTATATTGTATAATATCAAACAATATTATATAATATAATGCTGCAGGCTGTGATAAAAAGGCATAAATGAGTTCTTTGAAGGATTTTTTTTTTTCATTTATGATAAAAGTTGCAATAATTTATTTCAAATCTTATATGGAATTGGGGCATTTAATAAATTTGTTCTTTACATTCTACTTAATAGTTTTAGAATAAATTTTTTAATTACTTTCACTATTTGAAAACATTTTTTATTTAAAGTATTAATTAATGATGTAATCAGATGGCTTTAAGCAATAAAAAAAAAAGGTAAATAGAGGTTCTATGTGTTACTCATTTCCAAAAATGGTACAATGATTTATTTTCTTGTTAATATCAATTTAATTAATTTACTTATAAATCTTCCTTCATATAATACGTGACAAATATTTATAGCAGTATTTTGGAATAATTAAGTTTTAACAAAAATTGGATGAGTAATAAAAAAAATGGATTTTAGTTTTTTATTTGTGTTATATACAATATCAGTTAAGAATATAATTGATTTGTCCATTGACATGAAGAAAAAAAGTCTTAATTTAAATCAGTATTTTTGTTTGTTTACACATTATTTTTTCCATTTCATTTTAGGAAAGGTGGCAGCAATAAGCTAATAAAAATTTACCACAAAAATGGGAAGTATGGCTTCTCGGAGCCCCTGTCTTTTGCTTCTGTAGTGGATCTCATTTCTCATTACCAGCATGTTTCCTTGTCACACTACAATGCTACGCTAGACACAAAGCTTCTATATCCATACTCCAGATTTACACAGGTATGTGGAAATTATTTTTAAAAAATATATTAGACAATTTTAAAATATTTGATTATGGGTATACTTTAATACGTCAGTAATAATTTGTATTTGCAACTGAATTTATTTATCTGTTGTCTTATATAACTAGTTATGTAAAAGGGAATATGAGTTTATGCTGCTATAAGAGCAATATATTTTTTTTAAATGTGGAAGAAAAAAATACTTGTAATGCAGTGTTAAAGCATTCAGTATAATCAAGAAATTTTTTAATTAATTACCCATTTAATTTGCATAGAAATTTGAACTGTGGTCAGATGATATCAGCTAAACCTCCTAAACAAAATTTCACACTTCAAAGACATTTAACAGGGATATTTTCAGTATTTTTCAATAAAGGAATATGAAAAATGTTGTAATACATTTTAAAAATAGAGATATTGTGGGAGAGTTTCTGTATAAAATGTAAATGCTGATTAAACTATGAAAATGATATTCCAAAATATAAAAATAAATAAAATTAAACTCTATACATATATTATTATTCTATTGTTGATAAGTATAATAAAATATATAAATCCATTTAATGTAATTAATATTAACTTATTTTGAAATCGATTAAAGTGTCAATGAATTAAGCTGATTTTTATTTTTATTTTCTTGCAACTGGTTGAGGATTATGAGCAGATGGTTTCTATTTTTTCATTCATTAATTGAAGCAGTATTGAAAAATTGTTTTTAATAATTTCAAGCTGCTGCTGTAGATTAATCAAAACAATTCTTCAAATTGCACTTCAAGTCTTGTCCTACTTTCAATTTTAATATCCTTCTTTTCATTCTTAATTTATAATTCATTATTATATGTATTAAGGAATTCTGAAAATTTTCTCTTGACCTGGTGAGAATTTGTTGTTAAGTTGTCGAATTAACTAATAATTAAACAGTATAATAGCAATGATATTTCATCATTGCATATTATTGCATTTCACATATCATTGCATACATTCCGTCTTTACAAACATAAAAAAAAAAATTAAGTTAAATAAATATGTGTAAAAAATTAAATAATCCTACTTTATATAACAATCTTTTTTTTATATTTTTTTTATATACATAGAATGATTCTTCAGATGGTCCAGAATCGCACTGTAGGGTACTGAAAACTCTAAATCAAGAGTATGTAAATGCTGCTCAGTTGTATGATAAGTTTTACAAGGATTATGAAAAGATGCATAATGAAATTTCAATCAAGGAAAATATTCTAGAAGCTGTGAATGATTTTCTCGTCATGCTAGAAAACCAATTAGCAGCATTTCAGAAGTCATCTGGAGAACTGGCACCGTAAGTCTTGTTTTAATACATTAATTTTTTCTTTGATAGTTTTTGCTAAGGATAATATTGAAATATAATCTTCGGTACATATTTTCTCAGAATCAAGTTTGCAAGGAATTTTCAACTATTTGGTCTTTAGAAAAGTAAATAGTTATATTTGTAAAATTTTGGGGTTATATATTTTAATCCTTCTGTTCAATTACAACACATCAATTCTCAAAATCTAAAATAATTAATAAATTTATTTTTGGGAAACAGTTACTTTATATGAATCATTTATTATAAATTTCTTGATTTTAGTTCAATCCTGTTGGAACATATTAAAAGAAGCAATTTGATTTAACGTTGAATTAAAATAAAAGTGCAAAGATGTTGTTGCTGTTTTTGCCCTTCACTTTACATATGTGTTGTAAAATAAAAACAAGAGCGAATATAACAAAAAACAAGAATATTGATACCAATAATAATTTTAAATTGAACTTCTTAGTTAAAGTTTGATGTAACAAGATGCTTTGCATTTTATTTCAAAATTGATTTCATTAAAAAATTTATAGAAATCACCAATAAAATTACATAATGAAAGAATAAAAACTTCTACATAAAAGTTAAATTATTAAAAATATATATTCACATTTAAAAATGATATACTATGTATTAAATGTTGTTCGTATAACAGAGTTTATAATCGAAGAACATTAGTTATTTTATTATTTTAATTAAGAGTTTTGCATTTCTTTTATATTCTGTATGTTTTTTTCTGTATATATCATTTTAATGTGACCATTTAATGTTAATATTATTTCAAAATATAAGATTAGCTATTATTAATAAATCTCATATTTATGTAATGTTTTTATTGTTAGGTGTGTTGAAAGTATAGAATCTATCAAAAGGCGGATTATTCTAATGCAAGGCCATCAAAGGGACCTGGACTGCAATTTAAAACACCAGTCTTCTTATTCAAGATCTTTAGAAAGGGAAATGTCAGCTCTGAAACCTAAACTTCTCTTTTTATATAAACAGAGGGAACAGACACAGCTGTAAGTATATTTTTCTTTCAAACAGTTGCAGTTATTTGAAATTTGTAAAGATATTTTGAAGAATTCAAATTTTTTTATATTTTGTTTTAGACAATTGCTTTCTCAAGGTATGACAAAAGAAACTATCAACCAACTGCTGCAGGAAACTTCTGGTACCAAGAAAGTTACTCCTAGGTACATGCTGTTTTATATATGCATTTATATGATCTATAAAATATAAGTATAAAATAGATGTAAACCTAATTTTCATATTATAAGGGTTGAAATGTTTTGTTAAATCTTTAAATTTTATGCCAACTTTAAATACAGTCTCCTACATTATAATATGTCATTTAAAATTGATATAAAATTGCACTATTATTTAGAACCATTTTTTTAATGAATCAGTCATATTTGTATGTTAACGTTCAGCACTGAACAATATGCTTTTTAAATTAAGGCAATGGTGTTAACATATCTAATTAAGATTTCTTCCGAGTATTCTAAAAAATGGGCTAATAAATATAATTTATTTGGAAATGACTAGATGCTCCAACATTAATAGGAAGCCTAGTCTTTTTGACTTTTATCTGTGAATAAGTTGAGGCAGTTTTAAATAAAAAAGATATAAAATGGACATAATGGGAAGGGAGAAAAGAATTTTTCATCTTGCATTTTCTCATCTGTGATCACTTCATTTTAGTTAATAGTAATAGCAGCTTACAGACATAATACAAATGGGGGGGGCTTCATAAATTAATGAATTGTGCCATAAACACCAAGAAGTAAAACATGATTAATTGAACAATAAAATGAATGAATTGGTGCAGAAAATGTTTCAGATATTTAAAAAATATAATAGAATTATTACATAAAAGAAATTTAATTAATTTCGAGAATGATAAAATCGTTTTTGAAAATTCTGGAATCCAGAAATGTGTCATGTCCGAGTTCAATCTAATTTTCATTGATGTAAAAACATGCATCTTTACCTTAATACATAGGTGGCAAATAAAATACAAATTTTTTTATGTGGATTTGAATTACTGTGGGTAAGGAAACAATATATCCTATTTTGTATATATCCTATCTATATCTTCTACTCTTCTTCTCCTGTTACATAAAGTGACCCAGGATAAAATAAAATTTAATAACTTTAATATGCCACATTGGAACTGATTGAGTCCAAACAGGAAAAAATAAGGCTCAAAAGACTTAAGAGAGATATCATTGGAAATACTGGTATCTTAATTATTCTTACTCTAAAGGAAATTTAAATGTGTATGTTTTTCAAGTAATGCACTTTTATTTGAAAATATTCTTGAAAGCAAGAGTTGATATTTCCAATTATTGCTACAGATAAAATGTTAACTATTGCTGGATGATTAAAATTATTTTAAATATTTTGAGTATCTAGGTGTTGTAGATTATGGAAAATATTTTTAAAATGTGTTTCTAGATATACATAATTTATGTAATATATATTATATTTCAGAAATAGCTCTGCTGTAGAACTCCCCCACAATGATGAATCTACTTGGTTGTTGCAAGAATGCTCTCGTAATGATGCTGAAAAATTACTTGCTGGCAAGCCCAGTGGGACTTTCCTCATAAGGAATAGTCGGACTGGAGACTATGCTCTATCTATTATGTAAGCATATTGAAAGTCTATAATTATTAAACAATATATACTCTTAAAAAGTAAACTTGAAATTTTATTTTAAAAATTATATTAATTTTCTTGGTTTTAAAAGAACATTAGCTGGTGTGTTAGTTTTTTAATGCAAATTTGATCTGGTATTTTTATATCAGAATTTAATCTGTTCATATGTGCATGTTGTCATAAATTATATTTCATGTGGACCAGTTTCTGCCTTCATCTGTGGTCATTAGATTAACCAGTATATATTATATGCATAGCAGATACTCGTTTTATCCAAATTTAAGATAAAACTCTACATTTTGTAGAATATATTTGTAATATTATTAATGTGTTTATTGCAAGTATTTTCTTATTATGCAGTGCATGTGATATTCTATTATTCTAAAAAGCTTTTTCTATTTCGTTATAAGATTATCTTGTTCCCATAATATATGTGAGACTGTTTTAAAGCCATTCAACATGTTTTGAATTTTATATTAATACATTAAACAGAAAAAAAAAATCATAATTGGTAAAAGATTGCTAATTTTTAAAGAATTCTGGCATCATTTGTAAATTACATTAATTTTAGTAGTACTTCTTCATAAGCTTAACTCTAAATTTAGAAGAGGGGAAAAAATGAGTTTTTATTCCTTTCATATATTCAGTTTTGAATGAAAGAATTAAAAAAAAAAAAAGTTTTTTGAAATCAGTCGGATTTTGGGTGGTAAAGTTTTCTTGTCTCATTAATGCTTTATATCAGAATTTTGTAATTATATTCCATTAGAGAACTTCCTTCAGTGTAAAATTTCCAATACCCTATTATTAAAAATTTGATATGATCTGTCCATAGAAGATAAGATAAGCAATTAAATCAGTGCAGATTCCACTACATTTGCTAACAAGTGGTGATGAATCTGAAATAAAAATCTTAGTGTAAAGGTTTTAGTGCGAGTCTTTGCAATCTTGGTACTATTTTTTTACTTTTCATATAAAGTGTGAAGAAAGTATTGTAATTATCTAAAAATTTGTCCTCGAGTTTTTGATGAACTCCATGTTTTAGACCTCTTCGAGTTCAAAAAACACATCTAACATTGTCAAAGATAGGTACGGTAATTTGGTATATCTTCTTTACATCAAACTTGCAGATTTCAATTAAATTTGGAGTGAAATCCATTCAAAGTTAGTGTCCATCTGACTCTCCGAATATAAGTCGGCACATCATTACAAAACAAAATTCTACATGGAATAAATTTAGTGCACAGTTTGAAGTACCTATTAAATCTGGAACCACATTCATTCAGGGTTTGACTTTCTGCCAGTCGGATCTTTTAGAAACCTATAAATGCAATAATTTAAAAAATGCATATGAAATTTCATATGTAATTTGTCCGTGTATTTGTAATTTATGTTAACTTTTGTTTCCAGTTAGTTGAAAACAAAGCATCTAAAACTCAATTTTCAGGTACCTATTGCTAAATGTTAGGAGTTAATCGCTTAAAAAATTACATTACTTTCAAAGATTTAATATTTCATAACTATCAACAGCTATCAATTACCAATGCCGTGCAAATAATTTGCAGTCTTACTCAAGGTCTACAACTTTATATGGGAATGCAAGAAAGTATTTTGGAGACCTCTATCACTGGTTTCTTGCATGCTCCATATTTTAGAGGCCCTAATTTATATTTATTTTTTTATTAAAATTTTATATTGAGACTTACAGGGGTGTTTGTGCTCCGGGGATTTTGAACTTCGATACCCGGAAATTCCGGGGATCGTCGTTCAAAAGGAAGTAGGAATAATAATGAATTATTTATTTTGATCTGGGTAATTTTGTTTGCTTTGAAAGCAGAAAACGCAAGGTCAGTGTGTGTGGTGAAAACTTTTCCTTTCTTTCTCCAAAGGCAGTGAAAAGGGGGAAAAAACTTCTTTTTTGTTCTTTCCTTATTGCGAGTTATGACTCATTCCCCCGGTTCTCGGACATTCTCTTCTGGATTCTTTTCGGCAAGTAGGCGCGGCAGAAAAAAAAGGGAGAGACTTCGTTCGACCAGATGTGCGATCACGTGACCTGGGTTCAAAGGTCTTAATTTTGCAAAATTAATGGTTAATAATTATTATTCTCCCCCCCCCCCCTTCGCGAAACTCCAAAATGTCGGTAGTAAGTCCGTAAAAGTTTCAGGGGATTTTTTGAGGTCCCACAAACACCCCTGGACTTATAAAATTTACATTAATTAGTATATATTTTTTGTGTAAATAAATATAATGATAAATAAAGATTTAAAAAAGCAGGTTCTTTATTATTTATGTTGATTTATAAATTGTAACATGCTGTTAATTTCCAATTATTTAATTTTTAGGGTAAACGGTACAATCGGTCACTGTCTAATAAGAAAAACAGAAAGTGGATTTGGATTTGCTGAGCCATACGATGCCCATCCAACGCTCAAAAGCCTGGTCTTGCACTACGCACAGAATTCCCTCGAGGAGCATAACAGTTCCTTGAAAACGACTCTTGCCTATCCAGTTTTCTCTCTCGAGAGGGAACAGTATCTCAATCTGGCCAGTTAAAAGTCATTTTGCATCATTCACTTTTTTGATGGTGAAAATGGAAAAATAATATGCCAAAAGCTTATTTCTGGATGTTCTTAAAACTCCAGTTTTTGTCATTAATTTCACAGATAACCTTCAGCAACTTCTAAACGAGATCACAACCTTGTGTGAATAATATCATCTTAAAAAGGAATCAATCAAACACCAGTCTAGAAGAAACTAAAGTAACTGTTGGACAAGAATTCTTTTTTTCCCTATATTTGTTGAAAGACTTGTGATAAAAGGTGTTGAAAACTGGCTTTTCCGTGTTGTGTGGTTGTTGGCTGCTCTGAAAAAATAAAAAAAAGGTTAATAAATTTTAATATGGTGCAATCCTTTATAAAAATTTGATTCCACCTGTTCACATTTTTCAGACACTTCCTGTCTCTGTTCCAGAGGAAACTGATCAGATATGAAAATCTGAAAACATTACTAGCAAAAGCTGTCCAAAGATTGTTTCAAATCAGATCTTATACTGTGATAAACTTTTTTTTTTTCCTTAGAAAGTACTTATCAGTTTGATAATTCTGTGCTGAATTTGTACTCAAAATTCAAACTCGTGGGGGAAAATGTCAAAAGCATAGATTATGTAAATATTGTTTGGTACATAGTGTTGTAAGGACTATGCTGCTTAATTGTAATAGGGTTTTCATTTTCTACAAAAGAGCTAAACATTATCCTCTGATGTCAAGTTGTACATATTTGGGTAGTTAATATTTTGTAGAGTACATTTGAATTCTTCATTCATATATAGAATGTGTATTGTGTCTAAATTTCATTAGTGTATATCATAATTTTTCCTAAAAAAATGGATTATCAGTCTTATTTACTATGCCAAGTCCTTCTTCACAAACACAAGTGTTAAAAATTATTTCTTAGTTTATAATATTTTACATATTAGGTTCCAATGATAATTTGTGACATGTAATTGGAAGAGTTGCACTTTATGCTTAATGTTTGTAATTATTTTTAACTCTGCTTTGTATTTTATCATTATTTTGGATTTTTTGTATTTACAGTCATCTGGATTAACATGGAAACTTTTATAGATATTTTTATGAATATATTTTTGTTATAATTTGTTGCATATTTTTTTAAATAGTTTAGTTCGATAGTATAGCTTTTATTTGAAAAGAAGGCCTTGTGAAGGTCTGAATCATATTTATAATTATAAATAAAATTCATCTGTATCCCCCCCCCTTAAGCACTCTCAAATTAGGCATGATTTGTTATTTTGACGATTGTTTGTTATATATATTTGGTTGATTTTGTAAGACCTTTTAAACTTTTCTTGTAAATAATTAAAAATTAATTTCAGTTATTTGCATTAATTAAATGGTGACAATTTTGATATATATATATATATGCAGTTCTTATAAACATGTGTATGAAGTTTAATGAATTAGTACTTGTATTCTAGATGCTAGGAATATATCTATGAATTCTTGTGTTGTAATTAAATAGTAATCACAAATGTATATGTTAATTGTGAGCAATCCTGTGCAATGTTGTATATATTTAATTCTAAATATGCTCCTTGAGTTGATACAATTTTTATTATTGTGTAATTTAAAAGTTTGTTGATTTGCAGCATTTTTAAATAAAATATCATTAATTACATAATGAAAAGTGAACTGTTAACACTTATATAATTTTCTACATATATCTTTGTGACGAAGGACTTGGCTTATAATTTGTGCTTCTTTCAATGCATGTGTCTGTATATCTTGTATTCCGAGCATTTTCACAATTTCATTTGTCTAGTATCTGCATCATCGTAGCAAAGAGCATCTAGTTTTAAAAGTTTTTTAAATATGTATGCAGAAGTCAGTCTCGATCTTTTTCTTTTTTGTTAGTATAGTGTTTGACCTACTAAACATCTTCATTTATTCATTCTTCTGATGTATGTAACGAAAAAAAAATTAATATTCTTTTGAAAATGCTTTGTGGAAACAAGCTTTATGGACAGGTGATATGAAGAAAGTCAGTTTTCTCTTTCCATATCTACTGGGGAATTAGAAAGCTTTTTATTATTGCTTTGCCCATCATTTCCATTTGCGTGTTTTTTTTCTTGTTTATAAGAGTAAATATTTCATATTTTTTATTGTTTCA
Organism: Argiope bruennichi; assembly: GCF_947563725.1. Lineage (NCBI taxonomy): Eukaryota > Metazoa > Arthropoda > Arachnida > Araneae > Araneidae > Argiope > Argiope bruennichi. The sequence goes on along the minus strand of NC_079156.1, from coordinate 93,411,290 downwards.
TAAGTTGGAAATTTTATCTGTTTAATTGACTAACAAAAACAAAATCTATCTTTAAAAGAATTCTGCAACTATACATTTTTTTTTTTAATTTTTTTTATGTGAAGTGATTCTCGGTGAAAAAAAATATTGTGTGGATGTTTAAAAAATTATCATTGTTGGTTTTTTAAAAAAAATGTGTAAGAAATTATTATTATCTGTTACTTTTATAAAATATTTTTGTTTTCCCAGTATCTTTTTGATAATTGTACTAGTCATCGCTTGGTATAAATTGAAGCAGTAGCCATTTGTTATTATTTTCATTTTAATTAGAAAATTTTAGAGCAGCAAGCATTGTTGTGTATGTTGAAAAACAAATGGAAAAAAATTCTAAAAATTGTGATACGAAGTTCTTTCTGTGTGTATAAAAAAAAAAATTCTGTTGGTATTGATCAAAAGGATGGCTCTTCAGCTGTTAAAAGGTGAATTCTGACTAGTGTCCATCTTCTTTTTGTAAAGAGTACAAAGAACTGCGGGATTTTTGCCCAGAAGTTTCATAAATACTTTAATAAATTCCGTTTTTCATTAAAACATGTCATCTTTATTATTCTATTTTGTAACATTGCTAAAAAAAAAACACTATCCCATATACATATAATTATGTATATATAATATGTACATAGATTAATTTGGGTAGATGTTTGGTCACTAGAGACAATTTGCACATGGAGACAAAGTTGGAATATTTTCTTTCACACCAGAAGACAAGAACAAAAATGGGTAATTCTTTTCCTGTAGTGATTTTACTAAGAGGTTCTGATAGGGATTTATCACATGTTGACTTAAAAACGGGAATCTTGGGTATCTTTAAAAGGAATGTGTAAGTGTATTTTTATTCCTTCGTTTGTGGCATGAGATATTGCAGTACTAAACAATGTTTTTAGAGAACTATTGAAAATAATTAAATAAAGTTTTATTTAGATCATGAAGTAAGAGAATAAAGTAACATAGACTTAATTGGAATCCTAATTAATTTCCTATTTTCCTTAACTTTTTTTATCTTTAAAACACATATTTCATAATTTTTGAATTTGAACTAAATACCGTGAAATTTGGCTACACTGAAACATAAGAAACCATACTAAATATTTGATTTATGCAAAAATATGCGATTTAAAAGAAAATTAGATATAAATATGAAAAAAATGAGAATCTTTTATTTAAAAATATAGTATTTGATTATTTTTGATATTTAACAATTTTGATAAATTTTAATTTAATAATAATTGTAATTTCAAGTAATATATTAAATAAGTAACCTGTGTTGAATATCCTAAACATATAGTATTTTTTAAATTTTTTTTTTCATACATTTTAACCGTCTTTGGCATCTAGCTTGTACGCTCAGATTATAAACTTTTGGTGCTATCAAATAATAATGTAAAACGTATACTTTTTAATCTTTTTATTTGATTAGACCGGAAAACGTGAATTCAATTGAATGAGACAAAACAAATTATAATGCACTCAATTAAAAAGTATATATATATATATACACTACTAAATAAAAGCGGACTTGGAAATTCTGCGTCAGAACGAATGTCCAAAAGATTTTTTTTTTTTTTTGTCTTATTTTTAACATTAACAGATGGACTGATTGTTTTAATAGATGGATTTGAATTTCATAACATTAAAAATGTTATAAATTGTATATTATATTTTAAAAAAAATATTAAAACTAAGGAAAACATAGCGCAAAAATGAAATTGATTTCATTAAAAAGGTAATTTTTAGTGTTCTAAAATGATATAAAAACAATTTTTATGAGGTACTAATTTTGGAAGCTATGTTCGTTGATTTCCCTAAGTCATAGCGATTACCCATCTGGAAATGGTTAAAATCATTTTCGCGTTCGTTTAAATATTGTTTGACGCCCATTTCTTGATTTTTTTAACATCTTTCCTCAAAATGAAGGTTTCAAATGCGTCTTCTTCAAAGAATTTCGATTAATATTTTTCCGCTTCATCAGTTAGCGAAAAATTGAATTAAATGCAGCTTAACAATATTCAATAAAGCAATCTAATGTTCGTTTAGTGATGTGATTACGTTTGACTGTTGCCATTCGGCAATATGTTATAAATTGCTATTTCTCTGCCACGTAGGTTAGCGTTATATATATATATAGATAGATAGATATAGATATTTAACTGAATACGTTACCATCTACATCTACATATATTATATATAACGCTTACGTAATATATACAATACGCATTATATATTATGGATTATAATTATTATGTTCGAGTTTGTTAATTGTCGTTTGGCAACACAGGTTGCTTTCTTCAGCAGAAATATTTTGAAGGCGGTTTCAGTTGCTAGTAAACGAAATTTTCGAATTTACTTATCCTTTCCGCAAAGGATGTTATTGCTGTTTTCTTTTTTTACTTCTGGATTGTTTCCTGTTTATATCTTGAAGGAAACAGGTAAGATCTATCCATTTTTTTCCCCCTGTAGTGCTAATTTTTTCTTTTGGCCAAACTGAATCTGAACTCTAAAAGATCTTGATAATGATTTTCTCTTATTGAATTCTGCTAGAAATAAATTAAAAATGCATCCACAAGTTATTGAAAATTTTTGAAGGTGTTAATTCCACAAGTGAACTTGTTCCTTGGGTCAAAAACAATATTTACTTTACTTGATCTAATATTATGCTCAGCATCCATTTACCATGAAGTTCAATGCTACATTTCAGATTCGAATTTCGCAAAGGACCATAGTCCAGTCGTTACAACATAGTCAAATTTGGGCAAAATATGCAGTAGGGCCAAAACGATTGATTGGAATAGTGCTATGAAACGATCTTCATAAATTTTGTCGACAAAAGGTGTCTAAATTCATTTATGAACAAAATTTCAGAATCCATACCAGAAACAAACAAAAATCTGTTACATTACCAAATAACAATTTCCCCCACCCACCCATTGTGGAATTCCCCATGTCATAATTTCAAAAAGCTGAAGAATCTGTTTCATAAAAAAAAAAAAAAACAGCGCGTTACATTTCAGTTTTGTGCTGGAACAAGCACAAAAAATACATGTCAAAATTTTGTTACCCTAGTAGCACACAAATATTGTACAATATTGTGTGACATTGATCTATATTCGTAATATTATTTAATATCATAAAATATTGCACAATATTGTGCAACAAGCTGAGCTTTCTGGGTATCGCACTAAAAAAAAGCAAGAAGGAGCTATTGGAACAAAATGTGTACCATAACTCGAAACCCTCGTATGTTCTACTGGATGCTTAATAAAGTATATAATCGTCCAAATCAAGAAATAAATTCTTCAAATTTCATGTTTTTTAACCATCAATATATTTCGAATCCACTTCAACAAAGTAACTCTTTGCCTATATTCTGGAAACGATGGTATCCCAGCCAACTGGTTCAAAAATTTTAAAAAAATTCAGATTTAATGAAAATTACCTAGTTTTTTAAGAAGTGTTTTGAACCTATTAGGATGCAGATTAGTGAAAATATCCACTTATCATCCCAATTCCAAAACCAAATATAGATAAAACGAAAATCAATTCCTACAGACCAATCGCTCTCGCATCCCTCTTTTCAAAAATATTTAAAATAATAATGGCGCAGCATATTGTCCAAGATTTGCTTCTCAGCTAGAAAATAGAGCCTTTTATAAATGGCTTTCTTCCTTTAAGTGAAAATGAATTCGCCGTATATAGAATTCACACAGCCCTTTTTAAAGCACAATAATAAAAGAATTACTTCATTGGTTTTAGTTTAGATATTAAAAGTCCATATGATTATGTGTATATTGATGAGCTTATATTCAAGTGTCTAAGCTTGATATTTCTGATAATATTCCAAAATTCATTCATACTTTCTTCATAATAGAACACTTTAAATTCATTGGAGAAATATATTTTCTACCACTAGAAATTTAAAGAAAGACCTTCTTCAACGCAGCATTTTACTGCCAATTCTCAGATTTTTTTTTGAAACTTTTAATAAAGTGGTGGACTGCTCTGTTTTTGCTGATGATATCTTTTATTTTTTTCTCTTGTCTGGATTATATCTAAAAAAACACTCTTCAAAGTACTATGGAAAACGCCTAGAGATTGTGTAACTGCTGTAATTCAATGTTCTATAACCGACCACTCAAAACGAAAGCTCCATTATGTGCCTCGGGTCACTTACAGGGTTTTCCACTGCCTTGGGAACAAACTATTAAATATTTAGGTTTAACGCTTTCCAAAATAAACTCAAATGAGATTAACTTTAAAAAACACCACCTGACCAAAGCCCTTAGAAATATCAATGCCTTAATATCTGTTGCCTACAAAACTTATGTACCTAGAACAAAGGATCTCGTCAATATCTGCAATAACAGCATATGCAGGTTATTTTTTTTTATAGTTGTGCAGTTACTAATAATTTTTCTAAAACTCATTTCAAAGCTTGCTATACCATTCAAACAATGGCTCTCAAAATTGTTCTTGGTCTTCCTAAATGGACTTCAAGCGTTGTCTTCGTAAAAATTTCTGGTTAATAAATTCTTTCAGATAAAATAGATTGCTGATACTTAATAAATTGGCTTCTCAATTCTTTATTAAACTTATAGCAAATGATACTGAGTCACTTATATCAAAAATCTAAACTCGGCATCCAATTGATAAAAAAAAAATGAAATGGAAGTTGTTAGCATGCTTCATGAATCGAACATTTTTTCTAGCCAAATTATTTTCCTTCCTAATTTCCCATTGTCCGGAATGAAATTTGCAACATATTTCTTCACAAATTCAATTTCCAAAATAAAGCACAAACTGCTTCTATTACCAAAATTCTCTTTCAAGAAACTCTCAAGAAAGAATTTCAAGATTTTCTCAGCCTCATGGATGTATACAAATCGGAATTTTATCCCTTTTTTATCACAGATTTAGTAAATATTTAATCCTTTGGTTATCGAATTGATCCTATTAATTCTATCTTTATAATGCAAGATCTAGCAATCAGTCTTACCACTGATAACTTCGCATTTCCAGAAAAAAATCTTTTGTTGTTAACAGATAGTTTTTCTGTCCTTTAAACCTTGAAAATTTTATCTATCAAATCTTCGTGAATTATTCAGGGAATAGCTAAAAAAATTTTAATTAGAATAAATCTCTATAAAAAAAAATGTATTGGTAGGGACTCCAGAGCATTCAAACCTAACTTGGAATGAAAAGATAGATTATCCAGCATAAATGCTCGTGGTAGCGGATTGCTGTTGAAGATATAATCTCGTTTTATCAAAAACCTTCGCTTTAAAATATACACCAAATTTATTTTATAGCAAGTATCAAGAAGCTTTAGGCTATATTCCATCTATTCTATCCTTTACCACATGGTTTAAAGATTGAAAAGAAGATTTAATAATCTAATTACCCGGATGATCAACGTCCGAGCTCTACTGAATAAATTTGGACTTTATAACAACATTGACTATCTCTAGTGAAACCCATAAAATGACATTGAACACATTCTCATGCAATGTTTGAAGTATTCCATGCAAAGAAACTAGTTGGAGTGATCTGCCCAAAACTTTCTCGCATACTCTCTAATAAGTGTTATCCCAGAGAATGCGTTGCATGGCATTGGCGTACAGTATTACGAAATATTAACCTTTGGCGGGAATTCAGCAATTTTACTGAATCTGTCCTCGAGTTTTTAGCAATTAACCCTTGGTATGCAGTTAACAGTATTCAAAAAACAAATTTGTATTTTAGATGCATTTTTCACAACCAATAGCAACAAAAATTTGAGATACAACTACAATTGTTGCTACAAAAATCCCATACCAAATTTGATATATTTAAGTCATTGCGTCTTTGTGTTATTACCTTTACATGTTTCTGAAAGTATAGACGGATAGACGGTCAATCCCTTATCGGATTTGGCTCAAAATTAGAAAGGTGTCTAAACTATAGATGTAAATTCTGTGTATTGAATTTAATCAATCCAAATTTCTTTGTTTTTCAGTTTTTGTGTTAAATTATATCTTAAAAATCAGACGGATTTCTGGGCGGATTTTACTCAAAATTAGATAGAAATTTACAAATTTGGTATGATAACCAAATTTCATCCGTCTAGTTCAAAGTGTTTTTTAGTTATGTCACAGACAGACAGACAGATATTTCCCAAAAATGTGTTTCTCGAACTCAGGGAAATCTAAAGCGTAAAGATTCGTCAAAATATCGAGTTCGAATTTTTTGATGATGACTATACTTTTTCTATACTACGAGAAAATAAAAATATACGAGAAAATAAAAACTTTTGGAAGGAACTCACTTTCATTCACTAAGAAATTTCGTCTCTTAAAATTCTGACTCTGGCATTAAGGGATGACAGCCTTTGTAGCTACCCCCTCCCCAATTGATCCATTTCAATAATAATTGGAGTTGGATAGTACGAAAAAGTGAGTTTGAGTTAATTAAATCGAAAAGGAGAAATCAGAAACAAGGATACAATCCAAATGAACGAAGTATAGGAGTTAAGCGTTTTTGAGTCCAGTGCTGCAGTACAGTTTCCAACCAATAGCAGCGTCGTGAATTAATTTCGCCACTTTGAAGTATAACTAACCACTCAGAATGCTGTATCATTTTTGCTCAAGTTTTAATTAAAAGCAATATATGTAATGATATTTTAAAATCTATCTTAAATCCTAACTAATTTCATGATTTTTATTTTAATTTAGCCCATATTAACTTCATTCTAAAATGTTCTCTTATTTCCTGAAACAATTCCCACTTTTTATTTAATTATTTTAATAATTTGATAAAACTAAATTTAATAGAATTGCTGATTTTTGCATTTTCACACGCTTAGAGCGAAGGGATAAAAATGATTAATACATTCTTTTAATGATACTCAGGATTCCCTTTCCTAAGTACACACGTGGCAAAGAAGTCCTTATCAAAATCTCATAGTAAAATCGCTGAAGAGGAAACATTTGTGTCTCTCTTTTACTCCTGTGTTGCAACGTAGACCGGAGCAACTTTTATGAACATTTTTGGTACAAATTATGTCTCCCGGATAGAATAAATCGAAGTTAACCGTTTGCACTCGGATGAAGATTAGATTCTCACTCACCATTCAAGATGGTGCATCATTTTGATTTATTTATTTAATTTTGATTGTTGAAAATACCTGCAGAGTAGTAAGAAGATGCAAATTAAACGGGAGAATTCAACTTAAAAAAATTAATTTATTTTTTGGAGCAATAAACAAGTTTTTATATTAGGTGAATAGTTATGCATTGAATTGCTGCACACACACACACACACACACACACACACACACACACACACACACACACACACACACACACACACACACACACACACACACACACACACCATTTTGAAATAAGACGTGCTTCACTAAAAGTTGTTGGCATGACACTAAGTTAATCTTATTAACATTCACCATCTTCAGAGATTATTTCAATGTTATTAACATTTTATCGACTCATTTTTATAAGAAATAAAAACAGTGGAAAAGAAATATAATCTTAATTTTTATGCCTTTTAGAATTCTATATATTTGCTTTCTAGCATTTATATAGATAATTCTCTGCTGTAATAATTAATTCAAATTACAATCTCAATGTTTAAAAATTGTAATTTTAGTAATGGATGATTTAGTTTTTAGTAAGTGATTAAAAATGAATGCTGATAGTTCTTATGATTTAAATAATTTAACTTTTCTTTTGGAAATGAATATTTTTATAATTTCTTATTACTAGCAAAAATGCGTAACGAGCAAGCGAGCTGGTATCACTTGGTGATCCCTAAAGAGTGGCAACGTGATTCTTGGGAATTGATAAGCGAAGCGAGCAAGGGGATGGTAGGAATATGGAATAAAACAGACTTGCTTTATACAAGGTAAGGATTTGATTAATTGACAAAAGAAAATTTTTTTGTCATTCTTATTTTCGTATTAATATTTTAAAAGCAGAAATATAATTATTAATCTGTATTATACATATAATTTATTATCATTATACGAGATTCAAAACATCAAAGTCCATCTGAAAATATCTCTCATGTTGTATCAGAAGGGTGCATTCATTTTATTAAACTAAATTGTATTTTGCTCAAGTATTTAAATGGAAAAAATTGCACTTCAGTGCGATTCTTAAATTTACATTAAAATCTTTTTTAAAAAGCATTTTTTGTCAGATACTTATGAAATAAAAGAAAAAAAATTATTATCAATTAAAATTAGAACCTTCCATTAATATTGCCAATTGAATCATAATTTTTTTATCCCTATTTTTATCAAAAAAAAATCAATTATATTTTATGGCAGTGGTTTTTCATCCCCCTTTTTCAATATCAAATGTTAAGGCATGTTTCTTTCCAGATGTTTCTACGAATATTGGTTTGATTGATATATGCGTATGAGGAATATTAGTTTCCCATTTTCCTAAAATTTTTAAAATTGGATTTTGAATAAATTATTCATTGAAATTTATTAATCCTTGCATTTATTGATTCATTTTTATCATTGGATATATCATTTCCCCTCTTTTGATTCATTTTTATGTATTTCTTATTTTCAGTATATTTTAAATGTACTGATATTAAAAAAATTTAGTTTTGGCTCTAGTTTTATAAATACTAGCCGCCTTTGGCATCCAGTGTGCTTGCCGTTAATATTGGTTGTGTCCGATTTCAATAAAATTTCCTTTATATTTAACTTGATGTTAATGATGCTCGCAACACCAAGGGATTTTAATCTTCAAATTGCCATGGATGTTAAAACTAATATTTTAAAAATCTCGCATATGTTCTCTTTCTTGTATAAATTAACCTTCCTAACGATGTCAACTTAAAGAATTGTGAGATCTTTGAGACCGCAGGAATTCTCAAGAATGTTTTTCAAAAATTTCTAATATTCTAAAAATTTTAATTAAAAAATATTTTATAGAATTGTGTAACGTTTTAGAGTGCTCCAAAATGTTATCAAAGCTTTTAAAAAGTTCTGTAAGTTTCAAAAATAGCGTCTAAAAATATTCTAGAATATTTCTAAGTGTTACAGAATTTTAATCTTTTAAGGTCATCACCTCTCTTGTAGTAGCTGCGGTAGAAATACCTAAACGTCACATTATTTGTGCTTTGATACTAATTGCAGTATTGAACTATTACTAAGGTTTAGTTTACTTTTTTATCGATAGATAAAGACATGATTCATCCAAAAATAGATTACGTTAGGTTTTTTCTTTGTGTTCTTGCGCATTCATTAAAAAGCGTACCGATGAAACTTTAAATCAATAACAATAAGACATGTCGAGATGATAGTATAGTGTAAGTGTAATGGTGAAATTAAAACTGATATAGAAAGATTTGATATATTTTTTTATGCTTCATCAGTATCTCTATATCAATTGCAGAATTAAAATGCCGATGCCAAATTAAAATGTAATTTCAGAAAAAAGCTTACTTATTGAAGCCCTTTGACATTTTCACCGAATAATAAACCTCTCAAAAGTGGCAAAGGTCCCAGGTGGTGATGAAAGATGCATCCTGTGAATTAGTAAACGGTTTTTATCTGTAAAATCTTGAAAAAAAATTGGCAGTCATTTAAAAATAGCTATAACTCTATTTATTGATAACTTGATTAAGTGAAAATCTGAATCAGAGGCGGCGGCAGAGATTTGCCGACAGGGGGCAAGCACAATATCTCTAATTAGGCTTCAATATTACTCATAATAATTAATTTTACATTTAATTAAAGCAAATCAAGTAATATTTAGCTTCTTTTCTACTCAAATGCTAATCCTTTCTTTCATTGTTAAAACTTTACAAAAATATTTTTAAAAAATTGTTCTCAGTTTCTTTTACTGACCATCAAAAGTTTGTCCATATTTGAGTCCATTTCTTTATAAGACTCTTGAGATTTAATTTTAGAAAAAATATGGTTATTTTGCATTCTAGATTGTATTATATAGATAGAAACACAGATTGCGCCAGAATGGCGTGTCATGCTGAATGAACAAATGCATGCTCTTATTATTTTATATCGGAAGCTATATAAAATAAATGCTGAAACAAAATCTTTTATACAAGAAACTTTTTTAGAAATCCAGAATAATAAAAAAATATTCGATGATTTCGCCAAATATCGATTTTTCAGCATAGTGCCCTACCTAAAATATTTGTTAAGTAAAGATTGCAACAACGAGCAGGAATTCAGATGTGTTACGAATCCGAGGTGAATAAGTGCGCGTGCTCTATAAAAAATTTTTATAATTCGGATACAAACAATATAGAATGTGGAAAAGATACAATGATGTTGTTTCTTAAGAACACTGGAGAAAATATTTTGTAAATATATATTTAAATTTACTATTTTATGTAAGATATGAAAAATGGACTGCTTAAACATTAGACCCCCAAGTATTTATTTTCCATTATATATTTAGGTTTAAAAAAACAATGCATTCTATTAAAAAAACAATTAGATCTTGAATATGAATTCTCCTATTTTCATTTTTAGGCATGCGTTCTTATGGTTAAGTACTTTTTTAATTCGAAGCTATTGCAAGCTAATATTCCTCCCAAAAAAGTGAGTTTTATCCCCTCAGTTGCATGCATTGGTTATTTTTAACTCCTTCGTAAACAATGACGAATCTGATTCGCATATCGAATAACTAAATTTTTAATTTTAATTTTGCAATTAAGTGAAAGTGTTAAGTAATTTAAAATGCAAAAATTATTTGAAAATGCATCATTAGCTCAAATGCCCTTATATTATTTTAGGGATTAAAAGAATCATTATTGTCTCAAATAAGATCTGCCATCTAATCAGAAAGTTAAGCAAATTTGTATGTCAAGGGATTAATGTGTATTTATGAATATTCTATGAATAACTTTTTAAAACATCCTTTTATCAAGACATCTTTATTAAAAGTCTATTCAAAATGTAAAAGCATCTAAAATGATATAGTTTTTTCGGCGAAAATAATTGAAAGTAAAAAATATAAACGACATGTTCTCCGATTACGTAGTCATAATATTGAATGCAGAGTCAGAAGAATTTAGGTAGTAATTTATATAACAAATTTATTGCGTACTTGGTTAAACTCTTTTTGTGTAGCTAAGAAGCTACCATATCATAAATATTTTTTTTTTTGTCGTCATTTGTAGTCAGTAATATTTCTTTAGTGTAAAAATCGTACCCTGATAAATTATATTGTACTAGAAAACAGATATTTTACTGTTAAATAAACTTAATTTAAACTATACAATTTACTTACTCCAGTGATTTATAATTAATTTACATTATTTGGCATACAACAAAGTAACTCTTCTTAGCACGCATATTGCACAAGAGTGTTTAGAGAAAAGAGTGTTTTATTAAATTTATTTTCACCATTAATTTGATTTTAGTCAAAGAATTCTCACAGTGAAATAAATTAAATATATTTATCAATACGCTACCGAAGGAGTAAAAATGAAGTGTATAAAATGGCGATTAATTTTAGAACTTAAATTTGAATAATGAATTATGGAAAACAATTCTATCGTCCTATTCATGAATAATATAAAAGTATCAATTTCTGCAATAATTCCACTGGAAAGTACTCGAAGTGCTCGATGCAAAAATTTTTTTCTCTCCATAACCTATAAAAAAATCTTAATCGAAGGACAAAGATTAGAAGGGGAAAATGTGATGTCTTATTCACTTACCAGCTTATTGATTATTCTGCTAAATAATAGTATACATTATATGATGAATGAATATTATAACATTTAAATCAGATGACTGAGAATTTGAACTTAACGTCGACATCGATCGCATTGAATTCTTAGTCGAGTGATCAAACTTTTTTGGCAAAATGGGACGTGTCTTATGTCTTAATCACATGTCGCCTTGTCGGTTATATTGCCAAAAGTAGTGCAAATTAAAAGCTTGATGAACGACATTTGAATCAAATGTCTGAAAATCTATGGATATAGTTTTTTACACTCACCGCATTCAATTCATAGTCGGCCAACCAAAAATTGCCAGTAAACTGCGCCTATTACCTTTCCAATATCTTATTCGTTTTTATCTTGTCGATTATATTGCCAAAAGTAGTACACATTATAAACTGGATGAACGACATATGAATTAGATGTCTGAAAATCTGTGAAATTAACGTCTGTGACATCCATTGCTTTCAGTTCTTTGTCTGTATATCGAAAATTGTCCGCAAAATACGGCATCTTATTGTCCTGCCATCCTATCAAATATTTTGCCAAATATAGTCAAAACGTTTTAACCGTTACTTGGATATTTCGACAGTTTAAAATTTATTAACTTTAAGGTGGTTTTTAAACAATAATATTCGATAATCCTCAATCTTTTGCCGACGAAGGGGGGGAACTGCCCCCCTACTACCGCCGCCTCTGATCTGAATGCGATTTTTGATATTACAACATTTCCTGACCATGATTACGGGAGTGAAATGTGGCACAGTTTTGCTGCAAAGAATAGGCAAAGAGAGGACGAAAAACCAAGTTTGCAGCTTTTAACAGTTCAAAAAGAGGGTTTCCTATTTAAGGTAGAAACGTTGGAATCGAAACTAAAGAATTGTTTGGGCAGCAGTTTAAGACAGTTAAGATTACCTTTATTGCATCCCATTGTCCGAAGAAAAACGCTGTAATTGAGAAATCAAATTTAAAGACTCGTATGTCATTTGAGAAAAATTCAGGTATCTACTATACTTAAATTGTGAGCTCTAGCGCCATGTGTTATATAAAATTCTTCTAGACGTCCTTATTTATATTGGAGGTAAAAATATAGGAAAAGCATCTTGATTCAAAACAGACCATTAAGATTTATTAATAAACTTTTCAACTTGAATATTATAAATTAATGCTTCATTTTAATCACGAGAATTGAGGCAAAATTTTTGTTATAGTACTGGAATAAATTTTTAAAACTTATTTTAATGAATATCCGTTTGGATACCCGTTTATTATATTCTATTTTTTATGGTTGGCACATGTATCTCCAGGATTTAAAAATTTGTTCTTTACCCATAAGCATCTGCACATTCGCAGATATGACCAAATATAACATATCCGGCTAAAAACGAATTTGCTTTAAAAATGGAGGTTTTCTTAAATTAAGGAAACATATTAATAGAAGAAAAGAAAAACAATTTTCAGTAATATTCATTATTTTGCATTTTAAATATTAGTAATTCATTTACATGCTTAATAATAAATCTAGGGTTATAGTTAAATATGTATTGCAATCTTGTATTTATTACAGGGTAGGACGTTCGATGAAATATATATATATCGATCACCTGATGGATAAGTATCCGATTATCGTGTTTCCCTTAGACAATCGGCCTAGTGTTAAAATCGGCCACGTGCATAGGAAACGCTCGGAGAATCACAATATGCAATGAATGGTTTTCAATAAGTGTCACCAACTTGAAAATAATAAACATAGCTTATAGTTTAAATGGTAAATACAGCTTCTTATTATAATTTATATTTTTTCTTAGATACAGCAATTTTCACTTCTGCAATTCAATTTTTTATGCTGAAAATCCATATTTTTGCGATTATTCTAAATATATTAGATGCCAGTATTTTATTAAACCTGATTTTTTTTTCCTTATTATTTTCTTTTTTGTTTATTTATACAGACTTCACGATTTCACGAAAGTGGAACAAGATAGTTGATTTAAAGGGGAAAAAAAATGAGATTTGGTTATAACAAGATTGTCAGTTTTTATATTTTGAAATATTGTATTAAATAATATAAAATTAACGTTTTCTTAATATTGGTATAATATAAAAATATCCTTGCCATCACTACTAAAAAATGTTTTTAAGAGTTATAAGTTGTTTTTAGTCTATATCTAAATTATAGTCTTGTGGTAATTTTTATAACAACAGTAAATTGTTACTTTATATATCAAACTTTTTCTTTAAAATAAAATTTTGAATTTATATTTAACTCGTTTTGAAATAAAATTTGTAGAATTCATCGATATAGAAGGATTCATTCTAAAAGAAAGATATTATTACTACTAAAAAGATAGATATAACTACTAAAAAATGTTTTTAAGAGTTATAAGTTGTTTTTAGTCTATATCTAAATTATAGTCTTGTGGTAATTTTTATAACAACAGTAAATTGTTACTTTATATATCAAACTTTTTCTTTAAAATAAAATTTTGAATTTATATTTAACTCGTTTTGAAATAAAATTTGTAGAATTCATCGATATAGAAGGATTCATTCTAAAAGAAAGATATTATTTTTTGTTTCGTAAAATAAAAAACAATTTTTGACATTCATCCTTTGGATAATTTAATCAGAATATATTTTCTTTTATCCCTAAGTAAAGATAAACGGAGGAAAAAAAAAATTCTTTGAACCTAAAGAAATATAGAAGATTTTGGTGCTGCCATCTACTTAGATAGCTATAAACTAAATTAATATATCTTGCTTCATGCTGCCATCTAGAAAGGAAACTGAAGTAAAATGAATTAAAATTGCTTTATTTTGCCATTTATTGTACAAAAAAATAAAATTTGCTTATGTACAATGTTTTTAAATTTCTGAAACTATCAATCATTCGATAAGATCTAATATTTAAAAAACGAAACAAACATTTTTCAGAGATTTATTCCAAAAGCAACCAAAAATTCAGAATTCTATAGAATTTATAGGAAAATTAAAAAGAATTTTTTCAGGCAAATATAATACAGATGAAAATTAACTTTATCTTGACAATTGACAATACTTTAATTATAACTAATGATTTAATTATACTTGACAATTAACTTTAATTATAACAATTTTATTAGCAATTATAACAATTTCTTGCAATTGAATGACGAGTTTCACAAGAAACTGTAAAGCAAAGTAACTATACTATGTTTCTAAAATGGGTCGTATGCTTCGTTCAGTAAAAGCAAATACGAATAACTGCGTTTAAAAGAAAATATTTGATATATTTTATCGAATTTCCTTTCAAATATTGTAAATAATTTTTCTGCACTATGTAGCAGTGTATCGCGGAATGGGCGCATTGGACCGGCGATAATACGGAGTCACTTGCCCTACTGTCGGTAACTGCTTGCTCCCCCTCTGTTCGTTGATGAGAAATTAAAATTTTTGTCGACAAAAACCTTCACCGTTTCAGAAAGGTAGAAAACTGAATATCAAAGATATCGATAACTTAAATACTGTCTTAAATTTATTACTTAGTAAATCATCGAAATGAGCTATTTTTTCTGAATTTGACGACCCGATGAACAGTTCGTAATTACATTTGGCAGAATAACATACATAGAGACAAGAGAATCGGATGTCGAGTTTAGCTGATTGTTTTAATCAGGCAGTTAAGATATAAATGTGATTGATGAAAATTTGTATGAATCGTGACATTTATTGACTGATGATTTGCCGGCGGAATTGTTAGGGAAAAATGAGTGATATTTTCATACAAGACCGGAGCGTTCGAATAATGCAATAAATTCATGGGCACCTTCCGACTTGTTTTCCCCGATTCAAATGTTACTGAATACTTGTGAAAAGAAGTGAATGTCCAGTTTTATTTGTCCAGTCATTTCTTTTTACAGAAATAAAAATTTCAAGTTATTAAAATTTATTATATTTTGCTTCTTTATGACCTTTCGTTATCTGGTGAATGGCTAAAACCAATCAGGTGAAAACAAAGGCCAGTTGCTGTCACTAATTTCTTGCAATGTAGGTTTGCTAAGAATTGCTTTATTGTTGTCAAATAATCTGAATTCATCTTAAATCAGTGGTCTAAGTAAAATGTGTAAATTTAAATTAGATAAATCTAATATATACATAACATATCTATTTCAACGATTTAATTTATTATACTAATATTAACTAATTAAATATTGCTGATTGTGATTTGACAACTAATTATGTGATATATGGTAAACTATTATGCACAGTTAAAGAATTCATACAAGAATGCTTTAAATTTTTTTTAGTCCATTCCAATATTATCCCAATATATTATTATTTGATATCTAATATATCCAATATTATTAGATATCATATTCACTGTTATAAATAAGAAATTGGAATGTGTATTTTTTTCCTCCTGTTATTTTTTAAACAGTAAATTATATTATTGTAATTGTTTCTGTTAATGACATATAGATAAACGTATCTTGTTAAAATGATTAATAAATTTTTTTTGATAAAATATCTACCACAATAAAAAAAAAGTTTTTAAAATTTTGCAAAACAAATGCTTATTTTTGAGAACACCCAAGCTCACAATAGCTCCAAGAAAAAAATTCTTAAAAATAGTCCCTCATATTTAAAAGATGAAGATGGGCGGATTCGAATTTAAGAATAGGTAACTTGTTTTTAAATACATTCATTCTAAAATTTTAATTCCGTAAATTCACATTTTCTAATTTAAAATTCTTATTTGAAATTCAAAAGATTTTTTTTTATATAAATAATGGCTTTGCAAAATCTAAATCATAAAACAATAAATATTTTTCAAAAAAGAAATACGTTCTGTTTTTGTTTTTTCCCTGCATATGAAAATTTTCATCAAAGATCTGTTTAGAAATGTAATTAATGTATCAAGTGGTCAAGGAATCAATAATTCCCATTGCTGCTTGGAGAGTTCTAAAAGTTATTCTTAGAGAAAATTTAATACTGTTCCATGTTTAAAGTAGGTTCGAATGTTCCCGTCACACTTGGTCGCTTCAGATTTTAAATTTATAAAACATTTCTATCTTCTGCGACAAAGACTGACTGAGTTATGAAGCTGTGAATATCAATATTTTAGGACAATCAACAATTTCATAATTTTAGACTAATTTACCTTGGAAAATCTCAGGGTGCTGATTAGTGTAGCTTCTTTGAGACGATCGATGAAGTGATCTAAAATTACGTGCTTTTATAAAATATTGGGTTGGCAACTAAGTAATTGCGGATTTTTTTTAGAAAATCAAAGACAATTTTTTCATGGAACTAAATAACTTTATTCTGTAATGTATTGCCCATTTTGATCAATGGCATTTGCCATCGTTCAGGCAGCATCATAATCCCACGTTCATAAAACTTCTGGTTTTTATTAGCAAAAAACTGAATCAGGTACGATTTGACATCATCATCATTATTGAAATTTTTACCATGCAAGGCGTTTTGTAAAGATCGAGACAAAAAGTAATCAGATGGTGCAAGGTCATATGGTGGATGTGGCAAAACATCCCAACCAAGCTCCAATAATTTTTGCCGAGTGACCAAAGATGTGTGTGGCCTTGCATTGTCATGATGGAATACAACACCTTTTCGATTTGTCAATTTGGGCCGCTTTTCTTCAACTGCATTGTTTAATTTCGTTAGTTGTTCAATGTAGACATCAGAATTGATCGTTCGGTTGGGCGGTAAGAGTTCAAAGTAGACAATTCCTTTGTAATCCCACCAAACTGATAACAAAACCTTCTTTTGATGAATATCAGCTTTTGATGTTGGTTCCCCTGGTCTACTCCACGATCTTTTCCGCTTGATATTGTTATAAACAACCCATTTTTCATCGCCAGTTATCAGTCGATTTAAAAATGGATCATTTTCATTACGTTTCTTTTGCAAATCGCAGATTTTCAATGCATGTATGTGATACATGAAGCTTCTCTGCAATCTCTCGTGTCGATCCGAATCGATTATTGTTTTGATTAGGTCGTCAACTTAAACTGGACGACCAGAGCGTTTTTCATCTTTGAGTGAAAAATCACCAGAGCGAAATTTGGCAAACCAATTTTGACACTGCCGTTCTTTTAAGCCTTCGTCACCATAAACAGCACATAACTTTTTATGAGCTTGCGATGCGTTTTTCCCTTTGCGGAAATAAAAAAGCAAAATATGACGAAAATGTTCCTTTTGATTTTCCATTTTTCAACGAACGCCAAACGAAAACTGCGCAACCGATCTAAAAACTTTTTTTACTTATTGACAGCTGAATTGCCAACTATCAAATAACAAAATGTGTTTTACATTTGTACTACGTCTGCAAACCTAAAAATTCAACTGAAGCCATCTATGAGTGAAATCCGCAATTACTTAGTTGCCAACCCAATAGCAATATTCAAATTTTCTTAATTCAGTGAACTTTCATTCGTAGTACAGTTTACCTTTCTATTTTAATTTAAAATGTTAATGTCTCAAAAATAATTAACTAAATATACTTATATAATCGACAGGCTGTATAAAAATATAATATTTTATAATTCATCGCTTCTGCTTAAAATGATATTCCTTACTTCATTTAGACTATTTTTACTTTTAGATGTATGCGCCTTTACTAATAGCATACGTGTAGCCATTTTAACAAATATTCATATCATTACCACGAGACGTAATTAAAATATATTTAAACGAAAATAATTTAAAAGTTTATAATATTAAATGAAACAACTTAACTTGTATTGAAACGATTTTTGCAACGAAAAAGAAGATTTATGTTTTATGTGAATGGCAACAGTGTGAATAAACAAAAAACGAATTGGATGTCGAGTTTTGTGGGTTATTTATTTTAACTAACCTGTTTTATTATAATTTGGACAAAACAATATGTCTAATAGGAAATAATTGTTTCTAAATTCGATGTTGAACTATTTCTAAATAGGTGTTAATTGTTTCTAAATTAGGTGTAAATCTAATAACTGATTAGAAATTAGGTGTTGGGATCCAATTAGAGTTTGCTTCAAATACTGTAGAATTATTGAATTAATAATATAAATATTTTAATAATTCACGGAAAACTTTTTCTTTCTACAAAATATCATATTTCATGCTTATTTCATTTCTTGCAGACGTATGTTGTAAATTGCACCTTTATAAATTTAGTCCACAGTAAGAGACCTGTATCCAACTTAAACTGCTAATATGAGCATTTATACAAAGACAATAGGTTGATAAAACCTAATTTTTCCCATACTCTCGTAATGTGCTCGATCAGATTAAATTTTATTTTTTATGAATTAAATTGCTGAAATAAATATGCTTTAAATATTTTTTATTGCTTAAACATTGAAACTTTCTTTATGTATTAAAAATTATGATTGAAAAGATGTATTTTTTTAAATTTTAAAATAACATAAAAATCGTTTTTATGCTGTAATATTTTCAGAAACTACCATTGAAAAATGCCACAGTTTCATGTAGAAATGTATTTTTACTTAATTAAAATTCTGATTGCCATTTTTCTTTATTTTAATAGCACTTTAAATATACGTAGATTTAAATCTTTAACAGTTTTTCTCCAGATTTAAGCAAATGTCTTGTTTGCTTTCCTAAAATATGCTTTGCCCGTAATGGTTTGTATTAAGAACAAGAAAGTAATTCGGATTTTAAAACAAAAACGGAAATATATCTCATCTTTAATGGTGACTTTTATAAACATTTTTAGTCTTAGCTTTTTTTCCCTTGTATTATCGTTCGTGATATGTTTAATATTCTTTCAGAATTTTTACGATTCTTGTGGGAAAATGCGCTTAAATTATATTAAAAAATTGATTCTATAAAGAAAAAATATTTATGCAGTAAAAGTATTGGTATCATTGAAAAAATAATTATTTTTGAATTCAAGATGTTGTAAAATTAATTTTTGTACTGTTATAATTTTTTGTATTGTTTGTATTATATTATTTTGTATTTCGGATGTTACCACAGAAAAAAAATCGCTTATTTTTTAATTAAACATTTAATTAAGTTTCTAAAAAAGCACATTTGCACACTCCGAGGTATATATGTGCCGAGTTTGGTATTTCCGGGTCAAATGGTCAGGTCAGAGCGCCAACACACAGAGATAACAAACACATTCATCTTTATTTCTAGTACAATAAAAGATATATTTGGAAATACAATAAAAACATCATTCATACGTTTTTCATTTATTCGTCATTTCTTCTCTGTCCCGATTCATTTGTAACTACTGTAAAGGTAACACACTCAATATATACGGTGCAAAGTTTCGAATATATTTTTCGTTCTCAAAGCAAACGAGCGGCGTTTTCCTCGCTCATTTGGAGCTCACTTTTGTGCGTTTGTGGGTATCAATGTATCACTACCCACTATGCAATCTGGCCAGCAAGAACTTAATATTTCTTTCTTAACTCGAGAGTGAGATAACTTCAACTTCTTCTGTAAATCTTTTTATTTCTTATTTTTGTTGTATGAATAAATATTTTCTTGTTCCTTGTTAAAAATGCCGTTGCGTCGTTTCATGAAGCTCTGAACAATTTTAAGTGGAGGAATCATTCCATATCCCCACAGGTTTTGTGACATGTAATATCGATATCGCAAATATCGAAAATATTCTGAAATTATTAATTAATAGAAGACAAATTTTCTAGAGCTATTTTAAGAGACGAAAAAAAAAAAGTGAGGTTATTCCACTTCCCTTTAAAGTTACCCTCTCCCCCCCCCCATATATATACTTTTCTTCAAAGTTATAGAAGCAGTATAATTTTGGTAGAAACGTGATAAAGAAAATGGCATTTTTGGAATTTTGGATTCGATTTATTTTTCCACGGGAGCCATAATTGTATATGGGGACGAAGTTGGAACATGTTCTTTCGAAATTTTTCCCTTTAGTGATTTTAGTGAGAGATGCTGATAGATTTTTTTGACACGTGTCGATTTGGGAAGGGAACTTCTAGATATCTTTAAAAGAATTCAGTTGGCTTTAGGGATTTTTATCTCTTTATTCGAAGCCTAAGAATCAAAGAATCAACTATTTTTTAGAGCGCGTGTTGGCAATAATAAAAAAATTTGTTTGGATCAGGTAAGAAGAGGAAATTTTATAACAAAGTAACAAGGGCTCATTTAAGATAAAAATTTGGAAATAAATTAAGATTAAATTAAATTCATAGAATGAATTCCAAATATTCTTTTTGTAATTTTTCTCATTTGTTGAGCAATAAAAATTCCGAATCTGGCAAAATTAAATTTTATTCTGTATTTAACTGTGCAATATTTACATGTTTATTAAATCTTTGTACCAGAAACTTTCTGCTCAGCTTCGCTAGAACTGAATTAGAAGTACAGAGTTCACGAATCTGTACTGAATTGTCATGGTGATGTTATAATGCTTATATCTGATTAAAAAAAGTTCCTTCCAACAAAAAACCTGAAAGAGCTAGACAGAAGAAATTGTTTCTCACGACATTAAAATTGTAGATTTAAGTGACTAATTAGAACTAAAGTGGAGAGGGGGGGGGGGAGTTCCATTTGCCAGTCTCTTCAATTGCATGTAAATTCATGAGCTTAAAGACATCGTGAACTAGATAGATGAAGTTTTGAATATGATTTTTGTCCCCATAAGTATAGACCTGTATCAGAACTGAATCTAACCCTTCGCATAGTCCATCTGTCTGTCCAGGCGTATGTGAACATAATAGCCAAAAAATAAAATTAAATATATTAATGAAAAAATGGTTTGTGATTTGCCTTCAAAAGTGTGAATCTCTCTAAAATCGGTACTTATTTGGTCAAAGGAAATAGATTCAAAAAGCATACTTGATCCTTTTAAGTTAAAGCACCATTGTGTATAAGCGTACTAGAAAACCTTGAGAATTTTCCTGATGGTTAAATTTTAAAATTCCATAAGAACCTTTTTATTCCAATAATAATTTCTGAAATTATCACATCATTACACAATGATTTCTGGCATTATAAAAATTATAAAATTAAAAAAAATAGCAAATTGCTCGTAGAAGAGGTAATTTCAAATACTTTCAGAGGTTTTTTAAACGGAATTTTGGTTGCATAACGCATTGATAAAATCATATTTGTCTAGACTTTGTAAATACTATCATTATATTCTTTTTTTTTATATAAAATGTTATAAAAGTTAAAATAAAGCCATTACTTGTTATTACTGAAATAACCTTGCCAGAAATAACGTGACTTTCACAAAAGGAAAATTCATTGAAATGGGACTTAAAAAAGAATTTCAAGCCATAATTAAATTAAATAAAAATCGTAGTCTGTCTGAAAGTATTCGTAATAACCATGCAAAACATTCATTACATACTTTTAACTCTTATGTCACCTTGACCAAAAATCCAAATCCTTCAATTTTAACTTCAATAAAATAAGAATTTGTGAGAGATTTCAGTTTAAATCTAAAAGCCTTTAGCGACACGTTCGCAAAAATACAAGATAAAAATATTCGAAACCTGTCGAGTTCAATCGGCTATGCAAAAAATAGAATTCAATTGCCATTAAGATGAACCTAATTTGCAGCAGGAACCAGATTCTAAACTCGGGAAGTTTTCTCAGTTAGCTGCGCAACCGTAACCTTTCGCAAAAATAGTCATGCCTCCTGGTGGAGAAAACGCTCGTCAGTTCAATCAACGTCTCACTAGGGGGTCATCACAGAGGAGTCTCCAACTTCGATGTTAACATATCTTTGGAACAGCCGGCAACTTAAGTGCTTTCGAAACGCTGGAGAGCAAAAGAATTGCTGAAGAATTTTTTCACCATTTCCTGGATTAGCTGTCTATTCAAAGTATGGAAATGTGACCTTGGAGATCTGCAACTATTTTCATTTACTCTATGTAATGAAATGGAGGATTGAGAGGCTGCTCAAGATAGGATCTAATAATATCCTAATATATATATGTAATGATATTTTAAACTCTGATTTCAATTCTAATTAATTTACAAAGTTTTATCTTAAGTTATCCCATAGTAAGTTCATTCTCTTAGTTCCTGATCCAATTCCACTTTCTCTACTTAATTCATTCAAGAGAAGCTTTATAAAATTGCTGAGTCGGCTAAACGCCGACATTTTCACACGTTCTGCATGAAGGGACAAAATACCGCTGACTTTACAAGCTCTTCTAAAAGATCCATGTGTTTCCGTTGCTTTTTGATTGACATGTCATGAAAATCCCTGTTAAAACATCACAGTATATAAGGCAGGGATAATTTGTTTCTCCCTCATTTTACACCACTTCTTGACTAATCTGTTGCTGTGAGCGGACGTTCTTGTCCGTGCCGCTTGTACATAAACATGTCTGCCTGCCTCCCGGGAGAGAAAATGGAGCTAACTTTAAAACTTCAATGAGTGTCTTCGAAACTGCATTCTGCTTCAAATAAAATAATGCATATATATATAATATACCGGGTGTTCCAAAATTGTCTGATGGAAATTAGACATTTTTGATTTGAAAATCAATAAAAAATGTGATAGAAATGTATCGTTTGTGGCTTTACATTTGGAAAAATAGATAATTTTATCTTACCAAATTGCAAATTTAGTTAATATTACCACCGGCAGGTGGCGCTGCAAAATAGGAAAAAAATAAATAAAAACGGTATGAAAATGTTGCAAGGACTGATTCAAAGAATTAAATAACTATGTTTTCAATGTTAGCCCTATTTGCTGCAACAACGGAGCGCAGTTTGAGGAAAAAATGAGTTACAGAATGCGATTTCTTTTTTAATATACCTGTAGCAGATCGCAATGATAACTAAAGTTGGAGATTGGTGGGATGAAATTCTCTGATTTCCCAAGCGTAAGGCCGCAAACAATGCATTTCTATCGCATTCCGAATTTTTTTTATTGATTTCATCACGGGAGTCGCAATATGTACACAGAAAAAGCGATAGGAAATGCGTCAGTCTACATCGCCACATAAGAGCAAAAGAGACAGATATTTATCCCTTCAGTGATTATACTATGAGATTCTGATAGGGATTTCTTCGACACGTGTAGACTTAGAAAAGGGAAACTTAGGAATCTTTAAAACAATATTGTAAGCGTTAGGGATTTTTAACCCTTAGCTCGGAGCTTGAGAAAATGCTGAAATCGTCAGTTTTCCAGAGCACGTTTTAAAAATAACTAAGCAAAAAGTAGAATTAGATGAGATAAGAGGACATTTTAGAATGAAGTTAATATGGGCTAAATTAAGATAAAAATTAGGAAATTAAGATTTTAATTAGATTTTAAAATATCTTTACATACATACATACGTGTGTGTGTGTGTATTATAGAATTCAAATATCTCAAATTGTAGCTCATTTTCTAGAAAGCCATTTTGTAATTGAGTAACTTTATAATAAATATAAAGGCACACTTAATTACAGAATGGCTTAATTCTTCTAAAAGTAGTTGCGTAAGTTTAACTCACTAATTATTTTCTTAAAGTAAAATCAATGCATTTTTAATTTCAGTTTTCCATTTTTTCTTTATTCGTAACAGAAATGAAATAGGCGACATTATATTACAGACAAAGGATAATACATTAACACAAGAAAGACATTAGATGATTCTTCTCACAAAATGATAGCTTTGTCCAAAAATTATTACTGCATGTATTCTTTAAGTAACAATTTAGTAGTGAAATAAGCTATTTTAAATATCCCATTAAGATATGTTAACAAGGATAGCAGAAAAATAAATTGATTATAATGAAAACTAACTTATGATTATTTTTCAAAGTAAATTGCGGCTTAGACCACGACCTTTGTAAAACAAGACCTCACAACTTATTTGTGACGTCACACGGGTAGGATAATTGGCTGTCATGAGCAGAATCCCGCTTTCTTCCTTGATGTTTTGGTATAATTTAAATTCACTTAAAAATAACTTATTATTAATCTTACGCTAATAACACATTTCCCGTTCTTCACTACGATAACGACTACCGTGACTAACCGCACCCTTTTACACAACTTCACTACAGAATTTTCTACAGAATTCATCCGACCTCATGACGTCACGGGCTGAAAGCGTTGGGAGTTGTGAGGCCTTGTATTACGAACGTCGTGCTTAGACTCACGCAAATTTATCTAAATTTCTGTATTTATTTTACTGACTATAAGGATGCTGTGACTTACTTGACTGTTATAAATGTAATTAAACTACAATAAAAAAAGCAGACAGATAATTTGAATTTTTTTTTTTTTTACGAAAAATTTTATCGCGTGAGAGGAAAGGGGTAGGGGTTGAGGGGTCAGTTAAACATATTTAGCGAACTGTAGAAGTTGCATTACTCAATCTTCTCTTTCGGATAATGGATGGCAATGCCTGATTAGGTACGCATCCCATAGTGCATTGCGATTGTAATGAAAATGAGATGATATGCTGCTCTGTTAAACTGCTTGCGTGACTGTCTTTGTGTTTGTTTAGTGTGAAATATGATTATTAAAGAAGTGTACCCAAAAACATTTGTCCTGTTGCTTCCACCACACGGATCATAGTAATCTACATTCCACCACAGAACAATATTTATTTAAAGAAAAAAACTTTTACTGAATGGAGATTTTTATCTTTTCTTATATATATTTATCTATATATAATATTTTATATATATTTTATCTTATTATATTTATAAATATTATATATTATACTTATATATATTTTATCTCATATTTATATTATTCTTTTTATGCACAACTGTATAAAGATTTTATTGTAATCGTCAAAAAAAATTCGAACTAGAGTTTTTGATGAAAGTATATGTGATTAGTATTGGACATACTAAGTCACCCCGAGTAAGAAAAAAAGTAAAATCTTAAAATTTCAAATTAAACCCCCTATCTGTTCTTGCACCTCGTAATTCAAAATTTAAATAACTTGAACAAACGAAATTTTATGTATTATGATGGACTTTGCAAAAAAAGGTCGCTTATCAAATTTTGGAATAAATACGTCAAAGTGAAATCCATCCCTGTGTGTGCAAATATAATACCTGAAAGTTTTAATGCACTAAATAAATAAAATTCAGTACTTGGTAGATTCCAAAACCTTATCAGACTATAAACCCAATAGATGACAGGGAAAAAACACAGAATGTGCATTCAGTTTTCCTATAATGTATGCTATATGCTGTAAAATCCAAAATGTGTCAATTTAAGTAAATATAAGAGAAATTTAAGAGGTAATCCATAATCGTCTCTGATATTTTGGATCGTCTCATAAATAATTGGCATTTCATTTTTATTATCGTGAGCATTTTCGAGTATACTGTTTTACATCGATTTTCATTTATTTATTATTACTGACGCATTTTTCTTTGTTATTTATGGCTACTTTCGTTTCTTCTGATTTAAAAAAGGCGATGACTAGTTCTTTGTATTTGTATGCAAGTTTGAGCTTAAAAATACAAAGTGTTTGCGAGCAAATACAAAAAGCATACAAAGTACAAATATTGTGTTAGTATGCTGTTTGAGCATATGGTACGTATCAATCGACGAACATTCAGAACTCTCTCTGTACATGATGTTATCGGAGGTAAGCTTGTAACAATAAGACGAATCGCATCTGTTTGGTTCATTTCTAGACAAGGAGATAGAACATCATAAAATCACAGGTTCTAGATATTGATTCCTATCCCTATATCTGGATTCTCTATTGTTTTCATACCAGATTTCTTCTTTGTAGAGAAAGGTACATGTTTGCCATATTCTTGGAAGAGCTTCTACAAGATACTAGCAACTCTTCAAGACTTACGAGGCTTTAAAATCCTTTATGAGAATAATTTAATCTGGACCACAAGGTTTGATCAACAATCTCCTTTGAAGCTGAAGCCCCTCTGTAAGATTTGAGAAGCTTTGAAGGATGAGCATTATTTTTAGTAAGAACGGACGGTTAAGAAAATATTAGATATAATATTCTTGTAATATTCCGTCTAATTTGTATTTGTAGCGGATATGTCATGCGCGAGGATAGAACCTGGGTCCTTGTGGTTCGTAGTCCAGTAACATAACCATTATACCAAAATAATTGTTCGGGTAGAAGAGCTGTTAACTGGCTTATATGCTATTCACCGCAGACTCTCCCTCCAGTGAGTCGGAGGTGAGACGAATGATATGGATGTTGAGTGGCGATGTATTTAGCTGTTGTTTAATGGGCTTACCCAGTTGAGTAGTACCAAGCGTTATGGCGCGCGCGTGTGTGGGTGAATGGTTGCTGCGTCAAGTGAGTCTGACGACTTTGGTTGCGGGTAGATGGCGCCACAACAGCTGTACGAAGGTTGAAAGTTCATCGTCCGAGGTCACCAATGAGGCGAATTGGGGTGATAGAGGATAGAACCTGGGTCCTTGTGGTTCGCAGTCCAGTAACATAATCATTATACCAAAACAATTGTTCGGGTAGAAGAGATGTTAACTGGCTTATATGCTATTCACCACATATTCTTGGAAAAATATTACTCATTATTATTATGTTAACCTACTGTCAGATGTCTCATGGTATCAAGTTCATGTGTGCAAAATTGTTATTCCAAATATCACGTATTACATATTGGTAACCTCATTTGGATATCAATGTACATTCAAAGAATCAACTCTTGAGAATATTATTTGCTTGTGGAAATAAATAATTTAAATTTAGCTAAACATTTTTATTCCCTCGTAATTTTATTCCCTCGTAAAAAAGTAATAGTAATTATCAAAAATTTTGAACGCGAGATTGGGATGAATCTCCACGTTTCAGATATAACATAGACCTAAACACATATTTTTGGAATTATGCTTGTCTATCTGTGAACCTAGAGAGAGAAGACAGAGGAAGGAAATTTGGTATGTTGTCTTTATACCAAATTTTTAAATTCTAGTCAAATTTTGAATGAAATCCATTCCTAAGAAGTATGCGTGTTCTACTACTTGAATGCTAGATAACAGTATAACTACCAAACGAAAAGAACAAGAAAGATAAAAATTCGGTTCACAGATATGAAATCTTTTTATTGTATATTGATCTGTGTCAAATTTAAAACCAAATCCGACAAAGGGTTGAACTTCTTTCAATTCACTTTCGCATGGCCGGGAAAGCAATGACTTAATGAAATTTGGCATGTAGTCTTGTGATTACAATTGTTCGATGTCAAATTTTGGTTTTAATCGAATGGGGAAAAAAGTGTCCGAAATAAGTATCCGATTTTTTAACGTACATAAATCGCCAAAGATTGCCTTCTAATAGACTTTTTCTTAGTTATTGTTCGCTAGTGGCATGTGGTTAATAATGCACAGTACAGGTTTTCTTTACTATACTAAAAAAAAACATACAACTAATGTGTGGGACTCTGAAGGTAAAAATCTCACCACTTGTGGCATTCTTGAGTTGCCCAAGGTCCTCAATTTTACGTGGTGTTGGGAGGGATATAACACATTTTTGAAATAGTACGCGGGAAAATTTCTGTTTACTCTGATCCGAAATAGAAAGTTTTATCAATTGATCTGTATTTCTTTCAATTTCCTGATTATTTTCTTAAAATATTTATATTAATAAATTAATACTTTCATTAGTTAAATAATTTGAACTCTATTCTGTAAATGCAAGGAAAATATTTCAGATACTAAATTTCATAAAAGTGCATGATATAATTCAAATAGCTTACTGGAAATTAGTTTGCTTGTGGTCAAGTAAAACCTGCAAAAACTTACTAAAACTCATTACTTTTATAAAGGTGGGCAAAAAAACTCTTAACACAGTTTTTTTTCCAAGACTTGAACGATTTCATTACCTTTGGCAAACCTTATCTTTTTTTTTTTCTTTCCTTTTTTGTTAAGGCATCTTGAAATATCTTTATGAAAGGGAACTTTCGACATACATTTATGCTATTGCAGTTTACTGCAACATAAAAAAGTTATAAATTTTTATTCTTTTATTATTAGAGAATGACTCTTTCGGCATTCGTTTCGCGAAATATGAAATCAGGCATGCGAAAAAATTCAATGTCTCCTGCACTTTTCTTACACACTGTAGTTAAAATTCTTGGAATCAACGACGCCTAAAAATCTAGATATGAATCCATACTGACCTCCATACTTCATTTCCTGCTCATCCATGGGTCATCCGTGGGATTTACTGTACAATAATAGCAGTAGAATGATGGAGGTTTTGATGCGAAAAATAAATCCAAATTATATAACTTGCCATTTTTCGCATATATCTCTATTTATAAAAAGGAAGAAAGCGTGTTTCTCTGTGTGTGCTGGCGCATTACAGGATAGAGCGTTTGATGTACAGAAACATTTGGCACAGACACATTTTGCCGGTTCGGAATGTGTATTTTGGATCGATTCATTTCCTTTCCGTTTTTGGCATTTTTTCATAATAACTCCAGAAAATATTACACAAAACTATTTTTTATGCCATTTAAAAATTTTGCAAAATTATCTTTTTAATAATACCAATTTTCTTGCTGTGCAAAATGCTCCTGAATTTTGGCCGTTTTTTAATAAATATTTTTTTGCTTAATTTTTAACCATAGATTTTGATGTTGCAATGAAATGAGAACTGTTTTCATTGCAACAGCAAATATTTAATGGCGTGATTTGCTTCCACTGTTGAAATCCATAAAAAATACGATTATATTTATTATATTTGTTCAGTTTACATGAG
Source organism: Argiope bruennichi (assembly GCF_947563725.1). NCBI lineage: Eukaryota > Metazoa > Arthropoda > Arachnida > Araneae > Araneidae > Argiope > Argiope bruennichi. The sequence goes on along the minus strand of NC_079156.1, from coordinate 93,381,868 downwards.
GAATTAGAAAGTGAAGTTTGATTATCAAAAGAAATTTGAAATGAATTACCTTGTCTTCTAAATTTTGTTACTATGATGACATGGAACTCATTTGCATTAGGAAAGTTCAACAACACAATAAATAGAAGAGATGTAAAATTATTGAAATAACACAGCCTTTATATCGATCATAATTTGATGTTGAAAAAATTCTTTTTTGAATTTTTTTTTATTTATGAACATCGAGTTATGCATAAGAGATTCATTAATTGAAATTAAACATTGTCAATACCAGCTGTTTTTGGCGACCAACTTGTTCGCTTAGATTACTGACTTTTTAATCTGTAATAGAATGTGTGTTTCTTTTTAAAATTACTCCGTTATTTGTTACGAACTGAAAAACATGGATTCATTTGAATGAATGAAAATTAAAAAGTGCATATATTATAAAATTAAAGCGAAAATGAAAATTCTATTACGGAGTTAATAATTGGTAAAAGCACGCGATTGAATGTTTTGATGCATGAGTTGGAATTCCAACATAACATTTAAAAACTTTATCAAATTGAACTAAAAAATATTTTTAAAATTAAGAGACAATTGTTTTGGAAGATATTAACGTCACTTTCCATAGGCAAGTCAGCGATGACCCATCTGGTGAAGGTTAAGATTATTTTTGAGCTCGATTAATTTTTCTGTTTGAAATTAATTTCTTGGCTTCTTTTCCCTAACTAAATTGACTATTTTGTTGACATGGCGAATCCTTTCCCAAACATTTAATAATATTTTGCAACTCCATCAATTAACCCTTTCTAGGGCCGTGGGAAGTATGCTTCCCACCAAATTTATCAATCTTTGTATGAAATTATGTAGGTTGGCATAAGTTCTGACAAATTTTTTTAGAAAGACAGAAACTTAGATGCTTCAGTTCTTTATCTCACACAAAATGATGTCTTCATTTGTTACTTGTTAATTAACCAAATTAAATTTATTTAATAAGCTAAAGTAATCCCTTTTCTTATTCTAATTTCAAGCCTAAAAATATTTTAACATAATATGACTAGAAAAAAATAGCAATTTTAAAGGTTTAACTAAACGGAATGCTCAGTTTAATGTAAATATATTCAATGAAGCAGTCTAAAATGTGTACGATATTTTGTTTACATTTGACTGTTGCCACTTGACAATAAGTAATAACAATAATTTCTGTGCCACACCGTTAGTGTTTTATATATATATATATATATATTCAATGAATTAGCGGTCACCAAAGGTGGTTAGTAAGAAACATGTTCATGAATTAGAAACGATTTGTTCATATATTGCGTATAAAGAAATAATTGCTTAATTTGTTGAATTTTTAAATTGAAACAATTTAATCGCTTAGCATCGAAACTATGTGAAATGATTGTCGCATTCTTCAGCTAAATCTAATGAAAAAAAATTTTAAATGTCACATGGAAATTAACGGTCAATTTTTTTTTTTTTTTTTTAGCATATCTGTACCAGTATATAACAGATATGTTATCTTTAAAGAATGAAATCTCTTATATTGTGGACTAATTAATAAAATTATTAGCTATTTCAAAAAATAAGTAAATATTTTATGATATAATAGATAAAATAGGATCAGTTATTCCATCAATATTTTGTTCTTTGGAAATTTCGAATTTTATTTTTTAAAAGATCTACTTTAAAAAAGATCTTTCTTATTCAAGGAAACTGGATCTCCAACAACTTCAAACTTACCAAGTTGATAATAAAAAATAATAATCTTCATCAATTTTGTTTCTGGAGGATTTATTATTTTATTTTATCCATTATGTCTTTTTTTAATCTTTTATCTCGTGCTATATTACGCGTGAAATTGAAGAAAAAAGTGGAAAGATGAATTTCGGTGGTAAAATGAATTAGATAACATGCAGAATTCACTGATAAAACTAAATGAAAATTAGCCCAAATTATATAGTTGCTCATATTTGGTCACCTACTCCTTGATATAAATCAGGATTTTTAAAATTCATCGTTTGTATATCGGACTTTAATGTGGGACACTCTACAGCCAAATGTGCAATTCAAGATGTAGACTTTTAAACAGAATCAATAAATAAACCTGAGATAATGAAATATTTAATTATAAAAATGATATAAAAAAGGAAACATTTTAAAGTATAAATAAAATATTTTTTTTGTGACTTTTGTTATCTTTCGTTTGAGATGATTCATCTGAATTTGTATTATCCAATGTAAGGTAAAGCGTGTGAAAGACAAAAGTCTACATTTACTAATTAAAAAAAAAATTCAATCTAGTAAATTTTGTCTTAGAATAATTCATCTATTAATTTGTATAAAGGCGTATAAATATTATTTTTCCATTCTAATCGGAATGTTTGATTAAAATATTGTTTTTCCATCCTAAAATACAATTTTTTCTGTTTGGACCAATATAAAAAAGCGGAGCAGTCTCAATTTCTGCACGTCTAGCTTATTTTACATACGCACCGAACTTTGGAAAAGAGAATTCACTTTACTTTTTTTAAGTGTTACAACTGATTTTTTAAAAATGACTTCAATATCATCTTTTTAATATGAGGTATTTACTTATAATCTGGAACATATTACAGTACACTCCCGATTATCCGCGGAATTGGGTGGCGCGGCCGCCGCGGATAACAAAAATCGCGGATAATCCGAAAAAAGCTAAAAACGGGTATAGCAAAAGAGAAAACAGTCATTCCAACTTTGAAAAATCGTTTTATGTACATTAAAACGTAAAATAAACAGCAGGAAATGTTTAACTAACACTTAATATTTTAGTATATCACTCAAAATTAAACTAAAATACATTTTGTTAATGAAAATAGAAAAGTGCTTTGTACTTACGAGAGGCGTCAAGGACACACAGAAAAATTAATACATATGTACTATTTTAATACTATAATGTATTATGTAATTACAAAAGCATAACTGTAAAACTACACCTTTTTGAAGAAATCAGTCATTTGTGTTTGCTTCTTGCTTTGGAAGCATTTTCTCTATTGCTTGGAAGCAAAAACAAACACTTAGTGCGGCAGGCGCGGATAATCCGCCCGCGGATAATCAGGAGTCTACTGTAATCGAATACGGATCAAACAGAAAAAGAAAATTGAAAATTGCTTCAGCTTTGGGACGTCTGGCCTATTTTATATACATATCGTGACCGTATGATATAAAATATAAAACCCAGATAATTCAATGTGGTCCACATTGAAAATCGGGGTTGTCTAGCCACCTTAAAAAAATTCAAGAGACTTTATAAAAGTCTCTTTTGTTTGTAAAGTAATTTAGATAGATAACTATCTTGATTGAAAAAGTTTCATTGAAATTCTGTGAACAATACTACTTTGATCAAAAAGTATCGAATAATGTTGTGATAAAACAAAAGATATCAATGCATTGCTCAGCATTAATTACATGCTATTCAAAATAATCCTTTCCAATTACAATGTATTTCTGTCAATGCTTTATATTCTTGAAGTATGTTTAAAATAGTTTTTATGAAAGGGTTTTTAGAGATCATAGTGAGTTTTGTTTTAATTTATATCAATAAACTCAAAACGAAGACCACGGAAAGACAGTCTCAAAAGTGGGCAAAAGAATTTGTCAGACGCTGCCATATCTTATGAATGCAGATTATTCAAAAATCAAATAATAATGATGACACTTGGAGAAATGCTTTATTGTGGCGTCATCATTTTTGATCGTTCCATTCATGCAAATATTGCAAAATATCAAAAATAATATTCTTTTTGAATAGTCCGGTCAGTTGCTAGAAATTTATAATGCAAAACATCACGATAATCAAAGAAAATAGTCAAAATCACCTGGATATTTACCTCGTATTTGATTCTCTTCTTTTTTTAAAAAAAACGTTTTATATCATTTAAATATTTTTTTTGCTAAATAGTCGTGTTCAAAAGCTTTTACCATATATTTTAAAATTTTTATAGCCGAAATTTTAATAAGAAAAAAAATTAATGTATTTTCCATATTTAATTAAATTTTCCACTTTGGTAAATAAAAAAAAATTGAGGATATAATCGTATTAATATACATTTATTTTCAGACGATAATAGGAAATCAAAAGTTGAGTGTTGCCAGCGTTTATATAAGTTGCAAAAATATGAGACAAAAAAAAATTTCAAACGATATCTGTTTATATATGCATTTCAAATGAAGCATTATTCTCTAAAAGTGCGAAAAAATATTAATTCTTTAATAATATTGCGTCTAAAATAGCACATGGAAAATAATATTATACTACACTGAGTGACATTTCACGATTTTCCGTGATATTACAAAGGTTATAGATTAATGAAAATTATTCTTGAACTGAGTAGAAGGTTATACATCCTTCTTGCAAAATGCAAATGCTTTTTACTGCTTTTAAAACATTGAAAATCACTGGAACGTACTGATCTCACCTCTATCTCTGCTAATAATAAAGGCAAGCGTGTGCGTGCATTCTACAGGCCAGACCATTTAACCTACAGCTACCAAACTTGGTGCTTAGTACTTTGGAGGAAAGAACATGTTTACCGCAAAAAGTTTTTTTTTTTTTTGAAATTTTAATTAATCAAAAATTAAGCGAAATATTAACGTTTTTTCCACCATAACTACCGAAAATATTGAAGCAGAAAAACGTTTTTTTAGTCATCTTAAAATTCAAAAATGTCCTCCTCATTAGACCAATTTAAGATTCGTACGAATTTTTTCTAAATTTTGGCAATTTTCAATTTTTTTTTGCCTGATTTTCAACAATAGATGAATAGATTATATAGTTTCTATGAAATTTAAACCGTTTTCATTGTTTCATCAAATATGATTTTATTCCACAGTTAAAAGCTAAAAAAGAAAAATTCTGCTTATAAGATGATTAAAAAAATGAATACTGCAAAATTTAAAAGATAAATGAGCCACCCGTTTATTTTTTAAATAGCGCACTGATATCATGGTACTGGCCACCATTAAATTAAACGGAATATATATATATAAGAAAATTTAAATTGACTAACACGGCTTTTGTTTCTCCTTATTTGACAAGGTCACGGTCACGAAATTGTATCTAAACGATTTAACTGAAATTAACCCTTTAAAGGGCCATTTTTTTCTAGTCATATTATGTTAAAGTATTTTTAGGCTTGAAATTAGAATAAGAAAAGGGATTCATTTAGCTTATTAGATAAATTTAATTTGATTCATTAATTAATTTGGTTAATTAATAATTAAGTAACAAATCAAACCATATCATTTTGTCTGAGATAAAGAACTGAAGCATCTAAGTTTCTGACTTACTAACAAAAATTGTCAGAACTTATGCCAATCTACATAATTTCATACAAAGATTGATGAATTTGGTTGGAAGCATACTTCCCACGGCCCTAGAAAGGGTTAAATATGACCAATATCCTCTGCAACCAGCCGGTTACCAAAGGCGATTAGTAAAAACGATTAGACTAACCAATCTGTGAGTTATAATTTATCATTCCAATGGTATGATAATTAAATCATACCTGATTTTTTTTGTCTTAGCACGGCGAGGAAATTCTCGTTCAAACCGGTTTAAGTTTTTCTTTTGGCCACTGGCAAATGATTTGCATATAACGCAAGGTCATTTAATACCGTTACTAACACTCGCAACGTAATTAAGAAGGATGATTCTGTTCGAAAGATGTGTAACCGTTTGTTTTATTATATGCATAATCAGTGTGTCAGAGCAACTGAACGGTTTCAGGAGGGCATTCACCTCGGTTTGAAAGGCGTGTTCTTTCCCGTATACTTTATGGCTCTTTTTGGCACGGGATTTTGAAACTTAGAAAAAAATTCTGTAAAATTTATATAAGGATTGATGATGATGAGGTCATATCCGCGTTATCGCTGATAGGGAGTGCAGTAGCTTCTGAGGGTAAAGACCCCTTAGCAACCGAGGTCAGAAGTCTGACTTCTAGCTCATATGAAGATGACACTCACACACTCGCTTGCTCAACCCCTTTTTATAGGGAGGCTCTTTTACACATCTCGCAGATAGAACACAGAGTAGAGAGGAACCACACCCGAACCAGGACTCGAACCCGGGACTCCGAAATCACCGGGAAGACGCGCTACGCCTAGGTCGGGACGCCGGCTATGTAAGGTTTGTCAGTTTATAATGAATCTGTGGAAAGAACAGAGTTATAAAATATGATCAAAAACAAATTTATAAAATATATATAAAATATGAAAAGTAGAATTAAACCACTTTCACTTAATATACTCTTATAAGTAATTGCAGATTGTAGCCGCTCTTGTAATAATAACCATAACTGACTATGATGACGTCAGAGACAGCGTCCTCTGAAGTCTTGTGGCGCTATGACTCAGTTCGGATCTAGCAGTGGCATGTGCTGCATGTTTTGATACACGTTCTTATGTATATATCTTAAAATTATTCCAAATTTTTGTATGTAAATTGACTGTGTGTAACGTAACCTGTAAATAAATAACTGTTACACTAATTCGGACTTCTTACTGAACCCCTTGACGACACCACAGGATGAATTTAACTAAGAGATATGTCGTAAAATATGTATTGACTATACCATTGATGGCAGGCTGCACCAAGTTTATAAATTACTGTTCCTTTTGCAATGTCAAAACTCACCGGCTATTCTCTTTTAACCTTAGTATCAGAAATCGAAATATATCATGAAAATATTATGAAACTAATTTGTGAAATGGATGCGTACCTTAGTCGCAGATTTTTACTAAGTATCAGACATAATTAATAATTTTGAAACAAGAATATCTTCAGCATAACAATTAAACTTTTATAATGAGTTAAGAATAATTGGAAATAAAAACTTATAATTTAAAAATCGGTATAATATTCAGATACAAATCGCGTAAAGATTTGCAATAATAATTAAACTTATTTAAAATAAAATGAGTAAATAGTGCTCCATAGATCACAATGACAGTTGATATCTTTAAAATTGCTATTTTTGAATTTTAATTGAGGAAATTTTTGAACTTTCCAATAAAATATTTTTATTCGAAGTTTTTTCTAAATACTAACTGTGGTGTCCAGTGATCATTTAAATCTATGAGACAGCCTGATGTCTTCCAGTTCATTTTCGTATTATTTATAGAATTCATTTGGGAATTAAAAATAATAGTAATAAACTTAATAAAGCAATTTTTAGATACGTCTTAGTTAGTGCTATAAAAAGAAGACATTTTTATCACAATTGCATCCTATTTTTTACTATTTCATTTATTAAAAAAATTAGCTAATTAAAAAATTAGTTAATTAAAAGTTAGTTAAAAATTCGTTAGAAAAAATTAGTTTCAAAAATATTTATAATATAGTAGTATAGTATAGTAGTATAGTAGTTCGCTTATTTATAATTAAAAAATAATGATTTCAAATCCCATGATATTTATAAAAATATAAATATCATGGGATTTGAAACTAACTTTTTTCTCAAATTTGGTTCCCGATAACGCCTTTTGAAAAAATTCGAATTAAATGGATCGATTACTGTTACTAAAACATTGAAATTAAAATAGCTTATTGTAATCGATAACACTCAAGTACACAATTTCAAAACTTGAGCTTATGAGTGAAAAATAGATTATAAAATTCCATCTTTGAAAATAAGGAACAAGTTAAGACAAATAAAATGGCGATCTTTTCCACTATGGCGAATTTTTCCACTTAAAATTGGTGTATATATATGCGTATTGGTGTATAAATGCGTTCATAAAAAATTCTATAAGTTTACAAAATTATTCATCCACCGTCAGTTTGTTCCATTTTTTTAATGTAATTTTAATTTTCCTGGCATTAATTTCAAGAAATTTTAAAGAAACAATCCTATCTAGAAAAGGAAATTTATTTTTTTATAAAATTCCTAAAATTCAGTATTATGGTTAATAATAATCGATGATATAATATTCTCGATAGTATTCTTTTCCTCAGATTATCACAATTTTTAAGAACTCTTTTTTAATTGTATGCACCGGAACTTGTGCACAGAATAAATGTATTTAATTTTTTCACTTGATGTTGTGGCAACGCGTGTATATATCTTTAAAAAAATAATAATTTTCCGTAGATATAAATGCCACAAGCAAATTGAAGACATCGCTACAAATGTTATTTTTACTTAATTTGATATGCAAGACAGAATGGAGTTGTCATTTAGAAGAGTACATTTTCTTGTTAACGGATTGAAATAATTCAATTTCACTTCTGCAAAGAATTGGGAAACCGTGAAAACTATTATACTAACATGTTCTTTTTTTAGGTTAAAACTACATCAATTAGAGTAAGAAGAAAAATGTATCATATTGCAAAATTTACCTAATTTGGTCAAATCGGAGCATTGACTATGTTAGGCAGATTCGCTAAAATAATCAAAATGAATCTAACGATGAACGTTGAATGGCAAAGAATCCTATAAAATATCTGAAACAATTGTCTTTATATGTTTTTTAAATTAAATCACAAATTTCTCCCTTCAACTTTCTAATTATATTAAATGTCAAATTTGGTTCTTTGCTTCATCAGTGCGCGAAGAAAATTCTGTATCCATTTTGTATTTTTTTTTTCTTTTGACAAATTAGATCCAAATTTGGATATAGACTTAGGGATTTGATGTTTCCTTTATCTAGCACTTTTTTTTTTGAGCTATCATGTTCTTGTACACACAAATACGCAATCTTCTGTCTTGACTGATTTGATGCCTAATTTGTCAACCATCTACAGTTTATCTCTAAAACCAATGTTTTGTAATTCATCTCTTTTGTCACTTTCTTGTTTTTTATTTATTATTATCATATGAGCCCAAATATAAGATCGGCACAAAATTCAATTTTAAGGGATTGATACAGAATTAAAAGAAAGTTGCAATATGCGTGTCACAGGAGGCTGAAAATGTTTTTGAATATTTATTTTCAAAATATTTACTACTATTCAATGTTATGCTATTTTAAAATGTAACGATTGCCAAGTAGAAATATTATAATATATATGCTTGATGCTTTTAGAGAGTCCCCAAGAATTTTTAGTACCTTAGGTACCCAACAAAGATCTATAATTTTGGTGACAAAATCATATGCCAAATTTTGCCCCTCCGGCTTGTTGAATTATAGTGTTCAAAGACATAATTCCAAAAATACTTTCTTTTTCGGACTCTCTTCGGTTTAAACGAAGAGATTCATCGCCGTCTCGAAGTTGGAATTTTTGTCGATTACAATATTTTCTCTTTATGCAGTTCGCATAGGAGAAAGTGAAAAGAACAAATGACCAATCTAAACCAACAAACGTGTTGGTTCAGGAATTTATTCTTTGTAATTGCATATTAATAAGTGATAATTGTATATTCAATCCTTCTTTGCATGATGATAAATTTCCATCGTGACATTTAGTGAACAAAAAATTGTACTAAAAAAAAGTGTACTGTAAATTGGTTGTTGCAGGCAACTTTTTTCACGACTATTGCGTAATAAGGAACTTGGCTATATAAAAAAAAAATCAAATGTCACAATCATTATAGCGGGTTTGAACTTGTCATTCCGCTGTTTGTTGTGGTTGAAATAAACATACGATTTCTTGGATATTTTTTTATAAATAATCGGAGAATTTTTTGCTAATAAAAGCGATAATGAGTGGAGAAATTTAGAAGAGGAGGGACATTGAAGATTTCGTACATGTAAATTTGCATAATGATGGATATTTGCATCATACTTTTTAAAAAATTATTTTATATATATCTATACTAGGATTTTTTAAACATTTTTCCTTTAATCTAGAGCATGAATCATATCAATTCCCTGATTTATTTCACAATATAATATACCCTGATTTTTTATTATATATCCTGATTTATTTCACAATATAATATACCCTGATTTTTTATTATATATCCTGATTTATTTCACAAAAAAATCATGCAAAGAAGGGTAAAATAAAAGCAATTTAGCGAATAAAAAGCGTCCAAAAGTACTTTTGTATTGATTTGCATTCGAATTATATGGCAATTACAATCCTCTTTCTATATTTTGTATGTGAGAGGATAAAAATGATTGTATTAGAAAAGTATTTTCAAAAGTTAAAAAAAAGTATTACCTTTAATGTAAAATGCATTAATCATTTTTAATAAACATGTTAAGATTTTTAAAAACTCAATACCCGTTTTGTTTGTTGCGTACTAAAAATAAAGTTCTACTATACACGCACACATGAGAAAGTTAAACTATTCATTAAAAAGAAATTCCAAATTTTAAATCCCCTTCTTTTTATTTCCACGAAACTGGAAACTATCATTAGGAACCGAAAGCGAATCTCTTTGAAGCAGGCGGAACAAAACCCTGATGCAATCCTAACCCACTGACGACACTCATTTCCGCAGATAACGTTACGGTAACGGTTCACCTCGCCAACATATAATGGAGTGCATATCACTCGCAAATCCTATGCTAAATCGCCAGCTGAAAGAGAGGGAACCATTTTCCTTTTCCGAATCACTTACTCGTGCTAACGCCTCCGTGAACTTGATCATGGACTCGTTCGAAACTATGTATCGGCATGCCCAGAATCATAGTGACCCGATTCCAGACGATTCGTGCCCAGAGGATGACCCGCTCGACGTTTCCATTGCCGATAGGGGGGTTTACCTGCCTTTGGAAAGTGGGACGTCCTATTTTTGGAATAGCCCCACAGCCTTTGCTTTAGGATTACCATGTGGTCATAAGGATGTTGGCGTTGCTGGTGAATGTACAGAATGGCATTTGCGTAAGAGGAAGGATATGCACACCTCTGACTTTTACTTTTTTGTATGTAGCATCCGGGTGAATTGGGATGTGGATGTTCTTACTGTTAATGATAATGACATACTTTTAATTTTAATATCTTTATTAGAAGAATAGGAATAGTAATGCAGATATATAAATGTATCTTTATCATTTCAGTTGTTGGGAACCGCCCATATGGAGCTATGTGCCACATTTAATGAAGATTGTCTTGCATGTAGTAAAATAGGAATAAATTAGCTTTCAGTAATTAAAAGTTCATTAATCTCTTACTTATATAAAATGGCCAGATACTTAAGAATTTCGACCCAGGATTCTCTATAAATGGAATATTTAGAGGAAAATTGGATGGAGTTTAGAGAGGAGGAAATCAAGAAAAAATACAGAGACGACGAAAATTTCTATCATGATTTTTTTTATAAAACTATTGGAAGAATTAAGGGAAACAATTAAAAGAAATTTTTATTAAGATGGGTTTACTCTCGGGCCAGCTACAAACCATCCAGTAAGACCACGCATGCGCAGAAACTGTATTTGACAAGAACTTGCTATTGTCCACTCTCTCAGCGTATGCACTGTCTTCCTGCTGCGCATGCGTGACTTACTGGATGGTGTGTAGCTGGCCGAGTATAAACCCACCTTAATATTAGGCTCTTGTATAACACGGTTAAAATTGTTATACAGTAATAATACTCATTATTGGAGATCTTACATTAGTGAAAATTTATCAGCAGAGTCTATCTCTACTGAAACTGAAAATAAATAGGAATATGAATGTGTGTATGTGCATTGACCAGAATGTTTGATGAGAGCTAATAAGTTTTTTGCACATATATTTTGGAAAATAAAAATGTGCATTTAGAAAGATTAAAAAAAAATGATTAGAATTTAATGAATTAACAATTAATTAAGCAGGATATTGGCGATATGAAATATTTTTAAGTGTATTTTATAATAATGAATTCATTGTTATGATTGGGATACTGTTCCTATAGATATTTCATCTTGGGCTTTTACCCGCCTTCTATTATTGACGATTATGATATGAAGATGATTCCACTTGTTTTCCTTTTGAATTCCGTATTGAATATTTTTTTTTTGTTTTGTTTTTTGTTTAAAGCATGCTGCTAATAAAATTATTGAATATTAGTGTATGACAATCAACATTTAACTTCAGAAGTATGAGGTTCGGGTATTTAGGAACCTTTATTCTATTACTCTTTTAACGTGAGTGTTAACTTGCGTAATATATCAGGCTGAAATTTTAAATGAATTGTGCTGGAGCACGTTACTGTTTGCATGCGTAAAAGCTTTGGGATGATGTTCCTGTAACTCATTGAACTTCGCTGGCAATAGTGTCACTTTTATAGTGTTGTAATGTGATTACAAGGGAATAACAAACCAAAAGATTTGGTGACTTTCAAAACAACCTAAAAATGACTAAGTTACCAATATCGGGCAATGTTTCTTGGCAGAATTAATTAGTTCATTTTGTTGATGGCAAGAAAATGGTTTACATGTGAAAATGAAAGCATAGGAACAAAGATTTGACATAAATTTCTTTCCCCTGATTAGTACTGAAGAATTTAATTCATAATTTTAAAATTATCCAAAACTCGATGACTATTTTGTAATTACATAGCACATTTGGTTTTCAATTAGAATAAAATTCAAATCTAGATATTATTATAAAATAACAGCTTCTGACAATCATATAGGTTTTGTTTAGTTTTAATGCAATTTCTTATACATGACATCAAGCTCATAATTCCCTCATAAAAGCATTTTCAAACTTCAAATTAAGATAACTGAAGTTCTGTTAATTTGAAGCTGTTAGTTCTGAATCTAATTATATCATAATGCTATAAAAAATTAAATGCCTTTGTAATCTGATTCAAATAGTACATTGTTCCGTAAAGTTTCACTTTTAGAACTCTTCATGCAAACTGCGCAGATAGTTTAACAGACTATTTCTTATTTAGTTTTAACAATGAAAAACACAACACGTTTAAATGTTTGATGAAATCAGCTGGAGTGTCTCCCCAAAGATTTCTCGCATATTCTCTAGTAAAGGCATTATCCCAAAGAACGCCTTGCTTGCCATTGGCGTACAGTAATTATGAAATATTAATCTTTGGCGAGAATATAACATTTTTACTGAATATGTTGTGTAGTGAGTGTTTGGTGAGTTATTTGGCGATTAATCCTTGGCGTGCGGTTCATAGTATTCGGAAATCGAATTTGTGTTTTAGACGTATATTCCCAAACAGACTGAAAAAAAATTTCGTATAGAACTACAATTGTAGACACAAAATCTGATACCAAATTTGATATATTTGTCTTTGAATTATCTTGTTTACCTGTTTCTGAAAGTACAGACCGACAGATGATCAATCCTTTGTTTGATTTGACTCAAAATTGAAAAGATGTCTAGGTATAAATTCTGTGTATAGAATTTTATCTATCTCTCTTCGTTTTGTTGTTATCGCGCTAAATTATATTCAAATAGCTAGACAGAACGGATTTTGCTCAATATTTCATAGAAATCTATAAATTTGGCCTAAAGACCTTATACCAAATTTCATCCGTCTAGATCAGTGCTTTTTGAGTTATCTTTGTCACAGGCAGATAGATGTGTTTTTCAAATGAGGGGTAATCTAAAACGTAGAGATTCGTCAAAATTTTGAGTTCGAGTGTTTTGACGATGAGTATACTTTCTTTATACTGCTTATGCGAGAATGTAAAATGTCCTTAAAAGATTATCAAAATTCATGAAAAAAAAATATTACACAGCAAGTAAAATGACATTAGAACAAAATCATTAAAAAAATTGTGTAAAAATCAGTTTTTTGCAATAATATTTTCTTGTGCTACGGCGGAAAAATGTCAAAATCTAACTTCATATTTAATCAATTAAAATTTCAAAATAATTTTTCTGAAATATGCACCCTACCTCCAAAATACGCAACTGTAGGCCAGTCTGTCTTTTAAAACGCCATCTATACACATTCTCAGTTATTATTAGTAGGATTATAAAGAGAAAGAAAATAAAATTGAAAAAAAAAGAGGATGAAACATGTATTTATTGTATTAAAGAAGGGAAAAAATCTATTTTCTACCTTATTTATAAATGCTAAAATGGCGACAAGACGTCTTAAAGAAAAATGTTTCCTCTTTTTCTATTTAAAAAAAAGAGTTTCGTCATGACTTTTAACTGATTCTAATTATATTTAAATGATGTCGCTTTCTAATCATCTCTTTAACTCGATAAAACAAAGGATAACCTCTGAAGTGGTAATGATTAGTATAGCACTCTTATTAACAAAAACAAATCTAGTTCTATGCTAATAGGATACAGTGAAGGAAAAGAATCGCGGTCATTTAATTTCTTTTTGCTACTTTCCTTATAGCTTGTAATTACCGTGACTTATTTTTAATACGAAAAGCTGGTAGGAAACATTTATTTAAATCATTGTTAGAAATCATTTGGACACAAAAAAAAACATTATAGAATGTACTAATGTTGCATTATCTTAAATGTGGTAGCTAGACAGAAAGTACTCTCCAACAGATGGTGACACTTTTCTTTTCATTCAGTTTCTGAGATGAATTTATCAAGTTTGTAAGATGTTAAAAAATATATCTTTGATTTATTCATAATAAGAAAATATAAGTTGTCCATAAATCTCTTATGTAATTTAAAGTTATTACGATTTTGCTTGAGCTTTGGTAGAACTGACTTGCAAAAAGGATTAAAAGACTTGATATGTCTAGTAATATGTTTGTTGTTGTTTCTTATGGCACTTGTCATAGATAAGCCTGCTGATGAAGTCAGCGATTTTAAGCCGAGAGAGTCTCTTGTTTTTCAGTAGCGCCATCAAGAGTCAAGAGTACATCTTAGCTTCTCATGCGTCACAACCCTTTTTACAGGATGGACTTTATTCATGCATTTCATTCTCTCATCCACGGGAAGATGACACACACCTTCGCTCTGCACAATCCCTCTTTACAGGGTGGGGGGGGGAGCTCTTTCACACACGTCACAGATAAAACACAGGGGAAGAACAACCACCCCTAAGCCAGGATGCCGGCAGTAATATGTCCAGTATATTTTGGTTTTTAGAAATATTCAAAGTCGCTGCTATCCACAGCTTTATTGAAGAATCAGCGAGAGCATTCTCTCCTCGACTTTCTGGTATAATAATGTTCCATTCATTTCTCCTTATATGAATCTGCCTCTTGGGATGTTCCATAGAGAAAGAGTGAAGGCTCGTATTTAAGTTATGAGCTGAGATAACTCAATAGGCATATAGTAAATAATATGAAGAGTGAGCATGTCCCCTCACCCCTTTTCAAGCATAATAATACAATAGCCTGGTTCGTACTTCTTAGTATAACTATGTTTCAATCATACCCGTCCTACCGGAAGTTACGAATTTAATTGCATTATCTGAACGCTATGCCAGAAATCAAGCTGGAATTATAGTTGAATTCTAATGATCCCCCTCCCAATCCGATTTATATACAATTCTCAATTCTTTCCGTAGGTGATAGGTCCAGTCATCGGTGGTAGTAGAGGTTACTCGACCTCACATCATTATTTTTTCCGTTATGGAAATGAAAATCAAGCACTATACTAGAAGCTTCTCATCCCTATATTTGAAATACCTGAAAAATAAAAATGCAGTAGGTAAAAATAATCTTTTTAAATATACTCCTATTAATAAACTTATTAACAAAAGATTCTTTTATTTTTTGATCAAAAATATGGACTTTAAAGCAAAAATATGAAAAAACTGAAATACTGAAAATTACGTTACAAAGAAGTTAAATACCATAAAAAGCGAATAGCATAATAAAGAAAATTCCTAAACATTTAATTAAAAATTTAAATATATTACACATTTAAAACATGCATTTTAGCACCTCATGCTCTTATGGTTTTAATTTGAAGTCCAAATTGTTGATAAAAACCTTTTAAAGCACCATTAATATTATGGTTCTATCATTTCTATTTTTTATTTACTTTGATGTTAGATTTTGTTTAAATTATGCTAATTTTTCTCAGAAATCGCTTGGTCGCAAACTGCTTCTGAACACTTTGATTTCATTGTATATCATTTCAGATTAACCGCACTTGGCGAATAACAGTTTGGCGGCAGATATTGGCTTTATTTAAGTTCGGTTAAATCTCTTAGAAATAACTTCATGTCTCTTCTAAATTCTGGATATTATAACTGAACATTTTTATTTATCTAGCAAATTTCCAATATATTAAGTAGAAATCTTCTTCAGTTTTCAAAGAAGAAAATCACGCGACTAAATATTTGATGAAACGATGAAAATTATTAGAATTTCAGATGAAAATGCAATCTATTGTTGGAAGTCCGGTAAGAAATATTTTTGAAAAAAAATTGGAAAAATTTCAGGAAAATTTGCATTTTTATTAAAATAGTATCATTATGAAAATAACTGTTTCGATTTTAAACGGTGCAAAAATAATTTTTGCGCAACAATATATTGGGAACTTATCGGGAAAAGTCCTAAAACTCAATTTCATTTTTAATTAAAATTCTAATTAAAAGTTAAAAAAAGGCCACACCATAGTGTGCTTTTCCACCTTCCAAAGTATAAGTGTGTCAAATTTGGTAGCTATAACGGTCTGACCTTAGAGCTCCAATATGCAGACATACACATTAATGGATAAATATTAAGCTTGATTTTAAATTTAATATATGATGTAATATGCTAGAATTAATATGTGATGTTAGAATCAATGTATGCTAATATAGGTTTAAGCTTGAGTTAGAACTGATATATAATACAGGATTAAGCTTGATGTTAGAATTAATATATACGACATGATTTTTTTTTCAGATATCTTTCAGTCACAATTTGTCTCTGAAAACTTTGACTTCTCGAAACTTTAAATGAGAAATTCTTGTGTTTATATATTTATATATATATATATATATAACTTTATTTCGTGTATCTCGGAAATGGCTCTAACGATTTGGATCACATTTTATATTTATATAAGATTTTGCTTTATAAGTTTATCTATATAGGAGTATTTCCTGAAAAAAACGCGATTTTACACACAAAAAAAGCATTTCTTTATAGCTTTTTTATCTGCTCTCATGATGATGATGATGTCGTGTCCGCGTTACCACGGAAAGGGGGTGCAGTAGCTTCTGAGGGTAAAGACCCCTGACCACCCGAGGGCAGAAATCTGACTTCTAGCTCATATGAAGATGACACACACACACATTCGCTTGCACAATCCCTTTTTACAGGGAGGCACATTCACACGCCTCACAGATAGAACACAGATGAAGAACAACCATGCCCGAACCGGGATTCGAACCCGGGACGCCCAGATCATGGGAAAGATGCGCTACCCAAGGACACCGGCATCTGTTTTCATGCTGACAATATTACATAGCGCCATCTCGGACCTGATTTCACCATGGTAAAACCGAGTGTAAATACAAAAATATAAGTAATGACAGATAAACTGCAAAAGGAATGCTGCAATAGAGCAGATTGTTTCGAATAACATGTTAAACTAAGCGCATTCATTTTCATTTATTTTTTTATTTAAGTGACTATTTCATATGTAGGTAAGATTGAAAAATATTCATATTGGTATCTAAATATTTTCTCCAAAAAAAAAACACAATTTTGCAAAAAAGAAAGAAAGAAAAAAAGTGGGGGGGGGGGGGGGAGGAACAAGGGGAAAAAAAAAAAAAAAAAAAAAGGAAAAAAATTGGCTAGCGAAGCTCGATCTTCCAAATATTCATTCAGTCGATTTTCCAAATCTTACACGCAGAAAACAAACGGGACCATAAAATATACTTCATCTTCAAATTAGATGCCTTATATTTATTTACGAGAAACTTGAATCCAATCTAACCTAACCTAACTTAAAGCAATACTGTCCGTAAGTAGTGTCACTGGTTGAAGGAAGATCATCACAGGAATATCCATTAAAAAATAAAAAGTTTTCGTCCAAACTCATCTTGCAGTTAAAATTTTTTCTTCTCGGTGCAAGGAGCGTGTATCATGGTTTAAAATTAGCATAGACCGATGGACAATTAGGTTCTGCACGATTTCGTTTTGAGACACGATCTGGTCTCTTGAATATATAAATTTCATTTCTTTCCTAATCGGGATATATACCAAAGTAATCGCTCTTCACACCATTGGTTGAAATTGGATCAGTGATTTAGTAGAGGTTGAATGCGATGGAGTTTTTTTGTCCAGGGAATTTCTCTTTTTGCTTTATTTGGAAAAGCTTGCGAAGGCAGACTGTTTGCTTGTCATGCTGTGGTCATGCGTATACAATTATAATGGATTTATAGCCCTAATTTTAGGGCTGATGGCTATTGTCTTGTGTTCTGATTAGCTAAATGGGATACGTTTAAACGATTGCCGAAAGTTTGATCCTTCAAGTAGATGTAAGTACAGAGTTTGGTTTCTTTTATTGAACTTGTCTTGTTTCATTTTTGTGTGGAATGGATGGAAGGTCGAATTTTGCAACTGACTTTCCGACCATTCTTTGATGGGCTATGGCAACAGTTCCCAGACCTCATGCTTTTTTATTAGTCTTTCTATTTTATCGTATACGATTTATACAAAATACTGTTACCATCCAAAAAAATCAAACTCGAGATTTTGACAAATATCCACATTTTAGACCTCCTTGAATCGAAAAAACACTTTTTTGGAATTATGTCTGTCTTTCTGGGAAGATAATAACTCAAAAACTTTTTGAGTCCGAAGGATGAAATTTAGTATGGAGTTTTCACAGTCAATTTTAGAGGATTTTTTTTCAAATTTTGAACGAAATCCGTTTAGAGGAAATCTGTCTGACTGTCCGAGTGCATTTGAAGATAACAAAATAATTTAAAGTATTAGGGGATAAAATTTAATGCACAGTTTGAACATTTAAGATGTAGATAATCCATATAAAATTTGGGATCAAACCTGTTTAAAGGTTGACCGCTTGTTGGTCTGTACTTTTGCATGCAAGTAAATGGAATGACTTAAAAACAAATAACTTAAATAAATGAAATATGACATGTGATCTTGTGACTACATTCGTAATTTATCAAATTTTTATTTTAATCGATCTTGTTTTGGGGACAATGCGTCAGACATATATGTTCGATTTTCTTATATTTGTGTATTAACCGCATACAGTGATTAATCGCTAAAACTAAAAACTAACCGCTAAAACCGCCGGTTAAACTCTCGTAGGCGAAATATACAAAGAGAAAATTCTGAAATCGCCTGAAAATAAGAATGAGTCTCTTTCATATCTCCATGTTTCAAACTTCTCTTATTAAAAACACATTTTTGAAATTATAATCTATTAACTATTTGTAACTAAAAATCACTTTGAACTAGACGGATGAAATAAAGTATGAAGTCTTTACACCAAATATGTAGATTTATATCAAATTTTGAACGAAATCCATTCACAGAAAGTAAATTTGTCAATTCGAATACAGGTGAACACCATAAGTAGATAACGTAAAAAAATAAATGAATCAAATTTGGTTCACAGATTTATCAATTAAAATGTAGATTGATATAAAATTTTGGACCAAATTCTTTGAGGCGAGGCAATGACTATTTTTTTGGT
The DNA here is from genome assembly GCF_947563725.1 of Argiope bruennichi. Classification (NCBI taxonomy): domain Eukaryota; kingdom Metazoa; phylum Arthropoda; class Arachnida; order Araneae; family Araneidae; genus Argiope; species Argiope bruennichi. The sequence continues at coordinate 93,362,406 of NC_079156.1, read as the reverse complement.
CTGTATTTTCACATAACGTGAAATCCATAACTCAAAGCGAAATAGTTTCGATAAATAAAATCTAATTCGCAATTTTAGTTCATAGGGTTATTTTGAACGATATCTGCCGAAGAATTGATCGCTTGTCTGTCTCTACTTCCTCTAGCAAGTAAAAACGATAATTCGAAAACGCAATTTAAAAAATAAAATTAATAATTTAAAAAAAGAAAATTATACTTCAATAAAAGAAATTGGCATATAATTTTGTAACTTAAATGTTACAATGTTACAAATGTTAAATATTACAAAATCTTGATTTCGAATTTTAGGACAAATATTAAAGTTAAAATAAATAAAAAAAAATTAAAGTTTTTTAAAGGTTTATTGGACCATCATGTCCCAGTATCTGATATAAAAACAATAAGAAAAAACAATTGAAATGAATCTATCTACTTCAAAACCTATTTTCTTTACTTGTGGGCAAAGTAAAGAGAAAAAGATTTAAATCATTCTGTAGTCAAAAGGTTAATTGAGATATATGAAGGTAATACGGCCAATTCCTCTTATGTCTTTAGTGGTTTGTATCTTAATTTCAGCTTTTGTCAAAAAAAAAAAAAGTGCCTTCTGTTTTATTTAAAAAAAAAAAATGCTTTATTTACGTTTCAAGTTGAATCACTCCAAAACTTTTAGTACTATTATGCCAGATTTACACTTGACCAGTTATAAGACGGCAAGTAGACAGCGCATGCGTAGAAAGAGACTGATTTATGTTTGCCACAACTTCATAAGTTAGATTCAAGCATTCTATGCTTGGCTATAAATAGCCGTTTTGGCGTCCCCGAATTTTTCTTTTTCACCGCATATCGTTTAAATTGATGGATATTTATGCAAAGAAACTTGGTAAAATAAAAAGATCAACATACTTAAATTTGGAAAACTATAGAAAAAAAAATGGCAAATAAAATGTAAATAGAAAGAGCAAATAGAAGAGCACATCAGAAAGAGCAAAAAATATCGGAATCAATCTACGATAAGTGGTCAATTTTTTCACGCCAAAAAAACCGCCAAATTCTACAAACGCATGCGCAGTAAGAAAAAAAAAAAAAAAAAAAACAATGTAGCAGCTTGTAGTTGTCCCGTCGGGACAATTATTTGCCATCGACCGAATAGCATTTTTCATCCTTTTTACGCAACTGGCCGAGTGTAAACCCGTCATTAAGGAATGCCTAAGGAATTATGCCTTTACTTTCTCTTTACTTATCATTCTTATTTTGATCTAGTAAATGTACACTTTTTATGCTTGGTTATAGAACACAAGAAATATAATGGATTATATTTCTTGCTTGGTCTTTGAATGCTCGTTAATAAAATGTGGTAAATTTTCTTAAAACAATAATAGTTCTTGCCTGGATGATAAGATATCTCCTAAATCTGGCTGTGCAGAAATAAGACCACTAGTAGCTGTAACACCTATTGTTTGCCAACGGATTCTAAAACCCTCCGCACTTTTGCGCATGCGTTAGGATGGGTTTAATTCAGAAAAATAGGGGTGAGAGGAAAGAGGAAAGGAGGAGATCTTTTAACAATAAAGTAAATTTTTCAAATTTAAAATTTAACAATAAAGTTATTTTTGGAAATGTGCTTATCCTTCCGCGTGTTACCCCTTAGTGGGATAGAATGGTCGAAAAGTGGTCTTCTAAGGATACTGAAACGAACAGTATATACTGTTATTCTTTTAGAATTAAAGAATCTTTTTACAAATCTTTATTCTAGTCTATACTACATGGTGCTTGGAGATGGTTGATTCTTTGTATTTCACTTTCGATTTTTTTTTTTTAATTTTCTATTGTATTTAAATTATTTTAGATTGAAATAAATGAGCTCTCTTTTTAAGAAATGAGAATGTGCCTTTTATTCTTTGCTTTTTTTATTACAGTAAAATAAAACTTAGTGGAAAAGGGATTTAAAGGCAAAGGGGGAAAATGATCAAACTATTTTTACTTTAAAAAATAATACCTTAATAGAATCATAAAATAATATCTTAAAAGAAAAAACGAAGTTTCAAAAAAAATATTAACTTTGGAAACATAAATCAAATATCAAATAAAAATTCTTTTTCGTAATTCTAAAAGAATAAAAATTCTTTATTCTTTAGAAGACAAACAGTTTTATACCATCTACGATATATTTCATTTTTTTAAGATCATCATATCAAAATGTTAGTTTAAAAATTAAGTGAGAATGGTTTTGTTATCTTTATGTACCGTAAACCATTTATGTTCGTATATGGATTGAAATAATAATGAATTTTGAAATTAGGATGTTCGTAAACGTCTAGATAGATTCTTAATTCAAATGATTAAGAACAATTCATTTAAACAAAAATGACGGCTATAAAATTATCTATAATTTTATGAAATATCAACAGATTATGATTTTTTATATTTGGATTCGTTCCTCGATTATGAAAATTTTGCAGCTCTAGCTATTTATTATGGATGCTTTAGGGTAATAAAGAAACGGAAAAAGCTTTAAAACGAAGAAACTTTGGAGGTAAGATCCTTAATTTCCGATTAAGGATCTTACCTCCAAAGAGATACCTGAATTAAAGATCTGCATTTCAAATGTTAGTTAGCAATGTGAACTTCTATTAAGTGTTTGATCTCCGAAAAGTTACTTCTGAAGTAGCTTTAATAAGGCAATCTGAGGGGGGAAAAATGCTTTGCTGTATTAAGACAAATATACTGAAGAGTTGGAAGCGAAAATATTAAACATTGTTCAGGTTGCCATTCACATTTGCGTTGTTGCAGCTTTTATTTGACTTCTTACAGCTGAAAAAAAACCCTTAAAATTCTGTCAGATCATTAAAGTGTGCGTGCCTTCTTTCACGTAGAGAGAGCTAGGCTTTCTATTTTGAGTGATCTTGTAAGACGGGAGGAAAGTGCTAAAAATCTCACGCCGCATGGTTTCAAAATCGTGTCTACATGAAGTCGGCAAACTAGAAAGAACACTGTATGCTCCAAAAGGCCTTAATCGAACAAGTGAAGCAGAAGTTATAGTGGGGCAGAGACGGAAGAGTGGGACAGCTGACGGAAATTCTGTCGTAGGTTTATTGTTAAGGCAACAATTTGAACAGTAGTATCATGTAACAACAAAACAATTTATTCATCAACTTTCTTATTTTAATAAAATTCTTATTTTGAAAGTTATTAAAAAATTTATTATAGAATTATTTTATTTTAACTATTTATATTATATTATATTATTATTATTTATATTATTTTAATTTTTATTTTTATTAACACTTTGTACTTACGTATTTATTATTATTAAATTAATAAATTAATATAATGCTAAAATAATTATTAATATGTTATTATGTGTTAATTATTAAAATAAATCTTCGCAGTCATTTTTATTTAAGGGGACGATGGACTCTAATAGACATTTTTGGGAATTATTCAGTCAGGGTTATGAAATTTTTTATACATATGTATTAAAGTATAAATACGTCAAATTTCTTAAAAAGACCCTTTAAAACCAAATATATATATATATTAATTTAAAAGATATAATTTTTTAAAATTTCGAAATATTCCAGGTGACTTTTTTTTCTATTTTTTTTTCTATTATTTTTTTATTACCCATTGTAAATTTATTTGGAACAAAACTGCGCATAATTTTTTAATTCCAATTAATTTTTAGAAATATTTTTATGCACACTTACTGAATTTTCATAAGAATTTTATGTTTTTCTGAACTAAAACTAACTTTAAACTAGCTAAAAAAAACTCAAGGCATAAAATGCATACCCCATTCACTTTTAATGTTTGACAGAAATCTTTATTATCAATTTCGCTTAATTTCTTCAAAAATTAAGACAAATGGAACATTTCAAAGATATTTAAATCTAATTACAATATTATTTTGAGAAAAGTCATTAAGATGTATTTTTTCTCTTAACCTTCCAAATATTTATTTTCTTAAACAATACATTTTATAACACTATTTTAGTTGAATATAAACATGTATTTTGGTGATGAAACGATAAAAGTAAAATTGCACGTTTTCGTCCATTTTTGCTTATTTCAAAGTTTAGTTTCCCTTAAATGATTGTCATCTTTTCTTGTGGTGTTCAATTTTTGGCGCAGCTTCTTGTATTTCAGAATTTTAATATCTTGGGTGAATAGAAATTTAATTCTCATCCTTTCAACTTCTAAAAAGGGAAGCTACATTCTAACATGTTTCGTTTAATAAGATTTAATGTACATTTTGTTCGGCATGGAATAAAGATTTTGAACACTAATTTTTTGTATCACAAAATCGGATCTCATCAAGACTTCTTTAATTGAGTTCATATAATAAGATGAAAATAAATATGAATAAGTATGGGTGAAATTAACTATTCAGTGAATTTTAAAGTTTGAAAGCGGTGTGTTTTCAACAATATTTGTAATAATTATCGACGTTTTATTTTAACTCTAAAATAAATTATCGGCACAAGCGTAATGTTGTGTACATCTTTATATTAGATAAAGTTGAATTTTATGTATAGCTTTTTTAATACAAATTTGCGAGTTTTGTTCTATTTTGATTATGTTTGTAGCACACGTGCTTTTCAAGACAAGGGGAAGTCATTGTCAAATTTTGCAAAAGTCCAGAAGTTAATTAAAAAATAAATTAAAAGCTAGGCTAAATTTTTTTAACTCTATCAACCGAAACTCTCACAAATTGTTTAAATTATCTGAAAACTAAAAAAAAAAAAAAAATTTTTCAATAATATCAGTTTTATTTACATATAATTTTGTAATATAATTTAATAATTTTTTAAAAAATTAATTTAATTTGATACTGATTCTGAATCAATGATTTATTTTTATGATGAAATTTAATCTAATTTCATTATTTCATCAGATCATTCAATCTCATATTTTTGCTAATGTTAAAATTAAAATTTTTAAAAAAAGTGCTTTCTTTAGGTTTTACTCCGTCATAGATTCTTCCCTTATTTTTATTTTGTAATACATACATTTTTCAATCTACTTGCGCAGTCATTTGTTGTGAAAAGTTTCCATTAAATTCATATTTTTCATAGTCATCGAATAACAAGTAAATTTATATAAATGTATTGCACTTAATTGTTGCTGTTGTTTTGCCATGGACAAGCTCGCTGACAAAGTCAGCGATTTTAAGCCAAGGGAGCGTCTCTTGTTTTAGTAGCGCCAACTAGGGCCAAGAGTACGTCTTAGTACTCACGCATCACATTCGCTTGCAAAACCCCTTTTTACAGGGAGGCACATTCACACATCTCACAGATAGAACAGATGAAGAACAACCATGTCCGAACCAGGACTCGAACCCAGGACACCCAGGCCATGGAGAAGACGCGCTACCCTTATGCCAGGATGCCGGCGGACATTAATTAAGAAACATTATTAATTAACAATTAAGAAAATCGAAATCCCTAGGAACAAGTGAATCGCCATAGGCGGCAAGTCTAATAGTATTAAAATAGCTAGAAGGTTTTTTTTTTTTTCCTTGGATCAATCTTAATCAATTTGTATAATCTTTTAGTATCGTTAGATTTTCTAGCTCCCTCATCATAGCTATAAATTAAAAAAAAAAAAATGTTTAATGCAATGAGTGAACTTTTAAACCATGTCGAATTTTTAATGTTGAATCGATAAAACTGCATATAAAAGTGCATTCGAGGGGAATTGGCGTAGTGAAAGCGTAATTTATCTGTGTTTCTTTACAGTTTAGAATACAGCAAAACGTAAATTATTCGAAGTTCAGTTATTCAGATGTCTTTAAGAAAGAAAGAAAAAGTCTTTGCAAATATGATCTTCCCAAGCAGAAATAGGGAAATAATTAATTTTGACTGACAAGAGTGGTATTTTAATACAGTATATAAGTATAAAAAAATTGAAAGAATATTAAGTTATTAAATTAATATATAACAAGTAAATTTACTTTTACTGTCTAAAAACTAAAATTTTTTCCGTAAGTTATCCAATTCTCTCAATATATTATTATACAGATGCCGTCTGATTCCAGTTCGCCCATATACTGTATTTGTATAAGTGTTTTCAAGACAATTTGAGATCGCACAGCGAACATTGGGATATCTAGTCATAGTATTAAAGTTGAATTTTCTACTTTAAAGCTTGATTCTCTAGTAAAAGTATTAAAGCTTAATTTTCCTAACTATAATTTTAAAAAAATATATAATTTGTTATCTAACAATTACATTTAACAGATATATAATGGTACATTTGTTCTATAAATAGATAATAACGATATACGAGGGCAAGTATTTAAAGAGGATTATAATATCAATAATTAAAAGCACTGCACAAAAATGGAGAAAATGAAAATTAAGGAAATTTAGACAAATTTCTATTTTTTTTAAAATTTATTTCAAAATTTTTATTAAATTACCTTTTTTAAATTTTCAATTAATTGAAATTCCTGAAAGATGTGCTAATGACCAAAACTTGCCATTTGATACATTTCTTAAAAACTAGATTATAAAATTATTAACAATTACTTGTATGAATATTTCTTATTATTTTCAGCAACAAGATTTTGAAATTAAGCTACTATTTACTGTAATTCATAGTTACGAAATATTAAATCTTTTCCAATATTCTGGTAGGCTAAAATATTAAAAGGTATACGTTTATAAATAATATCTCTAAAAAGTATATTTGCCAATAAATTATTTTCTTCCTTTGTCTTTGTATATAATATAATGTAATATAATTTTGTTCGTAAAATTCAATTGAAAAAAAATCTTTCGCTTCCATAGAAAACAATCAGCAAGTTAATTTAAAATTATTAAACAAATTTTAATATCAGAAGCTTGCATATATAGATAAGCGAAAGTATATAATTTCTTTTAAACTATTGAACCACGACAACGAAAAAATAAAGTGGACAAAAAATTGGGATACATACAATAAGGAAACAAAAAGAATGAGTTAATAGCAATAAAAAAAAAAGAAAAACAAAATATTCCATTGTTCCAATGAATTCTAAAATCATTTGGCGCAATGGTACCTTATCTGGCAATATTTATGCACTTGGCAGTGCGCATGCGCTATGTAAGGTCCGTCCCAAAACGAGCGGTTTATGAAAGGGATCGCTGGATGAACTCGGGCTACCTGACTCTCGGAGTTCATTCAGTTTGTGATTCGCGCAAAAATCAGGAAGTGTTTTCTTGTGTCTTGCTCTTCGGAAGGAACCATCATCCTTGGATGAACCAACGGTGATTGAAGTGGTCAGTCTAACGGAAGGATTTTATTTTGGTCGCGTTTGAAGAAGAGCCTTCTTGCTTTTTACAGAAAGGTTGGTCATTTCCATTTTAGAGTCGTTATTATTTTTGAGGGAATTCTTTGATTTTTTTCATGTGAATCATACCCGTTTTCATTTTTAACTTGAAATCTTATTAAATATTTTAATGAGTTTGAAATAAAATAATTAAATTACATTATTTATATCGGTGCGTTTGAAATGAATGAATTATTTCTATATTTTACCTATCTGATATTTTCTTGATTCAGAGTATGGATTTTAATTTCCGCCCGTAAAATATATCCGTCATTATCTTTTAGTTTTCGCCTATGGAAATATTAAAGAATTATTTTAGACATTACCAATTTAAAATTGTGTTTTCTAAATGAAATCCTAAAATATATAAATACACATCATCACGATATTCTTACATTATAATTAAGTTTTATATATGTTAAAAAGTAAACTGTACAAAAATCAAAAACAGTGATATATATATATATATATATATATATAATATATATATATATATATATATATATATAATAGCAATACATGAAAATATGTATAGATTTTTTCAATCTTTTCTGTAAATATCTATTTAAGCAATTAGCACTCCAGAAGTAATTGGACTTTGAAAATAATTAAAGTATCAGGAAAAGCTATAAAAAGATGGAAATCATAACACATTATATTTCAGAACTTATCCTAACATTCCTAACAGCCGATTTATTTTCTAAAAACCCTCCTAATGGCAAAATATTTTACATTACAGAGTTTAAAAGTTATCCACTATTTAAAGGAATATCCGTTAATTTTATTCTTATTGTGATGGCATTCAAATAAAATTCAGGATCTAAAATTATTTTGTATGACATTCAACTAAAATGAATTCGGCTCTCCGATTGCATATATTAATAAAAAAAAGGAGAAATGAAATATGAATTATTAATATTAAAAAGCAGGATTAAATATCTTTATTTTCAACTTTTAAATAAACTGTTTTGAAGCGAAACAGGTGCTATATTATTTTTTTCTTGCCTATATTGAAAGGATAGGCAGAAATACTTTAGGCTAATATTTTCACGATATCTAGCCTCATTGTTTAGGTCCTATTTTAGATTATTAGTAATTTTTGGAATGATGAAGATTAGGACATCTTTTATCAGATATTAGAGTTCCATTTTGGTTTAGAAAATTCGTAACACGTTTTATTTTGAGAAATTCCAAAAGAATCTTTAAAATTAAGGGAAGCATAAATTATGAGATGCATAAATAAACTTGATATCTAATCAATAAAATAAGAATGTTTCTTTGATGGTTAAAAATTGATCACCATCCAGTAATAATCACTTAGAGAAGCACAAAAGACATTAATGATTTTTTTCCCTTCAGTTTTTTTTTTTTTTTTTTTTTTTTTTTTTGAAGGATATAAAGATAATTTTGAACGAAAAAGAGGAACATTTTTCAATCAGTTTTCTCCTTAAAAAATATTATTTATATGAAAAAGAGAATTCCGTTGATTTTATCAATGTTTTTCAACTGGAAATATCACAGTGTGTCCTGCAGTATTGCAACGTTGTCTCAACTGCAATGTTTGTTTATCTGAAGTGACAGAAAATTGATGCGACCCTGTTTGATGGTAATTCTTAAAAATAGCTGTAATAAAAAAAATCAAATAAATGAGAATTTTTCACAAACTGAAATTTTTAAATGAAGAATATGTTTGCCCACAGGTAACCAGGTTAAACACATAAATAGAAATATTTTACACAAAATTTAATTATTCATTTAAGTTATAGCACTTAATAATTTTGTAACAGTAATGCGATCGAAATGACAAAAATTGTTCAAAAACCTAAACTGAATAGATCGATGAATTTTTTAAATTTTATTTTAACTTATCCAAAATCATGAAGACAAATTGTGCTCATTTTAGGCATAAAATTTATAGTTAAAGTTTATAGTTTTTAGTTTGCCAAAGCGTAGTTGAAATGAATTAAAATATTATTCAGGACTTGACTGGTTTTCTTCATCAAATACTTTGTTTGTGGTTAATGAATAAATTATTTTTGATTCCAATTAAATCAGCTAGAAATAGTTTGGGAGAAGCCACACTTTCAAAGAACGGAGTTTGAGCGATCTGATGGTGAAGTTTCGATTTTGGGAAAAGAAGAATCACTCTTTTAATAAATTACAAATAAAATTATAAGTATTTACTTGATTATAAAACAAATTTTAAAAAAATATATTGTTTATATCGTGTTTCTCTTATATATTTGGATGTATATTGAGCTTGATATAGAGTTCTGTATAAGAAGCACTATCTTTTTTTGCAAAAAAGGAAAAAATATTACAGAATTGAATGAAAATTTTTTATATCTAAAAAATAATGATTATTTATAAAAACGAATTATTCTACTCTTAAAAGACTGAGAGAGAGAAAAAAATCTAAAAAATAGTTCGAAAAATCTGAAAAAAACTTTTAGTGAAGGACATATGGCTTTTACAGGCTAGCATATAATGAAAAAATAGCAGTAATGAGGACTGAAAGAATTTAAAAAAATTATTCTTGATATTATTGAAATGAAATACCATCTCTGCACCTAAAACATCGAGCAATACATCTTAATTTATTGTTAAATTCTCAGAAAGAAATGAAAAGTAAATAAATACAATACTTTTATCACGTGCCTATTAAATAAACAGATTATAATGCTAAATAATTTTCGTGCATTTGGAGTGTTGAAAATAAAAATTAACAATCGTAGACCTAAAATTATTTTTAATGGCGTTTGGGAAGCTTTGGGGGAAGAGCAGTGTACATTATAATATCATAAAATGAGTCTTAGCATCGAAATCAAGATGTAAAATTATAGTCAATAATATGAGAAAACATATAAAGCAGTTAAAATTCAAGATGTTTGTATAAAATTTTATTTATAATGTCAAAATCATTCAAAAAATATGCGTTCGATTTTTATATCATTCAACTTTTTAAAGAAAAGGACTCTTCCGATAGTTAATTAATATAGTAATTTTCTGATGGGACTAAACAAAGCGAGGCAAACAGTCATTATTATTCAAACGGTTTTATTACATCAGTGACAGAAAAGAAATTGTCATAAATGTATATTTTAAAAGAGCAAGTTCAAGACCGAGGTCCCTTCATTTAGCCTCAAACCGGTTCTGCAGGTCAAATATCAGGAAGCTTCGGCATTTTATTTCTTATGAAAATAAATCTAGGGTGTAATAGAAAATAAACTATTTTTTTTCCCATCAAAGTAAAAGAATTCTTTAATTGAGAAGTAAATAAACGGCAATGTGATGAGCTGTAACAGGTATAAAATAATTTTTTTTGATAATAATGCCTTTAATGAGATTTAAATAATGTTCTGAAGCTATGTGATTAATTTCGAAGGATTTTCCATTTATACTTCATATTAATTCTCATACAGCTATAAAAATTATGTATTATTTTTATTCAAATTCTTTTCTCTCAATTATTATTTAAAATTGAATCGGTTATATTTCGCAACAAATTTTTTGAAAATCGTCCCTAAATTCTCCAACTCGATTTCTCAGAATAAATCATATTATTAATATTATCTATAATTTTCTCGATTTTTTTTTTAAATTCTGCCATTAATGTCTTTTAAAAAGCATTGCTAAGATAACACCAAATTCGATAGAGTAGTTAAATTATGAAGAGTTACGTTCCGCATTTAATGCAAAGTTTTTAATAAAACTATTCAATGCATAAAATAAATTCTTTTTCACAATTTAAAAGAAGAAGGCGAAATTTAGCATAATAATCAAAAATAATTATATATACTATTAATAATAATTCTTAATTATATTTATATTAATTATAAAATATAATTAGTATAATACATAATATACATATGCATAATTCATAACACACATGATAATACATTGTATAATTCATAATGCATAATATAATATGAAATAATTGATATATTTTATACTAAACTGTCATATCGTTTAGAGAAAACAATGTTATAATAAAAATTGATTTATTAAAATTGAGAATAAATGTTTAAAATTGCAATAAATCATAGAAATGCGATTTCAAAATAATTGTTAAGGTACTCGATTTATGCTTTCAGGATACGAGAGATACGCGTGGCGCGTTTTTAATATGTGAACTCAGACACATTTTTCAGTTTGAAAAGCAAGTGACGTCATAAATATACCATATAACATCATATGGTCTAACATTAATAAATCAACAAATAACGAGTATGATTGTTCATGCGATTATATTATTACGTGAACTGGCTCCATTTTAAGTTGCCTTAACTTAACAAATATTTGAAAGTAGACCATTGGAATCTTTTCAAAAATAAATGCAAATGATACAAAAACGTCGAGTAAGTTCTCGAGACAATGCTTGCTTAATTGAGAATGCTAAATGACTTCTGTTGTTAAATTTTTAAATCAAAATATAGGTTTATCTCCATATATACTGAGGTGAGTGCCACTTAAAACTTCTTAAACATTTTGAAACTATAGATTTATTATCCTTTTTTTCATAAAAACAATGGAACTTAACATGTCTTATTTGGGAAGTATATTTAGGTTAATATAATTTAATTTCATCATTTTTTAAAAAATTGAATCAATTTTTTTCTGTGGAACAATGTTTTCTGTATAAATATTTCATTTCTCAATTGAGTCGATTCACATGATAAGTTTAACAACGCATACCTTTTGCTATCTTCATTGTGTTTAATCTTCCAAAAAGTTCTGAAGACATTGATATATTGATAATGTACATTCGTAAATCGACAAATCGTAAAATGAATATCGTTGTCTTGCAGGATGTTGATTGATCACTAGTGAAAAAAGTTTAAATTCACCGATTTAGATGGTTCATAAAATTAATTCTAAATATTTAAAATAATTTTATATCAATTTTGTAAGAAAACTCGCAATGAAGTGATGGCAAAAAATAATTTCAATACACGAGTTGTTTGTAAAGCAATATAATTTTTATTACTTAAGTTTGCTGTTTCAGGCAAAATTCAAAAACAGGAAACCTTAAATTAAAAGCTTTGTTTTGCCAATAAAGAACATTTTTAAAAGCATGATTTGATGAAAAAAAAGTTATAAATGATTGATTGTACATCATATGCATTTTTAACCAAGAATAGTTATGCATTTTCATTAATCGGTTTTTGCTATCTCTGACTGAGCATCCGTATTGATTATTATGTAAATATAATGAAACGACGCTGCACCAAAACTGGACAAGTGTCCTCATTGATTTCCTCAAATACTTAGGCAATAAAATATGTTTTATGTTTACTTCCATAGTGTAGAAAATGTAATCGAATTTACTTATGATCTTGGTTGATTGCGCCCACATTTTCTTGAGATATGTAATGTAATGTAACGTTAAGACCACATATAAAATTAACCTTCTTCTAAAATTAACCCTCCTCTGCAGATGGGTGGAAATAGCCAAATTTGTGGTGTATCCATCTCTGTACGATTAGACAAATCAGTAGGTATCCAACCCTTTGACAGATTTGGTTCAAAATTAGATTCAAATCTATAATTTCGGTATAAAGATTATATTCGAAAATTCACCTAACTTGTAGCATTTTGAGTTAATTTGTTCCCATACGCACAGTCGGGCAGACAATTTCGAACATCGACCGAATTCTTTTGAGAAAGTTCATGTTAAAATTCCATAATTTTGCAATAAAAATCGCAAATAAAATTTCATATTTCTATTTTATTATGTTTTGGAGTTACCCTGCAGACCACGCGTGGGCAGACTTTTCTAAGATAAGGGCTACTTCTAATTTATTCAAGGTGCCCCGGTCCACCCGGTGGCGTTGGTGTGGTGACTAAAGAAAGAAGTTCTACAGTATTTATCATATCTTAATAATAAATAAGGAATATGTACTTACCTACATAACTACAAACATAATAATAATAACCACAAATATAATAATATCAAATGATGCATTTTTAGTATCAAACAATCCAAAACACATTAAAAAAATGGATCATTTTCATCTAACATTAGCGCTCGTAGTTACAGTTAGAAGACTTAGATTGCATCTGTCTGCCAATCTAGAATATCTCGCTATATAATTGCTAATCTTGCATAGATTCTAAATGATCGTATGTGTGATGGAAACGGTATGTTGTCTTAATTATATTAACAGTTGTATTATTAGTTATATTAACCGTTGGATCGATCGCGTTAGATTTAATGCCCACCCCTGCTTTAGACTTACATATAATTCAAAAATTGATTTTCTTATTATTATTCAGGGATATAACGATATGGAACTCATCCAGATTCGCATTCATGTAGAAAGATGACGCATTGTAATCATTAAAATATTCGATAATATATTTAATGATTACGATACATTCGTTCATGAGAAAGTAAAAATATCCATTTCTTCGAAATTTAAGCTTTTCTGTCATAACTTTATTTTTTAAAGGAAAAAAGCAGGCAATTCAATTCGTGGTCTTTAATTGAATGCACTAAGTTAACTACGATGGATTTTTCGTAATCACCATCCTTGTGACCTAGAAGTGCGGTTTTCAACCTTTTGAACTATAGTCATGAAGGTTTTTCACCTCCTGTAGAAAAAAACATTCTATCATACCACCTGTTGGATTTCAACATGCTCTTACCCACACTCGAGGATATGTATGAATACACGATAAAACTCCTGGGCGCATTTGAAGAACTAACGAATGCCGGGAAATCTCTTGTGAGTTGGTAATCGTTGTCGACAGCACACCATTCTGCCTTGATCTCAATGCATTAATATTCCTTTTAATATTTAAGAAATCTTAATAATTTCATAAAGTAAATATTCGATAAAGCGTTGCATGCACACGTGGGAAAAGAAACTTTGTAAGAGTTAATTTTCAATTCATTGTCATATAATTAGAATATAAAATCAAGGCCACAACAATCGGAACATCATTTTTTTCAAGATAAAAATATTTACAAATTACTTTGAAATGAAAGAAAAGTTAAGAATGGCTATGGGTGTAAAATGAATCCTTTTAATTTTGATCTTTTCTAATAAATTGATATAAAATATCGCAACAAATATAAGAATGGGGATTATAGTTTGAAATAAAATTAAAAAAAAAACTATGTATAGATACATTTAAAAAGATAGGATTTTTAAAATTTTAAAATCTTATAAATTTTTAAAAATGATTGAGTATGATTGTATATTATAACAATTATTAAATCTCATCAGAAAGTGGATTTATATTTTTGAATTTTGAGATTAAATAATTTATATATCTTGAATAAATATTCGAAATTATGCCGTTTTCATTAGTTTATTGTTTTGGAGAACATTCGACCTTTTAGGGGAAAAAAAACCATCCGACATTCTGAATAGTTTTTTTTTTTCTGAAATAATATCTAAATATATAAAGAGATTTCACTATACCTTGTATAAAACAATATATCAAAAAGGTAAAAATGAATATGAAATTTTGGATTCAGATCTGAAGAATATTGTATAGAAATTACAATATCACAAACAGACGTTGTTGGATATAGATATGATTTTTAAAAGTAAAGAAAACGCAGTTTTTACAGAAATTTTAATTATAACAATGTAAAACAATTACCGCAGAATTTTGAACAGAAATGGAACTTCATAAAAGAAATCTTACTGAAATAAACTAGATGCAGTATAAAGTTCAAAATAAGAAAATGCAATTGCCATAAAAGCTGGTTAGCAGAAAATAATGAGTTTTTCATTCCATCTTTATACTCCATTTGAAATTGCAAAAAAAGTATTTCCAAAGAACGGTCAATTTACATTAATTATTTTTTGAGTTTAATGTCTATATGTAATATTTGAAACTACAGTCAACAAGAAACTACTAAAATTAGCACCGAATACCTGAATTTTCACGGATGGGATGATTAGATATCTAATAATCAGAATATCTCTTTAAAAGGTATTTCTTTTTAATATCTTAATTTCTGTTTTCAAGTTCGTTGATAACTAGATCTTATTTTAAAAAGAGTTCTCATTTTTCAAAAGGAATGGATAAAATTGGAAAAAAATGGAAACAATTCATAATCGCATGAAAATAAGTGTCATTTTTTTTTTACTGGAAAAAAAATAAAGCCAATTAATTACTGAATCTAAGTCAACTCTTAACGTCATAAAAGATACAAGAAAGTGCATGCAAGAAATGACTTCAAATCAAAATGCAGAAATTGAATTTTCTGATTCGGTTTTATGATTCGTTCTATCGAGTGTTTTAAATAGGCCCTGAAGGGAAAAAAATCTATATTATGCATATTCCAAAATGATTTTTTTTCTCTCTTCTCACAAAATAATAATTTCTTTCATAGTAAAATTCGCCTTACCGTCCTTGCATTTAAATTAAAATCCCTGGCAAAGTTTTTGTTCTTTCTACATATTATTTCCTTTATATGTACTTAAAACAAAACAAAAAATTTGAAGTACTTAATTGTATTATTCCTTAACTCATAGTGCAATTATTTATAATCATATTCTTCAATGAAATATTTTTCTCAAAATTAGGAATAACAACATAAATTCTTTTCTTCTTTTTGAAACGAAGTCTACTCAGAATTTCCATCAGAACAATAAAAAAATCATATCAAAATTTTTATCAAAAAACTGTTCACCTTATAAATATTATGCATTTGTATGAAACGAATAACATAATATGTACTTTTTTGTGTACACAGTTTATTGCCCTTTTTAATCGTAAGAATGATAAACGACAAAAACAATGAAATCTAATATTAGAATTATACATTAGAAAACACATTATCTAAATAAAACATTGTTATGTAATATTTCTGATTTTAGGTTATCTAAAACAATTGATTTTCCGCATTTATTCCTAAAGTGTATTTAAATTGCTTGTATAAGATAAGATATTACCATTTTTTTAAAAAATAAAGATAAAGCCATTCATATTTAAATTTTTTTGTGCGTGAAAAAAAATGTTTTCTAATTTACTTTTTTTTTTTTTATCTAAACACACCATGTGTTTAAAGATTTGCTCTTTCTTCAACTTGTAAACTTACATTTTTTCGAAAAATATATTTTATGATAATGAAAATTGCCTATTCATTTATCAACCTTTTCATATATCATTTTACAATCAGCACTGGTTAAGGTATAGGATTCAAATTCCATTTTCTATACCTTCACAGGATTGAATGCAAAATTCTCGAAATGGCACTTATTAAAGTTAAAAAGTTTTTTAACATTTCAATTTTATAAATATAATAAAATGTAGAATAATATTTAATCAAAAATTTGGAGATCAACAAAAATAATCAAAGTGTGAAATGTTAACATATTAATTTAATTTTAATTTCATTTATGATTTATATTTTGTGATGATTGATGCATTTTCAGGAATTTTATTTTTTACTGTGGCTTAACTTTTGCATAGTATTCTTCGTTTCATTCTTTTCAAAATTTTTAATAAAAGAACTTATTGTATAACTTAATACGCTAAAAAAATCGGATTTTTAGACACATTTATATTTTTATTATTTCTAAATTGAAGCATGTTAAAGGTGCATGAAGCATGCTTTCTTTTTCATTTTATAAATAATATTTTATATTGTTATACGGTAATTTTAACTTTTTCGTAATTTAGTGTTATAATTATCGCAAAATACTAGTTTGCCATAGTTGCATTTCATTAAAAGTTAAATTAAATATAAAAAATTAACTGATAATTAAGTTTTGGAAATGTCAAAATTTTATGTTGCACTCAACCACATTGAATTTCAAAATTCTGCTATATAAGGTAATGAGTGAAAATCGATTATTAAAGTGTTATCTTTACAAGCATGATGTTATCAAAATTAAATGAAAGCGCTAATGGAAGAAAAATAATTCCCACAATTATGATTGTTCCCATTTATTTATTTATTTATTATACTCATTTCCGTAAAATATCATTCTAATATTGAATTCCAGATCTAGTATTAATAAAGGAAAAAGAAATACTTTTTTAAACTGTTCAATAAATTGACTAGTTTAAAAAAAAGTTTTAAAATATTTATATGATTTTTTAAAAAAATTCCTGCTGTAAATATAAAAAAAAACACTTTCAAGATATCTTTGGAATTTATGGGTTTCTTATATATATAATTCATATTTTTTAATTTAAAAAAATATTACCATAAAAACATTTCAAGGTTTTACAATTAGTTCTGTTCTTAAAATTTTAGATTTATATCATTTTAAAATGCGTAAAATTTTTTAAAAATTCTAAGTAATAATATAAAATTTTGAAAAGATTTCGCAATTCTTTTTTAGAATAATTGAAGCTGATATAACTATAGAAATAAAATATTAATAATTGAGTTGTTAATTATCATTTTTATCTTTAATTTTTGTTTCTTCAAGCACAGATTAAAGTAATATTTGTACATGAAATTCTTGTTCTGCGTATGTATGCAAAACATCGACTACATACCCAGAGTTTTAAAGATTTTAGGTTTCGATATTTTGGCATTATCGAGAGCTGAATAAGCAGCAGCTTTTAAAAATAGTGAAATATGCCCAAGTATAAAGAAAAAATAATATTATTTATAAAATTATGATTCAGTCAGTGTTAGAATAAAAGGGAATCATTGCGTTTGTAATAGGCATTTATGTTTAAAAAATAAAATTGCTGTTTTGAATTAGATAGAAGACGTCATTGTCATATTTACAGTTACAGTCTAGCTAAAAATGATTTGCTGCCTTTTTAAACTGCTTCTGTAAAACTAAGCTCACGTAGTTCCTGTAGTGTTATCAGTTACATTTCAGATAATATTAAAATAAATTTTGCAATCATTGTTTCTCTCTATAATGTTTTATAGTAGAGCAAAAATTCTGCATGCAATTGAAATATCAAAAGTAGGAAAAAATGTTCAGGGTGTAAGAATCCTTATCATGAAATCAATCTATTTATTTATTTAACCACCTAAAAGATTTAGAAAATAAATTTAGCAGAGGCTTTTTTATCTCTATAAAACATCTAGTTTTTCATCTTATCTATAAAAAATTAGTAACAGCGAACTGAGGTTTTTGTAGTTGACATACACATTATTTTATCCAGTTTTTTTTATGGCCATCATTGCGGTCGAATTTTCTCGACTGTTAATGAAAGAAATTCTCACGCATTACGTCGGTAATAACTATCGGGGTTAAAGACATCATTTCTGAGAAATCCTTTAAGATTACGTGTCTGAAATATAGCGCCAGAGGAAAAGAATTAAAACAAATAACGACCCAGATACGAAATAAAAAAAAAATAGCGTCCCTTTCTATATTGCCGATAATTCCATAAGGACATATTTAAATCTTTTTTATACTTAATAATTGTGGAGATGTGTTTGATTTGAAGTGGAAGTATTTGGACAATTGTATTTGATTTGAAGTGTGGATATTTGGATCATTGTATTTGATTTTGAATATGAATGATTTGATGAAAATGCTGATTTGAATATGAATTTTATGGAAAGCGACTGCTCTAAATCTTTTTAGAAATGTGGATTAATGAAAAAGATAAGCTTGAAGACTAAAATTTAATCATTTGGAATCATTTTTCTTTATATTGACTATAAAACTTTCCCTTTATGGTTTAAAATGTGCAGAAATGGTATATAATGGAATATAAAGAAAATAGAAACTAAAAAGATTTTTTTTAAAACTAAACTTAATTTAAAGACTGTTTAAAATTTTTTTTCTGGTCAGTTTATGTATTTTTTATTTTATTATTTTCGGTTTAATTTCTTTTAATATTTGAAAAATGTGATCATATTAGGATGAAGCTTGATATTGTACTTTTTGATAACGATCTAATTTTCTTCACTTTAGATCGAGACACTTAAGGCAATGACATTGAGTCGAAAGAGTATCAATTGGGGCTAAGTGTCTGATTATCTGTACTAATGATGTTCCAATAATGAAAGAACTGATAAGTAGTTCTCCCGTCTGCTCCTAGTAATCATTTCATTAGGACAGTGAAATAGTTTTTTTTTCAATTTGGGTATATAATTAAATATATATTATCCGCAGAGAGCTAAGCTCTCTTCTCTTTCCAAATGAAATGATCATATTCTGATTGTAATAAGACAAAAATTGAGAAAAGGAAATTTTTCTGAAGCTAAAATTTTTTAAAAATTAAATCCAGTTGAGCATAAATAACTTGCGTTTTATTAAAAATAGGTACATTCTAGAATTTTAATTCAAACTTAGATAGTATAACAGCTAACTCGAAAAGTTAAATCACTTTGTTTTTCTTCAGTTACGTGGTTAAGATTTTAAAAATTCTTATTTAGCTGAATTTTTTTGTAAACCCTGAAATCTATTGTTATGCATTTTATAAGATAGATTCGTTGAAGATTTTGAAAGGATGTCATTTTTTTCTGTTCTGAAAAAATCTCTTTTTTTTTCTAATGTAGGGACCAATAATAACATTTTAATTATCACTTATTTCTCCTTTCTTAAATTTTATTAATCATTTAACATTTTTCTTAATTAAATTTTGAATTGGATGATTATTCGAAATCTAAATTGATTTTTATATTCTTTACGTCAATGGATTATTAGGCTGTAAGACAACCTGACTTTTCAAAAACAAATAACTAAATCAAAACATTTGCTTTATCAGATTGTTAAAAGGTGTAATTTAATGTAAATACATTATTACTATTCATCACTTTATTAAAATTAATTCTTTATATGAAAGACAATAATAAGAATACGTATGGATAAGATATAATACATAAGTAAAATCACATTATTTGGAACTAATTAATCATATTAATCATTTGGAAAAAGAATTTTGTTAGTCTTAAATAAACTCCTTGTTCTTTTGATAACGTATATAATTTTTTTCCTCTGATCACTCTATTTCACAAAATGATATCCGTGTTTGAATAAGAAGTCTTTTCAATGCTCAGATTTTTGAACGAAGTTTTAAAATTACATGATTGAAACTGTATTGAATGAGTCACTAACATATATAAGGAGTTCCGCCATTTTTCATATCGCCCACTTGTTGTATCAGATAGAAATATTGAAAAGTTCTTTAAAAAAGTTAATTCTTTATAATTGTTTCATAAATTTTATGATTAATTTTATGATCAATTTTTCATTTCAGATAATAAATTGTTAATTGGTATTTCCATCCTCTATTCTCAAACGGAATTTAAAATTCAATGATAATTTATTTTGCTATCTAAAAATATATTATTAGCAAGTTTTTTTTTACATATATTTGGATTCCTATTTTTGTCCCATATATGGTGTCTTATATTTGTTATTTTCATCACAGAAAGCAGCATTAAAAAAAATTCGAATCTGAATAGAAAAAAAAAATGTCATTGAAAAATCAACCACATATTTGGAAGAAATTGAAAGATAGACATTTCATAGATTAGAACTATGTGATGCCTTTCAATTTCTCTTCTGAATTTGGATTCAAAAATTTTTTAATGAATTTTTGGTATCTTTTTGGTCGCTGTTGTTGACTATTCTGTAATGGCAAGTCCTGAATGCAAACCATCAGCAGAAATTTACTTAACATTTATGTTGACCATAGAAACCAGTTTCTCAGGCACAAAACAAATTTCATAAAAGAAAAATAGTTATTATAATGACAGGTTCACGTATAGATGAGTGTGGCATAGTTGTAGCTACTTAGCCTCTTTCAAGCGAATTTCTTTTTTGAGTCATAACAAACTCAAGTTTTCTATCTCTTTGAAATATGTTTTATGTTAAACTACTTTCGCTCTTTGCTTTCGGTTATGTCTTTTTTTCTTTGATGATAGGATTGGAATCTGAATAGAAAAAGATATTTTGGATTTTATTAAATTTATTTCTTCAGCTAATTTTTATTAAAATTTTTCAAATAACAATTTTCTACACAATTTACTGGGTAATTTATTTTATTAATTTTATTGAAATGCCCTATTTCTCAAATCGCATAATTTTAATTTATATAAATAACAAAAGCATCAAAGTTAGGGACACTGTTAATTACGTAAGGAAATAGGACTGATACAACACGACGGGAAATAATAATTATCTTATCTCCCCCTTTAAAATTTAATAATTATTTTTATACAAGAAAGTAATTAGAAAAAATACAAAATTAAACTACTACGATATTCGAAAGCTACGCAATCTTTTATTAAGCAATATAGAATAATTCGGTAAATCTTTGTTAGGAGAATCCCAATGACCTAGTAAAATTGATTTAAGTGTTTAATAAATTTTCTTAATTTTTACGATAATGCATTTTACTGAATATTAGGTGAATTCAAATTTAATTTCAGAACCATATTTCCCCTGTTAAAAAGTTTTATTTTGAAAAAACAAATTTATTTAGATTTTGATCTTCTAATCTATCATTTCTTTACCCTCTCTTACTTACGTATTCCTTGACTATCTTCTCCGCTTCACGTATCCCAATCCCATCCTCTTTTCTCTTATGTATAATCTACTTTCAATTTTAGCTATTGTATCTTTTTTTTCTTTGTGCCGTCGGAGATTATATCACGTACCCCTGGACCATACGTACCGAAACGCTATTCTAATCTAATTGATAATTTGAAATCCAATTCTCACGGTGCCATACTACCATCTTATAAATCAGTTAAATGAAAAGTAACCGAGTAAGGTATTTCAAATAATATTAACTTCAAGGCTTATAATTATATAGAAGGCTTTAATTTAATAAACTATTAATAGGACTTGATTTCATTTCGTTTACATTCAAAAGGATGTAGAAGAAATTTAAATTGCGGACCCATATGCAAATCTACTTTTTTACATATATTTCTGTTAGCCTAAAATATCTTTTGGCATATAATTGTCGTCCAAAGAGGTTTGTAATTAAAATAAGCTGTCTCGCTTTCTTTTTGACAACTCTTTTCAGTTCATGTTAATTCAAAGATCACCGAACTAAGGTTCAGCCTCAAAAGGACCCTATAACCCCATCACAGTCCAAGCCCCCAATTTTCCCCAGAAGAATGTCCTCAACGCCTCTTTGTACAACCCAATCCTAAACTTTCCTGGCCAGCCCTTCTGTTGCAGTACTTGAACTTTTGACTGAGCAAGAAGACGACAAGTCGGTCGATGACCTAATCTTGCGGAATTCAAGAAGACACGGTCCGCTAGTGGGTTTCCTTAGAGGTCAGGGTGACGTAAGAATGGTTGAGGCATTTCTCGATTGGTTTGGAAGTAGGCCCCTTACTTACGTGACTGGAAATAGGTAAAGAATACGGATGCTCGTTGCTGAATGAAGAAGGAAATTAAAATCTGTATCGGCGGGTCTGAGGTCGATGATTTCACTTTGGTTTTACTTGCATACGGTCAGTTGCGTTTTCCCAAAGGTATTTCCCCAAGTGAAATGGTTATTCAACCATGCCGAAATCTCTGCGCATGATTTTTCTGTTAATGTAGAGGAATGGGCAGCAGGATTTGTTGCGACGGAATGTAGGACAATCTTTCTGACGATGAAATCTGTAATTCGAGCTACTTAATATGTGCATGCAAGGTGGTACTTAAAAATGAACTGATACTATCTCATGACCTTCATAAGGCATTTGGTAAATTTTATTAAAATTCCCAATGGCAAAACTAAATTTGAACCCGTTGCAGCGAAATTTTAAATACCAAATTAGTTGTGCGAATTTAATGTAGATATGAATAAAGGTATTTCAGCTTCAGTTTGAAGAAAATTCGATGGGAAATTGAATTCAGATAAAGCAGGCCAGCAATGCACTAAGCACAATTAATTACAAATTCATTTAAAATTAAAATAAAATTCTAGAAAATTCCGTAGATCATTTTTTTTGCTTTATTTTTATACTTATTCTTTGCAATTCTAAAAAGTCTAGTCTTAAGATTCAAATAAAAAATTTAAATGCATAAATGCCGTTATTTAGCACTAAAAAAATTCTGTCTGATGGTAAATATTTTTCAATTAGTAATTTTATTTGCTGTTTTTAGCTTTAGAATCTCCTAAATAAAGTTTTTGTACTATTAAAATATGTAAACAAAACAAAGCAATAAATTATAGCAATTATATTAAATTAATAAAGCGACCATTAAATAAAATCCTGTAGAAAGGGCCGAATTAAGCTCTGAAATGTTCTTTTGGCAATGCAAATTTTAAAGCCGCCTTTCCTCAACCAAAGTTCCAAAAACAGATTCATTCCATTGATTTTAATCTGTTATTAATGATTTTAATCTGTTTAAGCAATTTTTAAGTAGTAAATATTACGACAAAGTAAAATAACCATTAGAAAAACAATTCAAAACCATTTATAACCATTCAAAATTCCAAACTTTTGGAACCCCCTAGCAGTTTGCCTATTTGATAAACCGGCCCTGCTGTAAAATACTTTATAATGTAGTGTACTTGATTTACTACTTGAAAGATTTTCGATGTCAAGATTTGTATGCATACTTTGTTGAAAAGAAGTAATGAAAGGGGAAAAAACGAGAAAATTAAAATATCTTGAACAAAAAAAAAAGCAAAGATCAATCGCGCATTAGAGCACGATTGAAGTGGACTATGAATACTTTTTCATTATAATTACTGAGGGAAAAATGATGTTACTTGAAGAAAGCAATGTAAAAATATACTTTGATGGGAAGACAAAAAATTTTTGAAAACAAAGCAATGGTCATATCTATAATTTAAGCATTGAATAGATATGATAAAGCATTATACCATCTTCATACATTAAAGTCGAATGAATATGACTGGAATTGATTTGAATTCTCTTTTAAATTGTACAGTACTTTCTCATTGTGATGTATATAATATCGTAACATAAACTCACTCACTAATTTTTTTTTTCATTATTTTGTGATGAATTTCTGTAGGAAATGTTCTCCTACTTTCTAAATGTTATTTTCATATGGCTTGAAATTAAAATGTTCCCTTGAATGCTTGAAATTAAATGTTAAATGTAATAAAAATAAATGTTACAAGAAAATTGCAAATAATGTAAACGAATTCTAGTAATTTTTATGAATTTCTCACCTTAATTTAAATGATTGCGACAAACATTGAAAATTGTTTATTTAAACTTTCCTTAATTTTTAAAACATATCTATATAATTTAATAGATATTTTTAAAATTATCTATTAGAAATGAAATGGACAATACTTATTTGGAGCAGAAATATTAATGCAACATTGTGCAATATATTAAGGACTCAATTTTTTTTGTAACATGTGACCTATATATAGCACTATAAGGAATTTTAAACACTTTTTATAGAATGTCTTGCATTCAGTTTTATATAGATTGTATATTAAAGTTTGTTGAAGTGTGAATAGTTCCTTCATGTTACATAAAGAACAACTGAGCTCTCTATCGAAATCCCTAAGATGAAAAAATATTACATGTTATCAAAAGAAATTTCTTTCATTTTATATTGTTTAATTTCACTTTAAAGTAAAAAAAAGATCTATATCATCTTGACCTATTTAGATGTTTAATCGAGTTATTTTTGTACGTACCGGTTAAATTTGCTTTTAAATTTCAAAAAAGGAATCTGAGTATAAAGAGTTGTGGACTAGCACAGAAATATATTCTTTTGAAATCGTAACAAATGATCTTAACAAATGTGTTGAAAAAACTGTTAATAATTGTAGTACTAATTAATGTGAAATCAAAAATATCATTAAATACAATCTGATATTTTAACTCACTGATTCACATGTCCATAAATTCTACTAAGACTATCTACAATAGCCTTAATATTAAAAGACAATCATTTCAAATAGGGGATTCAAAGCAATAAAGCCAATAAGAACAAAATATGTGATTTTTGTTTGATCGCAACGAATACAACAACTATAGAAAATTAATTAGATTGTAAAGGAAAGTCACGGGAAGATGTTTGAAATATTAGTTTACATTTGTGCTACTTCAACACTGTCGTTTATCAAGTTTGCTAAAGCGTATTTTCAGCTTAATGACTTTTATAATTTGTTAATTTAGAGTATAATCAGATATACAATTTTGGGTACCTAAACCAAGAAAAGTATTTTTCCCGAATCGCAAACTCTATCATTACATTATTTTGAAAATGAATTAAAAAAAAAAGGCTTGGATCCTAAAAATACTTATTAATTTCTTCATGCGAATGAATACCAGTGTTTGTTAACTGTGTTTTGACCACTGTATCTACCTAAGTTTAAGTTCTGCCCTTTTAATTCTGTTTCAAATTTCCGCTATTATTTCCGATATAATAACTGAGTATTTTCGTTTCAAAATTAATTTTGACGTATAATGACAATCCCTAAGGAAAATTCAATAAGGTACAACATCAATTTCAGCTAAATTAATTTCTTAGTGAGAATGAGCACTTTTGAATCATTTGAATGAATACTTTTCCAGATGTTTCATATTTATGAAAAGCTTTTCCATTCCTGTAAAGGCACTAAAATAATTTTAGCATTAACTCATTTCCACCATATATTTACAAGAAAAAAATTTAATTGGTTTGTTTTTCTTTTCAAAAATAAGTACCATTTGTTTTAATTTTACCAACAATTCAATAACAGTTCTTTAGTTTCCAGGTTCTTTGAAAATGATTTAAAAGTACTCTTATTATGCAATTAAAATACGGATAAAAAGCTTTTAGATTTTTTTTCTCAAAGGCTTCATTAAAAAAATAAAGGACAGTGAGAACAAGAAGTAAACATAAAAAAACATGGTCAAAGCCAAGTTCATTTACATCAATGTCATTTATCCTAAATATCCCAATTACGTCAATCACCATATCAAACAGAAAAGCTTTCGTAAATACATGCAACTGACTGTTTCTGAGTCAAAATTCTAAAGATAAATAAATAATGATTTGATGTATATTGCAGGTAGGAAACAAAGTAATTGCGTCCGGGATATTATAAGTAACCGAAACACGTGTGTTTGAAGTGTCCATCTACCGCACCTGAAATCTACCTGAACGGAAATGCCCTGCATATTCAACCGTGGAAGTAGATAGATAATTCCTTTTTCAGTCCAGTATAATAAATCTTGTGCAAAAGGTGTCATTATCCGTAAACATACATGTTTTACTTCCAATTTTTGAAGCTTAAGTGTCCATCAAGTTGACGTCTCTGCACCATCCTTTCATGTTTCCGATCTTTTTATGGAAGACATTCTTGACATTTTGACCTCTAGCGTTGAATCTTTTTGAAATCAAATCTTAGCAACGAAGCATTCAGGCATCTGTTTTTATCCATCTATTATAGAGCCTATTTTATGTTTTGTTTTGAATTTTGATGTAAAAACAGGTCATGCTTTCTCAAAAGAAGTCTTCGGTCAAAAAAGTCTTGATCATTTCTACAACTAATCACCGACTGTGCTTTGAAGAATTGTTTTTACAAATGAATGAAAAGATTTGTCTAGACATTAGATCCTTTGATCCTTAGATCTTTAAGATCTTTTTTTCCGCATTTTCTGTTATCTTATGACTTAAGACATCGAAGTTATTCCATTTCATTGTCTATTGTTTGACATGAATAGATGTCTTCTCTTTTCAGTTCTAAATTCTCTTACTGAATACTGCTAATCAATTACCCACCGACTGCTATTGTTTCTTACTTTTGAAGACATGGCTAATTTATTTAATCCAATTTCTGCAAAATGACGCTTTAATATTGAGATATAATTATTCCTAGGATATTTATTCGTAATACAGAATGTTTTCTAATGGTTTATCAAAAATTCAAAAGACTATGGTCATATTTACAGTATATGAGGAAGATGTCTATCTGTGTTTTTCAATGCATGTAGAAACTGAATAATATTCAATGATTTAATTTCTTGAATGATGCATTCTTTGTTTTGTTTTATATTTTTTGAAGAACTTTAAAAAAACTAAATCATTTTAAATGACAATTTGCTATTGAGAAAGATTATGATATGAGATGAAAATGTATCTTGAAAATCGGTAAAAAATGGACATTACCAAATATTTAGATGGAAAAATAGATTGACACAGATAGCTCTAAATTTTACAAAATATACTGAAAAAAAATGAATTAAAAATTTATCCCTTACTTGAAAAATTCATGAAAATGCAATAAATTTCTGACAATTAAAATCATCATCTTCTAAATATATTATGTTAATTAAAAGCTTGATTATATATTTGATTGAAAGAAAAGTATTTCAGATCAATACAAAATGCTTATTAATTTCCATTTGTTGAAATTGTACTTTGCACTTTGCATAACAATTTTACTCAAAAATGGGGAACTAATAATAGGTCTTATTTGAATATATGAAAAGCTATCAATTTATTCTCTTTTAAAATTGTGAAGTTAAGATTGCTGCTTTTATTCAATTTTTAAATTTAAAATAAACCAATATTTTTCAATGAGGGAATGTTTGCATTCAATCTAAGACAGGCATGACGAAAACCCGTTATCTAAAATTTAAATTTAAATTATATAATTATAATTTTTTTATTTATTCTGAGAATAATTATGACTCTAAATTCCCTTTACATTCTTTAATTTTCCCAAACCTTTTAGTTTTGCACCATATATAAAAAAAATGTCGTAATTGTAAAAGTCTAATGTGATCATAAAACGAATCAATATGAGCACATGTAAATGCAGTGCTTTTACTAAGGTTGTCTGCATAGCATTTTTTAATCATTTGATTGATTTGACATATCTTCTTAAGGTAATTTCTGATACTTCGATATATAAATTAATCACCTTACTGTTCCTATTAATTTCCCATTAATTTGTTTACTTTGTGCTTAATTGTTTATTTGAAAATCAATCTCAAGCACAATTATTTCTTTTGAATAACAGTAAAAATTTCTTTTATATTGGCCAAAAAAATTCGGCTTCGCTTAAATTTATTATTTGAAATAAAAATTGATTTTTATTCCATTCTTACAATTCTATAACTGAGAAATAAAAAATAATTTGCTTAAACAAATTAATGACAATTCATATTATCTTCCGACTATTATTATTTTTTGAAAATATATATGATTTAAGCTGTATATTCGTGACTACAAGGTTTGTTTGATTGCTATCTTAATGAAACACAAGTTATTATTTTCATTAAAATGAAGTAGTTATAGAATTACCATAATATATTGCATTTTTTACTACCTCATCTTCTTTTCTTTTATACGTTAATTTATCAAAATACAAAAATAAACCAAATCTTTCTGGCAAATTATCTATATCTATACTTATAATAAAGCTCAATGTGTGTGTGTGTGTGTTGGCGCTCTACAGGCCAGGTCATTTGACATACAGCTATCAAATTTGGTACGTGTATACCTTAGAGGTCGGGAATGTGCACCTGGGGGCCCTTTTTTTGAAATTTTAATTAGAATTTTAATTATTAATTAAAAACTAACTTTCCCGTCAAAAAAATCTTCCATTTCCCCCACCGCCAAATGAGTAAGGCTTCAATTTTTTTTTTCTCCCAACAGTAATGAGGCTAGGGTTAATATTTTTCAGCGGATTATTTCAAACGATTCTGTTTATTTTCTTAATGTTTTATGCATTTAAAATTAAACATTGTTAATTAATCCATGTTTCAGATTCATTCTAAAGTACTTTCGAATTAAAATAACACAGAATAAAGGAAATTAAAAATGTATAATCTGCATAGCGTTACCCCAACTGGCGTAGGAAAATTCACGCATTTGCGTTACCGGAGCTGGCGAAGAAAATTCACGCATGCGCATTCTGATTGTTGCCATGACAACCGTTATCAACGGACGATTTAAATTATTTTTAGGTTAGTTGCATGCTTTTGTAAGTAAATTGTATTTATGTTAGTTATATATTTTTTGTATATGCTTATAGTTTTAAGTACATCGTTTTTTAAGTAGTTTTTTTGACCTAATTTCAATTATTTCAATTATTTTTAGGTTAGTTGCATGCTTTTGTAATTAAATTGTATTTATGTTAGTTATATATTTTTTGTATATGCTTATAGTTTTAAGTACATCGTTTTTTAAGTAGTTTTTTAAACCTGTTTTTGACCGATTATTTTAAACGATTCATTTTATTTTCTTAAAGTTTGATGCATTTAAAATTAAACATTGTTAATGAATCAATCTGTTCATGATGAATCTGAGAAAATTTTGTTGACAAATTCTTGAGATATTACATAACTTAAGAAAGATATTCTTTAGTGCCCATAAAGTTTAAACGCTCAGTGACTCTATTATCAGTAATCATATTATTAAAAAAAAAAAAATGCTTTGTTTCAGTAAAAAATATTATTATATTAATTGCAGTTTAGTCATTTCCATTTTAATTTTAAGCATAAATTCTACCAGAACTAACAGAAAATTAGAGATACATATTATGTTATGGCTGAAGGACTTTATATTATTATGAGTAAATTACATGACTATCAAAATTTGAAGCTTTAAAATATTTGATGAAGAAGCTATTAAAGTAGGAATTACATAAAATATTTAATTATTAAAATTTTAACGAGCATTAAGATTGGCGAACCGGCTGGTCGCCAAAGGCGGCTAGTAACTGAATATTTTTGGGAAATGCTCATTTGCATTTGTATAAATAACGCGAATCCACAGCATTGCGCATTTTACCGAAATCTAAATTATTTAATAAACAGAACTTCTATAAACTCTTTTCTGCTTCCATCATCCATAAAAGAATCAATCAACAGCTTCCGAATAAACATTTACAAAAGATTAACTCAAAGACACCGAGTCATTAATTGTTCACTCGACCATAAGCATGAATAAAAATCTTTCTTTGTCCTTTTCATGTGTGAAAAAAGTTTTTTTTTTTCGCTTAATTGTTTCTCAGGGGAAATAGAAAACTTTCAGTTTACGCTCTAAATCTTCTTGGACTTCGGTAGACGTCCAGTATAGTAATTACTAAACCATTCTCTGAAAAAAAGATTTACACTACATTTGCTTTCAATGTGGCCCTTCGTATTTTTCTTTTCCCTATATTTTGCATAAATACGAAGAAAAAAAAGTTTTTTTTTTATTCTTTTTTTTAAATCTATTTTGAGTTGTTTGAAAAAAATCGTTACCCTGCTCAACGGTGCATTTAAAAATAGACTTTTTATCTTTTCGACAGATGTTTCAACAGATTACAGGAAAAGAAAAATAAAAAAATCGTGTTCTTTCTTATTTTTTACAAAAACAAGCAGCTTTGGTTGTGGTAGTAATACATCTAAGGTGAATATGTCACACGCTTGAGCAGATGTTCTGCATATAAATGAATTTTTTCTTTACTCCAAAAAAATCTAAACGAATTTCATGCATGATGCATTTTATTTCAATTTTACCATTCAATTCTTTGTTTTGATGATATTTATTCATATTTCGGTAAAATCAATATACTTTAATTTAATTTATATTTATTTACCACCAAATTAATCCTCATTTCACTTTAATTTAAAAGTTTTCCAGTACTTATGTATTCCTTTAATTAATACCATTTGATTCTTGTTACTCATGCAGCCTATACAGATTGAATTCTAGATTCAAAATGATC
The DNA here is from genome assembly GCF_947563725.1 of Argiope bruennichi. Taxonomy (NCBI): domain Eukaryota; kingdom Metazoa; phylum Arthropoda; class Arachnida; order Araneae; family Araneidae; genus Argiope; species Argiope bruennichi. The sequence goes on along the minus strand of NC_079156.1, from coordinate 93,331,551 downwards.
ATTAATGTATAGATTTTGAATAACATTAAAAGTGAAAATTCAAATAACATAAAAAGTGAATTGATATTATATAACAATAATATCAATATTAAATTTACCAGAATTAATCATCCACTTAGAATACAAAAAGAGGATTCTAAAGTTCCGATTTTTAAAATTTTCTTTGAAATTTTTTAAACTTAATTTCAAAGTATATCCAACGATTTGATGAAAACTATGTTTACTTCCGAATGGTTATGGTTCTACTAATACTATTCAATTCATTTAATATTAGTTTATGAAGATAAACTGTAAAACTCAACTGAGGATATTATCTAGCATCTACCTGAATGTTATATTGTGTTTGACGTCTCATGTTCGTTTCCTCTTGCAAGGTGCGTAATAGATTTCAAAATTATATTGATGTGTAACCACGTGAACATACTCCATGCTATTTGATCCCATTAAGATCTTCCATTTATGCCTAGTACTATCTTGTCTCAGCATATTGCTTAAACTCGTGCTACTGAAAATTTGACTTTAAATTCAACGTATCGATTTATTTCACTTTTCATTTATTTATTTCTGATTATAAAAGAGACCTAGGGCGAAACATTATACAACATGCTAAAGTTCTAGGCTTGATTTTTATATTTTTATTTTATTTTTAAAATTCATTCTTAATTATATAGATAATATGCACTCAAAAATATATTTGATATCTTTTTAACGAGCATATGCATAAAGCTAGTCTATAAAAGCAAGTATATTGATGCCGTGTACATAAAAATTTGCAAAATTAGAGAAAAATGTGTGCATAAATAAAATTTGTATCACTAAAAAGTTCATTTAAAAATTTAAATGGTATAAAATTGTTTTTAATGCACTAATAATTTCCAATGTTATTCAGAAAAACCGTTATAATTTTGATTGATTTTTAATGAAAATTTTATTCAAAAATTTAAAAAATTCTTCTTCAAAAAGCAGTCTATATAGTCTAAAAGTAACTGTATGCTAAATTTGATAGGATCTAGATAAAATGGTCAAGCTTGAAGAGAAACAATTTTTGCATCTCTCAATTTATCAATAGTCTATCAATCCATTAGTATTATTGAGGTTAATAAAACCACCAAAATGAATATCAGAAAAATAAATAAAATCCAAAAAATAAAGCGCCGAGAAAATTTATTGCAACCAAATATATTCGAAAGACATTGTTCTAAATTTTCTTTGTATTCTGCAATTATTCAGTGTATATTTTTAAATATAATACTTAACTCTAATTTTAAACTAAAGATATATGTATGTATATATAAAGGCATTGATCTTAACTAAGTCTAAGATATCACGATCCAAACATTTCTAGTAAGGTCAGCTGCTCTCAGTAAAGTATAACGGATCTGCTCAGATGCAAATAATTATTAATAAAATTTTGAAAACTCATTGATCACCGTAATTATTATTAGCATTCGATTTCAATTTATACTTATTTTTTTATACATATTAGGAATGTTAATAAAGATAAATTCTAAATTACTGGCAGAATTTACGCGCAGTATTTTAAAACATGAAACTCATTGGAGTAAACTCATGATCATGAACTTGTGAAATATATCAAGTGCCCTTGCTATTTTAAAAAGCAATTCATTGTGCATTTTGCAAAAAGAAAAAAAACAGAGCAGCAAACAGTGTTTAGACATTAAATATCATGCCCAAGTATGTTTGCCGAGTGAATGTGAGTTAAATGGTGTTTACAGTGTGCACATGCGGTGTATAATATGTAATGTGTAAAAAAAAATATGTATAATTGAAAACTGCACGCATACACATATCGAAGATAAAAATTCCTTAAATTATATCACTTTCAAAATTCATATCTACTTCAACTAAATGCCATTACTTTAAAAATTTGTTTAATGCATTAGAAAATACAAGATATAATTTAAAATAATGTCTTTATATTAAAATTTAATAAAAAATATTTTAATATGTTTAAAGTTAATATGTAAGGACATATACAAATGTATAAAGGCAAAAATGTAAAAGTTAAATATAAATTGTTTAAAAATGATATATGAAAGATATATAACAGAGTATTAAATTGTTTTTGCGCTAATATACTTACGAATAATCACAGATTTTAAGTAACATAAAATAGAATAAAGAATATTCTTACCATTCATATTCTGTTATTTTTTTCTTCTTTTCATTTCATAGATTTTGACTTCTTGTTAAACTTTAAATCATTTTAAATGATTTACAATTTACGCCAGCAAAATATATTTTAATAATATTAAAAATTCAAATTGTAAAAAATTTCAAAGACATAATGCAAAATCAAGGCGAATCACTGGTTCAAACGCACAAATTAAAAAAAGGAATTCTACTACATTTTAAAGAGTTGGGAAATCGTTTGCTATTTCTGATTCGAGAGATAAAAATAATATTTCAGTAGCTCTTAAAAATATTCAAATGAAAAGAATTCAGCACGCGTTATTGAAGAAATTAAGATTTACTCATTCTTCAAATGTTTAATTTGTTCAAAGATATTTATGCGTACTGAATTTGATTAATTTTTGTGGTTACAGTGCTTAATTTCTTACATCTGATTAGAGTTTATTATTTTATTTTCAAAAATAATTTTGTGGTTTGAAGCTAATCTGAAGGAAGACTGACTTTAATTTATTTGATCACGATTTTGGCAATCTAATCTACAAATGAACTTGTTTTCAAATTTAATTCAGTACTATGATGCTTTTCGACTTTATCATTTTTAAATATATATTAAAAATTAGCATATGTAAACAAAAATCTCTTAAAGCATCAAACAACTTACCGTATGACAAAAGAATACAACCTATTAAAATTTGAGGCAGAATTTTTTTTGTTAGTAAGAAAATATTACAATATATACTTTTTCCAACTAGATTGTGTTATTACGATAGCATATTTTCTGTAAATTGCATGACACAATAGTCATTCAAAACACTCTTTGAGATAGACAATCGGATCTACAATTACCAAATTCTGTACGTAGTTACTTGGTAGAAGCAAGTAGTTGTTGAATGGGGAAAGAAATTTCAAAATATTAAATACATTTCGAATCGATTAAAAATTAATCGATATTTTAGAAGTTTTCTTCAATAACTTAGATTTTGCGTGATAATGTTAGAACATCATCGTACAAATTCATTTATATACTACTTGCAGATTAAAAAAAAATCGCTTCACGGTAATACCAATTTTTATTTCAGTGCTATTTTTTAAATTAAAATTTTAATAAATCTTTCAGAATTAGTTTTAGAAATTCATTTGTTAATTTAATTCATTCAAAAATTATATGATGTAAAAACTTTATTCACAAGCCTCCACGGTGAATTCAATCAAACTAGAAGAATACGCACTACGATTTTTTAGACTATGTTTGAATCTGTTTTGGGGGGGAGGGTAATTAGATTGATTATATAAATATGTTTTGCGAGTATTTATACAGAATGTTTGTTTTTTTGGAAATATTTAAAATTAAATATGTTTACTATTCGAAAATAGTATAGTATTTGTTATGGTAAATATGCAAATTTCAATATTAAAGAAATTTTCTATTTTAAATCCACATTAATATTCAATAGACTTCTGAATGGATATTGTGTCTTAATAAATTTATATGGATAAGTTTTCAACTACATTATATCAATTTGAGAGACATAATCCAATCAAATTTATCAATTTGAATCTCACAAATTAACAATAAAATTAAACTATGCTCATATTATAGACGCCATGTGTTCTTGGCCTGATTAATTTTGGATTTCATTGCGCATTCTGTTATAGAAAAAAGCAAGTAACGACATTCTTTTATATAAGACAATTGATTGGGGAATGACACACGGTGTTGCGTTTCTCGGCTGATTGAGACAGCTCTAAGATTGACTGAGAATGACTTGACATTATTACTAAGCTATTAAGGAATACATTTTTTTTCTATGAGTATGATGCAATTCTGAAACAAAGAAAGCTTTTCGTTCTTGAAAAATAAAAGTTTCGTCTCGGAATATGTTTTCCTCTGTTGGAATTCTATAAAAACTTTTAAAATATTTGTTTTTCTTAAATTTGAATACAGCGAAATTGTACATAAATCATTCTTTAAATTCAAGACATATATTTTATTAATTAGCTATGTTTTTGAATATCTTTGTAATAAAATATTTATTAAATTAAAACACATATTGTTGCTTCAGATTGCTACTAAAAATACCGATGCGTTTATAATCAGTTATAAATTCTAGAAAAGAAAAAAATTGATTTAATTATACAAGAGCTATTAGAACCCACACATAGATTCTTCAAATTCTTGTTATTTTTTAATATTGTAATGTTTTTTGTAAGAATATAAGAATGCGATATGACACTAATTATTTGAATTCGTGTTATCTGAATGGATTTGAAAGAAGAAGAAGAAAAAAACAAAAAAGATCAAATAAATAAATAAAAGGAAAGAAAAAATCTTTTCAAATTCAAGTGAAAAAAATCTTTCCGAGTAAAAACAATTAAACACAACAAAACAGCTATTTTTTATGCTTAGAACGTGATATTTGAATATAATACTAGCCGTCTTGGGCGACCAGTTGTTCAACCTTCATATTAATAGTATTCATTTTAAAATGCCAGCCTATTTTGACCAATTACAATTAAAGAAAATGTTTTTTAATATGATTGATTATTAATGATGAAGCATTCTGAATGAATATCTATTTTGCAAAGTGACAAGATATATCAACAAACCTGATTTATTTGTTGAGACTGGGTTCTGCCAGTATTTTATCCTACGATATATCTTCAAATGAAGGGGGATTTTAGGGGGGGGAGGCGGAAAAACACATTAGCTTTCATATGAAATATTTAGTGAAATTGGTCTCGTGGTTGTAACACGGGAATTCTGTCGAAGTTTTTTTCTCTAATATAGAATGTTCATTGAAATACATTGAAAGTATAGTTGGGACTGGAGAATTGGTACTTTGTTTTATTTAATTATTTTAAATATATACATTTAAGCATTCAAAATATAAGTAACAAGTTTTTTCAGTCATTAAATGAATTGATTTTTCTTTTTTGAGATATTTTTGCGATTATATATTTATTCCGCCCGAATTAATCTCTTTAATTGAAGCTTTCAATTATTCTTTGTTAAATGAAGTGAAGAAGTTCTGTAAATTAAAATAATTTTCTAACGCGCACAGACAGAACCCCATCTCAATGAATTCTTTTTTCTTATTATATTCCTAAGACTGGCAAATGACGTTTATAAATGTGATATCTCCAACTCGAAAAGGATAAAAAAATTTTAAACTATCTTTCATAATTTCATTTTGAGGAACTGACTTAAATTATATCTCTATCTCATCAATTATGATATCTCTATCACTTAAGATTTATGCTCCAATGTTCCCCGCTTTTAAATTAATTATCGATTTCTTTACTCACTTTCTGATCCACTAGAGTTTTGCTGCTTCTTGAGGCTATACAATATTTTTATATTTTTAAAATTTAATACTCAGTTCATATTAATTGTTCTGGACACATATAATTGGAGCAATTGCTTTGAATAACTCAATCGTTTCATAACGTTAAAATCAATTAGCGAATATAAAAGGTGTCCCAAAATTAAAGCAAGATTTGAATTTGTCACCATTTATGAAGTAAAGTATTGGCAACCCTATTAAAGCTGATAATTTTTTAATATAAAATATGAGTGTCACACGATAAAACAATGTGTTAACGCTTGATTTGAATTAAATAAAAAAACAGTTTTTTTCTTTAAATTGTTATATTTTTATTGAATCGTAAAGTACACAAAATAGGATTATGTATTGAATAAAACATAGAAAAATAACCTTCACGGATATGTTGGCACATACACACTCTTTTGGCGATATTTTCCGTGACCATTTTTCATAAATGTGGCTGAATTTCGTTGATGCAGCTTTGAATTTTCTCCTTCGATGCTCGCGGGAGAGCTTTGACTTCAAACAATCCCATAAAATGAAATCAAATGGTGTTAAATCACACGATCTAGGGGACCAATTCTCAAATTTTCGAATTGTGACCACCAGACTTACATTATTTTTCAAATATTGTTCAGCAATGAAAACACGTTGTTTTATCGTGAACGCTCCATTTTTACTAATCCTAGACTCTCAGCTATCAAATGGTTTTTTAATAGGGTTGCCATCACTTTACTGTACGAATGAAATTCAAATCTTGCTTTAATTTTGGGACACCCTTTATAAGAGTAGGATCTAACAGTTAAAGTACTCTTAATAGTAAACATTTAAAGAAAGTAATTTTGGGAATGAACTCAACTAACCTTTAAGGTTTTTCTCTTTTAGCGGAAAGGTGAACGGCCAAATGTAATTAAAAAATGAAAAAGTAAAGACACTTATCTTAGCATAAGCAAAACAAGGTTATGACAACACGACTGTAAAGTCAGAAGGGCGTGAGGTTCATAGAAGAGATATATGGAATTTTTATGCTAACAAATGGTAAAAAGAAACAGGAGTCTAGTAAACGTGACCTCAAATTTTTTGAGGTTAGAATTTAGGAATGAGGTTTTTACTGGCAAGAGATGTTTTGGAATAAAAAACTCTTTTAGTGGGATGAAAAATTATATAATCGCTTCCTTGTTAGTATGACAAAAATTCTCCTTTTTTTCTTATAAAGAAACGTAAATTAAAAGATAATTGATATTTTTAAGAGCTTTAAAAGTTTTTGTTGTTTGAGGCGTATTTTGCTTACTAACGTATTTTGTTTTTAGCATATTTTATGTTATCTTATTGCTATCGCCGTACCACGGCAATTTTCTTTTGTGGATATCAGATTCGAAATAATTAGAATTAATTCATCAGAATCGGATATCCACAATAATTATTCTATTATACACTCCGAATAATAGAATAATTATTGAAAAATAATTATTCTATTTCTAATACATTCTAATAATTTTATTAAACTGTTATCTCCGATTTAAATTAAATTTTTTATTAAGCATTTAAATTAAATTTATTACATGTGTTTAATGCTTTCATTAGTTGAAAAGCAAATTCGCGTATGAAGATAATTTTTAATAATGCGAATTAGCTTAATTCAAACAATTCGCATAATCAAGAACATTCTTCTTAAACGATCTGAATATTTCGCATCAAATTATTCAGAATTACGGAAGAAATTGTTCTTTAAAATTCTATTTTTCATGGAGCAATGACATGTATTTCTTCTATTTCAATACCATATTAGCAATTTCTTAACTATTGCCTTCCATATTACGGATATTTTTCCTTTTAAAGTTAAAAAGGAAAAATATTTAAAGCCGCAAAATGTGGTGTTTTTTTTAAATATTTTGGAACTAAAGTGAGCTAGAAATTGAACAAAAATGTCTTTTACTAATTTAAATTTCAGAAAATTTTAAAGAGAGCATAAAAATTATAAAACACCATATTCTCGACGAAAATACTAACAATTTTGCTTTTGCTATTACGCATGTGAAATGAAGTTGGATTTTTTAAAATTTAATTTTATTTAACTCTTTTAATGTTTGAAATGATGAAACTTTATAGACTGTTTTCCAGTCTTTTCCTGATGTATTGGAGTCTTGAAATTTTGAGTACTAGTACCTTCTCAATAATAATAAACTATTTTAATTTTTAAGTACTTAATTATCGCTTAATTAATTCATCAATATACATTTTAAACCCATGTGGGTAAAATTTAATGTCACTTGATAGTAAAGTTAAGGAAAAATTAATTACAATAATTATTTAATACTTATAATCATGAATTTAAATTTTTCTATTAATATTATTTTATTATCTAATAAATTTAAAACAAATAACTCATTCTTCATATAATAGCTAGTGAATTACATGAAATGATCAGAATTTTGTTGGCACAAGCTAGTGCAATAATATTTTAACGACCATAATTTATGTCACGATATCGACATAGATGTTTCGCCCATTCATTTTTAGAACAGCCGAAATTATTTTCGAAAGTTCTTTTCTTTCCCCAAGGGAAATACCAACAGTTGTTTTTGTCACAGATTCCCTTAAAGGCCTCATCTGGTTTAAAGTTGTTGAGCAGCTGTTTTTTTTTTAAGCTTCCTGTGAAGCACATCATCAGCAGCAGGTTTTTCTACTTGCAAACGATTGTTTACTTTTCCTCGGCTCTGTCAATACAAAATGTTTTGTTGATCAATGGTGAAAAAGGGTGAACATGGCCCAGCAGAGACAAATTTCCGATTACGTAAGACTAGGCAGCTGCCTATAGCCGCTGGACAGAAGGGAAGTCTCAGACAGGTCGACTGAAAAATATTAGCCCAGTTGTCAAACAAATTTATAATAATCTGAAATTTATTATTTCTTTATAATATTCCATATCAATTAAAGGTTTATATTTGTAAATTTGGTGATCATACACTTATAATTATAGTTAGTTTTTCAAGCATTTTTCTGATTTATTTTTTAGAATATATTAATTTGAAAAAATTTGTATAATTTCACAAGTTATTGAAAAAATAAATCGAGTAAAACAAATCATTAACATGTTGATTAAATTGAAGTGTAAGAAAATGTGAAACTGATTCGAACAGTTATTACAATACGGACCTTATAGTTGCTTAGGACTTAAGAATGACAAAATCTACCACTTCGGTTCACACAATTAGAAATACAGAGTGTCTCAAAAATGCATGCGCATTTTGAATAAGTTTCACATTTTTTTGTTTAAAAGGAGATTCGAACTTCTGGTTCCAAACATGGCAGTATAATTATCTTTTAGCCTTGATTAATCTAGATTTATTTCAAAAACTTTCTCTTAATCGAAACAGTAGCTGTAGCTTAATATTAAAATATGTACATATATTTAATATTACCGTAATGAGTGTGAAAATAAACACAGTTATTAAAATAATGGAAGGTATTGTATAATAATAATAAGAAGAAGAAATACTTAGTAATACTTAATACTTACTTACTTAATATTTAAATTAATAAAGTTATATTTAAAAATAATTTGAAAAAATTATAAAAAAAGTGTAGAAATAGATAACTGAAAAACTTTTGAAATTTCAAACTGTTATAAAGATAGTTTTGTGCAATAACATTTTCCTAAATTATTGAGGGGAAACCTTAATGCATCAATTAATTTTTAGCTAAAATTCTGAATCAAATCTTGAAAAGTCCATTCTTCGTAAAAATTTACCACACAAGAAATAACTACTTGCCAAAATTGAAAGCTTTAGACCCACCAGTCTAAAGCTACCACGAAGATCGTTTTGTATGATTTTTAATCATGGCGCTGCATGACACAATTTACATATAGTGTGCTTATAGACATTATCATATAAAAAGAACGAATAGTATTTTACGCTAACTTTCATAAATATAATTAAAATTAATTATAATTTGGATTTATTACAGGATTGTATTATACCTTACACTTTAGAGATGTTTGGGAATTAATAACGTTATTTCAACCGGAAAGAGTATCCTTTACATCACTCTTGCAATGTGAGTTTATTACAATACAGTTATGATGAACAGATGATTAGAAAATAGATGTAGAATTTAATTTGCATCCCATATCTATTCCAGACTTCACTTTGATAGATTTCTTCCTCTGAGGATTTTTTTTTTCTAGTAATCGTTTATTAAAATAAGTTGGTGATTGAGAGTGTCTAAAAAAATAAATTCGTTTAACTAAGGAGAAAATTAATTTTATGTTTTAATTAACTAATGATTAAGAAATAAATCAAGACTCTCAGTATGATTTGAAAGGAAATTAGTGGAATATTTAATTTTCTGTTTCTCCAAAAACATTTGACAAGAAATAACGCCAAACATCTTTTTTAGTGTTAAGGAGGTACATGACAGTCTCAAAATAATAATAATAATAATTAATTTGATTATTAAAACCACAACATACAGTCAAAGTACTTATTAATATTTTCGTGGTTTCATAAGTTATTAAGAGATAGCAGCTCTAATCAGAGATAATAAAATAGTTTACCTTGAAATAAAAATTGATAAATTTGTTTATAAGTATACTTTTTGCGCCTTTATAAGGGATTAAAAATCAAAGCATTCGATTTCTTGGCACTATCTCAAATGATCCTCAGTTTAGTTCATTTTACGTTGTGAAAACTATATGATGCGTTTAGCAGATTATATTTGAGTTATAAATAATTAATTTTAACATTTTCGTTATGAAAAGAAATTAGAAGACAAACACAATTTGTCATTTTTTTTTATTGACGAAATCTTTCTTTCTGCTATGCAGAAATTTGTTATTTGTTTTTAACAAAACCGAAGGAACGAATTTCTAAAATAATTGATCCCTCCCCTTGCCAGTTGTTTTTCAGTCCATACATAGAAATATTTACCTGATTAAAAAAATACAACTAAAATTGTCTGTCTTGATAAATGAAAACTCTTTGGGATTTTGTGCAAGCGCCATTGGGTTTTTATTTTACCGGTATCGGGGAGAAATGACAGATGGAGGAGAAGAGTTTATTTTTACTCAGTAATATGTAGAAATATTACACACTCTCTCATTAAAACAAAATAGTACAACTCAAAAACAAAATGAAAATGAATACTAGAAAAAGAAATAAAAACTAAGCACACTTCTCAGCAAAGTGAAATTGTCCAAACTAGTTAAACACCGAATTCTAATATATATATAATTGAGCAGTACCACTTAAAATACACACACACACACACACACACACACACACACACACACACACACACACACACACACACACACACACACACACACACACACACACACATATATATATATATAAATTTCTTACTTTTAAACTTAAACTTTCTATGAAGTTAATAAAACTTTCTATGAGGTACTTTATAAGGCAATTAAACGCTAATAATATTGGCCATAAAAGTACATGAAGATAAAGAAAATTAATTATACATCTTAAAAGAATCATTAATGAATAATTACATCATCAATCAGGCCAAACTTTTCTGACTGAATTTATTCTTTATACTTATCTAAGTTCATCGATGTAGTTGTAAACTTAAGAGAACATCTTAGAATACTCCATAATGCAGTTTTAAAAGACAAAATTTAATTACCAATAAAGAAGACTGTAAGGCTACACGCATTTATTTCTAATTATATCCAGAAAAGCAATAAGCATCTTTTTGTAATAGATCAAAGGATTGCAGTATTTAGAACAATGATAGACACCGCTTAAATTACAGAAGAACAATTAAGGTAATAAAATAAAACTAAATCGTGCCAGTCATTACGTCATTGTTCTAGGCTGCATCCAATGATTCAAATATTCTTTGTATATAATTCGTTTATAACACCGCAGGTGATTCCAGTTCGTGCATTGTGTGATTCATATTAAAAACTTCAATGTTATCTTTTTAATTTTCTTTTTTTTATCGCTTTTTTTTTCATTTATTTCATTCATTTCTGCAAAATAAATTTTTATACATTCTTGAAGTCTTTTCTTATACACAAATAATTTTTCAAGCAAAATTTATGATTATTAAAGCTACATAACGTATAGAAAGTATTGGCTGTGCAAGTTAAGAAATTTTGGGTTGCTTCGCAAAACCAGATATAAGTTTAGTTAATTATAGGATTCATTCTTTTTTAAATGGATATATTCTATAAAATGTAAAATCATAATTGATTGAGTAGAGCTTTGAAAAAGCTGAGATGTATGAGGCACTCATAAAAAGCAGAAATTTAAAGTAAAACAAAAAAAGTTACAATACAAGCCGCAATAAAGAATAGCACCAATAAAAATTGTTTCCGTAATTACAATTTTTAAAAATAAAAAATATTTCTGTATTTTATTTTTAAAAATTGCTATTTTATCGATTGAAACACTGCTTTAATTTTTGAATATAAAACTTTGATCTTTATGTTTGAGGTTTTGTTTGGAATGTTTGAATTTATGTTTCCTTTTTTCCCATTCTTAGAGATAAAAGAAAAAAAAATTGCTATATTCAACAGTCTAAAAAGAGAAATTCTTTCCTTTTTCCTGTAAGTTTTCACTCTGCCTTCTCAGAACAAAATGTTCTAAAGGAATTTTAAAATTGTGTTATGATAATAATATCTCATTTCAAAATTTCTACTCAGTTCAATGTTTATCTTATTTCCATATTTCGGAAACTTATCGAAGTAATTAAATTTTCGTATATTTATATTTGCTTTTTATACCCTGATGTATGTTTATAGACATAATGTTACTAGTTGGCCGAGAAAAATAAAAAGGGAAAAGGTGAAAATGTTTTCATTTCAAAGTGATAGTGAAATTTTATGTTTTAATTTTATCACAAAAACTAAAGTGATATGATTAACAATTATATGATTGAAGGTGGGTGATAGGGCACTTGCAAAGTCGCCGGAAGAATTTTAAAAATGTATAGTCCCGCCTTTTTCAAGAAGTTTGACACTTAGTTTTAATATTAATAATTGCACGAGAACCTGTACATAAAGGATATTGATGATATTCATAAAAATTACTATAACTTAACTCTTTGAGCACGAATGTTTTTTCAGTCACCATTCAAGAAGGTGCATTATTTTTATTTATTTGTTATTTATTTTTAATTGTTAAAAATACCTACAGAATGGTAAAATGATTTAGATTCATTTTTCAGGGAAACTCAACTTAAAACAGTTGCATGTATTTATTTTTTGGTGTAATAAATAGTCCATGTATTAAGTGAATAATTATGCACCGAATTATATTTCCGAGTGCAAAGTGTTAATTTTTATTGTGTATTAAGCTTAAACCTTTTTAAAACATTCCTTTCTAAAGTCATACATTCATACAAAATGAATAAATAAATAAAAATAAAGAATCGATATGGGAGAAATATATATATTCCTTTGCCAAATTAGAGAGATCATAGTTTAAGTCTAATAAAAGTTCGGGTGTAGAATTCCTCAAACTTAAAAAGGAATTAAAATCAGTGAATCTTTTATTTATTTATTTATTTTTGCTCCTTTAAATATCAATTCTTTTATGTAAAAAAATGGTGCGATATGGAAGAAGGTATAAATAATAGGGATTGATCCAGTGAATCCAGCCATATGGTCTCTTCACATAAATTCATGTCTAAAAATAAATTCGCATCTTGTTTCATTCCATCTTCTTCCAGTAAATTAAATTTTAATGAAAACAGATATTTTTCTACTCTCTTTTATATAAACCATTATATTTTTGACAGATCATTAAGAGATTTTGTATATAATAATGTAGATATTCAAAATTATATCTACACCTTCAAAATAATATCGTTTGTATCTTCAATTTTAAGCCCCATTTTTTTTTTTTTTTTCTTTGAGCATTAAAAATATCTGGACACATTTGAATTTACGCTTTTTCGTTAAATTTCACTAGAAAGACTGGATGAACTGCTCTTGAACTTTCCTCATTTAAGAAATATTCTCGAATTCCCATTTTTTAGAAAAGTTTTGGTCACGAGGGCAGTTAAAGTAGCGGTAGGTATAAAATGAAATTAAAAAAAAAGATTTCGGTTCACCTAGTTTCACTAAAAACTTATAATGCTTTTGCAACTTTAATCAATAATTTTGTTTGCCATTGGTAATTAGAGCCCACATTTTCGTAAAAATATTATGCATTTTGGGGTGGATATAAAAAAATTTTTAATTCCAATTTTTCTTCTTTTTTTTAAATTTGTAGCTTATGGAATTTTTAACCAAATTATATGATCAGTTAAACAACTAATTCTAGCAACAACAAAAAATTTCTTTATAAAAACTAATTTTCTAATTATTAAATTAAGAATTCTTAAATAATTATTCGCTAATTCTTAAATTCTTTTCTTAGAATTTTTGAAAAATCTTCGAATAGCTAAAATTCTTATTACTAATTAATGCTCCCGATTTATGTTCGCCTCTATTTCATTCGCTCTATTGAACTTCTATTTTCAAAATAAATAAATAAAATCTCGTTTATTCAAAGAAAATGTAAACAATCCGCAAAAACACCTCTTCACACCAAATAAATGAACAGCTATGATTGACGGACGACTGAATGACGAATGCAATAAAAACAAGACACAGATAATTAATGTATAAATAAAAAGTAGGAGGTAAAAGGAAGGGGGATAAGAAAAAGTTCAGGTGATCATTTGTAATTCAGGGCCACAACCGTGGAAAGGCCTTGAACTTCGTAGTAAGCTGCGGCTGTGATGCAATCGTACAATGACGTCATTAAAGTAGAACACATCCGGTTTCTTTCGGCCCTTAACACAGAAACATTACGTGAAGACCAGTTCATCGTCGTTCTCTCGTTTAATTAGTTTTACGATATAGAAGAATTCGGCAGTTTCGAATAGTTTTTTTTTTTTTTAATCGAACGAATTTTTAAATTCTAGGAAGAAAAATGAGAAGTGAACAGGTGTTCGGTTGTGTTCATCAGTTTGATTAAAATTTTGATAAAGTTTCAACGGTTAAATTTTTAAAAAAAATCGTTTTGTTTCTATAAAATTAAAACGAACCACTCTTTTCATTTCTATTTTTTAATCAATATTTAACCAATTTAACATTTAGTAGTTATTTCAGTAAATATGTTACTCTAAATATATATGTCTTTTAAATATATAATTATTTTGAATTACAATTCTCGGAGTTAAGAATTTTTATATTTGCATGAATAATCACAAAATAATGTAAATATGTCAACAAAATTCCCAAATAAAAATATCTTAAAATTCGAATTAAAAAATTCGCAAGAAATCATCTTATGATTGATTGATTTATAAAATTCTTCCGAAGTATTAGCAGACGACAGCATTAAAAACTAAAGATTCGTAGTTATTTAATCTTAAATTCAAGTTTTATCTATTTAACGTTAGATGCTCACAGAAAACTGTTTAATTAACTGTTGTTGTTTTCTTCCATTATAAACTACAGATTGGCTAAATATAGAGAATTTTCAAATCACAGTTCAAAAGAAATGTTTTCATTAACGAAGTAAATAAGAAGAACAACTTAATATCCCTTTTTAAAGACAATTTTAGGGAACTTCGAAACTGGATATATATATAATATTGCATTAGTACAGACAAATCAAAATATGGAGTTCTTATAATAAGAATAATGCGTTCCAAAAAAATTTCTTAGTTAATTAGAGTGAATAATTAGTTAGTTTATGTGATTAATTAAAGCTATTATTAATGATATTTTAACCCTTACTAATACAAAATTTAGATAAAACATAAGGAAGACACAATTCATGAGCTACATATGCTTCTGTATCAAAAATTACTAAGTGTTCACTTTTGAAAAATCAA
This sequence comes from Argiope bruennichi, assembly GCF_947563725.1. Classification (NCBI taxonomy): domain Eukaryota; kingdom Metazoa; phylum Arthropoda; class Arachnida; order Araneae; family Araneidae; genus Argiope; species Argiope bruennichi. The sequence goes on along the minus strand of NC_079156.1, from coordinate 93,316,210 downwards.
ACTTGTTGAGCCCATAAAAAAGGTTGTATGACTTGTAGATAGAAGGACTGAAAAAGTTAATTAATTACTAATACTAATCAACCCCATGTTAAGAATATATCATTCTTCGATTTTTGTTAATTTTTTTTATTAAATTTAATAAAATAAATGTTGAAAGTAAGAATACCATCTAGAACAACACGACCTTCATTATCATCATTCATCTAAATGTCAGATTTATTCATTTATTAATAATTATTTTGACTCAAACATGGCAGCATTCGAATGCCTGAATATTTAAGGATGTTGCGAATGATGGAAAATGTTCTTCGAAAAATTCTTTGTTCTGCCGTATCGTATTTTAGGTTCATAAAAAAAATTATGAATGACTACAGAATGTTCGAGAATACAGCTTAATCATTATATAAAATTGTATTATTTTAAATTCACTGCTTGGAATGAAGGGCTGCAGGTCACCCATCCTTTAATTGCACACATGGAACATTCCAGCAAGAAATTACTCATACCTTTCAACAAGACAAATATAAAAACTTCAATATCATCAGAAATGAAATGCAGTGTTGCTTCCGGCAAAAGTTAATGGCAAGAATCTACCCATGTATTTCAGTCAGAAGTATTCTATAATTAAATATAATTGGCGTAGCTAATGATCTTAATTTTAATGCAGGTACAACGTCCATGCGGTTGCTATGTAATTCTCGAACTTCTCTTACTTAAAGCAACAAAATGGATCGCGGAGCATATTTTCACTCTTTGCGATTTGTATGCACAAACAATATCACTTTGTGTAGAACTGATGTGTGAGAACGTGCAAAAAACTTTCTCATTGGCTGATTCTCTTACAAATAAGAACAGGTGTTATAAATTGCACAACCTTGTTTAGAAAGATGATTGCAGATTGGCAGCTGGTATACGTTAAACCAATCTTGTATGAAAAATATCCTAATTTAAACATATGAACTATTTGTTTTAGTCATAAATGAATTTAATCATATTTTAATATCGATGGTATTGATGAAAAATCTTGTAATTATCTATATATATATATAAAACAAAATGCATATTGAAGAAAAAAACTCCAATTACAGAGGCATCAAAAAGTGAACCACAAACACACCAATAATATTAAAAGTAGAGAAAAATATGAATATTATAAAATATATTCTATATTTAATAATGGGTATAGCCAATCTAAAAACAATTAAAAATGCATTTAAAATTATGAAGTGGGAAATCTGAACTCTAAAAAGTATTAAAAATGTACAAGAAATTAAAAAAAAATTAATTTGCATTCTATTTTCAAACTACTTCGTGTGCCATTAGATACAAAGCTACATTTATAAACGATTCTGTAAGAACTATTCAGTATAATTATGAAAATAATGAAATTAATGTCTTCTCTTTTTTTCATCCATATGAAGTATGCGACGAGAGAATAATATTTTCTAAATGTTCTATGCGTATTTGTAACTATTAAAAATTTGATTTCGACATTTGATAAAACGAAGCTGAAGTTCCAAACCTGAAGAAATTTAGCTTGATAATAATCTGTTGTTGGTCTATATGTATGTGAAGATAATAATAAAACAATGAAATAAATTATGCAAATGAAACTCAGTACGTGACCTTGGCATTAAAATTCTAATAGATGTGTATCAAATTTTGAACTAAACCGGTCAAAAGCGGTCAACCTATCTGTCTGCAAAGAAGTAACTAAAAAATGGAGCATACTACACAAGTGAAACCTGGTGTGTGGATTTTTCTCTAAAACGGAAGACATATATGAAATTTTGAACCAATTTGGGCATGAAATAATATTCAAAATACACGTTCACTTTTTAATTGTTTTGCTGCAGATAAAGAAACCGATAAGTGCATGATTTTGTAAGCATAAAAGTTACTTCTCAAATCCTGCTATTATAAAATAAAGTTGATAAAAATTGAAAAAGGAAACAAAGCTGTTATAATGGCCTTCGGAAAAAGGAAAAATAATTTACCGATCAGATGTTTATCCATGTATGCAAAAATAGCCCTGATGTTCAAGCGTGAAGTTATTTCTCAGTTTATTTTCAAACTTTGACAAGTCCTTCTATTTTGACATTTTTCTAGAAAATTGAATATTCACTTGTAATCTATATAATACTCTCTCAACATTCTTTGCGAGGTTAAAGATTATTTCTTTTTCCTCTTTGTTGTTTAGAAAATGTTTTAAGATAAAAATGTATCAAAATACTTATATAAAAAAGTAATAACCATCAAATAATATGAAACAAATATTTTCTTTAAAGTTATCATCAATTTGAAAAAAAAATCTGGTTATATATTTTAGAGCCGTTATTTTTAAAATTCACTTTTATGTATAAGAGAGTAGTTAATTTCGTTTTGGGAAAATGGACATCATTAACGAAATGCTGTTACTGAATTTTTTTTATTAAACTAAACAATTAATAAATATTAATTCTGATTGATGTCCGTTCTTAAAGAACAAGTTCCGTTATAAGATGAAATTACCAGTTATAACAACTGCAAGTTTAATTTGTAATTTAAAAAAAACTTAAATTGTCCTCTTTTTTTCAATGCAACGAATCATTTCCATTCTTAGATGGAAAATATTAAAACAGTTTAAGCTTGATGAGTTGAATTCCTAGATTACTGCTATTTAAGGGTAAAGAATATTATTTTATCATTATTATGAATTTATTACAAATGTTTAAAGATTTATTCATTCACTTATATTTCTAATATAATTAGGAAGGAGAGTTTTTAAATGATTATATATTATCCTTTATATATAATTTAAAATATGTGATTTTGTCATTTTCGAATATTTTCAAACGTCTTGGGAATATTTAAAGAAATTAAACAATATTTTTAATGAATCTAAAGTAATATTGATGCAATGGCAGTTCAAAAAGCTATATGTGCTGTTTATATAGTATTATGTAATGCAATTATAACATGATAAATAAATTTTAATGCAATAATTGAAATATATTTTAATGCAATAATAATATATATATAATTGAAATATATAGTATTTGAAAATTGCCCTTTATAAAAATTAAGAAAGGATATAACAATATTTTTTAATATTTCAAATAAAATGAAAGAATTTAGCAAATTTAAATGTTTGAAATATAATCAAATTTGACATTGCATATTTTTCTTGAAAAATAACATTTCGCAGAGGTGAATCACTACTTTATCATTCTTTTAATGTAATTTCTGAATTTGTGCTTAAAAATTAAATTTTAAAAAATGGAAATTCATATTCTAAATTCACTAAATAGCTCTCTTTAAATGCTTTAACAATCCATTCTTCTTTCACATTTCACACATTCTTCTTTCACAAAAATTTCATTTTTTATTGCTTTTTTAAAATTTAGTAGATAACATATATTTTTATTAATGTCACAAAAGCTGTAGGTCGTTAAAAAAAGCAATGACTGTTATCTCAGAATTTAAACCTGTAATTTAAAAATGAAATTCCTATAATAACTATTATTTTGATGGTCAACTTTGTTCACGAATCTAGAATCATGATGAATCTAGATTTTTTTTAGAGCAATACTAAAAAGGAACTATTTCGAGTTCGTTATTGTGCACGCAATCCAGTCTTTTCAATCATCCTTTTTACTTTTTGTTATGAAGATGCTCACCCATGCATGTTTGAATAAATAAATCGCACAACAATGGAAAACAATGGAAAACTGTTTTAGCTTTCATGTTGCTTAAAAATAGAACAATGAGATGTGATTTCTGTATATCACAAGATATGATAAACTCGAATGTAGCAAACGATAAATAAATATTTTTAAAAAATCTGGAATCTCTTAATTGATCATTGTTTATTTATTGGTTGCCAAACATGCCGAATTAATTCAATTTTTGAATCCATTGAACATTTTTCAGGTGAAAAATATTTAAAAGAGATTCGAATAGTAATCCAAAATATCATAGTCTGATAATTATTTAGGTTTGATTCGTTTATCTTTATTACTTTAAACTAGCTCTTAATCATGTAGCAGCGATAATGTATAATAAAAAAATTATTTATAATAAAAAATATAAAAATGAAATAAAAAAGAAAAAAATAATTGAAAGCATTGCCATAAAATATATTCTAAAATATTTTTCAATTCATTAAAATTAGGATAAAATGTACAGGTATTAAAATTTGATCTCACTGAAAGGCTAATTTTTTGAATTTTAAAATGGTTTAGAAACAGTTTTTGTACCATAATATTCCCTGTAATATATCATAATATAAGTTACTGAAAGAAAAAAAAGGTTAAAACTTTAATGAATTTTTATTTCAAAATCTAATAAAAATTTTGAAAAGTTCTTTTAGTAAACATTTATCACTCAAGAAATAATTATTTACGACAAATATTAGCTCTGTGACCAATGATTTGTCCTGTACTATGTTTTAAGCTATTTTTGTAATATGCATGGTGTAATTCACTGAGAGTATACCAGTTTATAGATTTAATATTGTAAATGAATGTCATTAAAACATCGTAAGGCAATGTGCGTTTATATATGAAATGGCATGCACAATTATGTTTCGCTTGAAATTTTGATGTAGCATTAATCATTTTATTTACAATAATCCTATGCAATATTTTTTTAATGAAATTCAGCTTAATAGGTAGCTGTTTTATGGCTCTATCACATATTTTCCCCTTCGAATGTCTTATTTTTATTTGCGTTTGGATATTCTTTGTTTTATTTGCTTAATCTATTTTCGAATTGCTTTTTTGTTTTCATGTCTAAAAATGAGAGCTCATTGTTTAGGAAAGCATTTAATTGATTACTTAACTGATGGAATCGAACAATCACTCTATAAAAATAGTGTTGACTTCAGACAAAAATAAACGAATTTTTTTTGAAAAACAGTTATTTAAAATATCCGGTTAATTACGTATAATTAATATTCGTAAAATTGAAACAAAGAATTATTTCCAGTTATGGTAAATTTTTTTGGTAGTAAGGAAATATCGAATGTTCAGTTAGAAAAAATTGGCAGCAATTTCTTCTATTTAAATGGTGTAAACTGTGTAAATGATTGATTTGAATGAAAGATTATTTTAGATGCGATTGTTCTTTTGTATTTTAATTTATCTTTGAATATTTCTATTTTTACTGTTCTTTAAGAATTTCTGAAAATATTACTTACTTAAAATGTTTTCCAATTTTTTTTAGAGTAAAATAATCTGAAAGTTTATTGTTTTGCAATGCATTTAACAGGTTATTTAACCACTTGTTTAATCAATTCAATTAGTCAATAGAATGCGACTGAAGTTCCAATTGAAAAACGGTTGGAGTTCTCGAAGATTTTAGTTTTTATAATAAACACAATGAATGCAAAAATATCGTGACGAAATAGCAATCCTAATGTGTATTCGAATGCAAACGATTATTTTAAGATTATCTGTCTTACTTCATTTTAGAAACGTTCTTAATAATTCTTTAGTAGTTCTTAACCTACTATTTGTTTAATTCATATTCGATATGAGGTACCAAAAAACGAAAACTTCGTTTCCTGCAGATAATTTATTTTACTAGTTTAAGAGGATGAAAAAATTATCGTACCTCGAATTCAAAATATTTAAGATAAAACTGTGCCAATAAATCTATTTTAATATTAAAAAAAACACAATGAAATTAATCGTAAAAAAAGTATTCCACTCTAAAAATTGAATTGCTGTTGGTCTAAGAATTCAATTTACCAATCCAATTGTCTGGTAAAATCCAACATTAATTTAACCATAAATTTGATGGTTAAATTAATGTTGGATAAATTTTAGCTTTAAGAATGTTTTTCAAAACGTTTTACTGCAGAAACAAATTATTAAAGTTTTATTCAAACAATATCATTTTTTTTTCTACAAATTGGGAGTTTTTTCAAAGCCGTATAGAAAATCGTTTGACATTATTGTTTGATCGTTTGCATTCAAATGAAAGGAAATGCTTAAGATAACTATATTCGACATAGTTATCAAGTTTGTTAAGCCCTTGTTGGTAAATATGTTCATGAAAATTGTACTATGTAATATTATGTGCAGAGGATCATATAAGTATATGATCTCAGTGAACTAATGTGGTTACCCAGCTGCGCTTTGCTGCATCAGTATAAACGAATTTTTAGCTAAGCCTATTTCCTAAGCGAAGCATTTACTTTTATTGTAAGCGTCTAATGCTTCTTGTGTCATATAGTATTAAATTTTTCTATTATTTTTTTATTGCTGTTCTTGAATAGTGGAGATCAATAAAGGCTTGAAATTACTGACGATTATAAAAAAAAATATTTTATTATTTTGTTCCGTGTTCAAATTGAATACAAGAAAGAAATTAATAAACGAAATAAATAGTTAAAAATAGCAGATCCATTGTGGAAACTAAGCCTAGAATGTTTTGCCTTTCAAAAATACTGAAATTTAGAAAATTGTAAATTTAATGTATTTAAGAAGATTTCTTAAAGAATTCTTTGAGCTTTATACTACAGCAAGAAAAAATTTCTTCATGAAATATCAGAATAGAATCAATTCGTGCTCCCCTGACCCACATTTGGTGCGCTGATTCGATTTAATTTTGAACTTCAGTGAACATCTTAAAAGAACTGGTGGAAATGTTCTCCCCTCGACTAACACAATATAGTGCACTGAAATTTTATTCAGACAGCATTGTAATGTTTTCAAATATTTAGAAAAAAATCGTTTTCATTTTCCTTCTATTAGAAACAATTATTTCAAATTATATTTTATCTTTATAAATTGAATTTTGTGAGAATCTTCAGCTCATATTTGTTTAAAGGCATCGAAATTATGATCATTAGTTCTATGGGATAGCGATATCTGGAAAATGAAAAAGAATAATTCCTTTTTTGAACATACGGATTAGAAAAAAAATCGTTTGCAATTTCTAGATGTTATTAGTTTATTTGTAATATAATTCGAGATATTTGTGATTTGAGATATCTGTGATTTGATCGATCTATAAGTGGTCGATATAATTTAGGTTATTTATAATTTCATTAATTCATCGGTGGGCGATATAATTTGGGATACCTGCGACTTACCAAAAATTTCCGATAGAAATTCACATTTGAAATATCTGTAATTCGACACAATCGTAATTAAAAATATCTATAATTTGTGATATCTATGATTTGATTCATTCATCGGTGGCTGATATTCTATTCTTTTCTCCTTTTAGGTTGTAGCAACAATAATAAATGGCACCAAATGTAGTGTCGTCTACGCTGCCGGAGGAACACCACGAACCCCAACAGGAAACAAAGCCTTTAGAGCCTGTCCAAATAGTCTGGCGAAATGTCCTGCTCTTCATAGCACTTCATGCTGCTGCACTCTATGGGTTATACCTGGTCATACTGAATGCCACACTAGCGTCATGGTTTTACGGTAAGTTGTGTCATATCTTCATATTTGAAATTTATATGTCTTTTACTCGATTTCAGTAGTCAAATAGATGGCACAGTAAAAGCTGCATCCTATATATTGCATCAATACGCCAAGCTTAGAGATCAGCAACCTGTGGTTCTTTTCAATACGTAACTGCTGTTTCTCTTTCAACATGCAATGAAATAGGACTAGAATTTCCTACAATTTCATCATACACAAACCTATAACCCAAGTATCGTCATAATCAAAAATTTCTATTGAAATTCGGGCAACATCATTAGATCCTGAATGTGAACTTTCTGATTATTTTTCGATAGTAAATTGAAAATCCTTCAGTTTTCTTTTTTCTATTCCTCATAATTTCTCTAATACACACTCTTTTTCAAATAAATTTTCCTGCAATTCAGAAACTTCCATCTGGTGTTTCTTTATCAACCTTTTTTTACAAAACCTTGATTTTTTTTTATTAACAATTTTGAAACAATTTTATCATAGTATTTTAATTTTACCTATATTTAAATCAAAAAACTCTTCACGAGTTTATTCTGATTCTATTTCCTTTTCTTTTGCTTTTTTATCAATTTGATATTATCATCTAATAATTGCAGCGCAATCTTTCGAGGCAATATTCTAAAGATTTAAAGATATCTTCTCAAGTAAACATATTTGCTTTTGGAGCTCTTTTCTTCTTATCGTAACAAAGGCTAATGTGTGTATTGTTGGTGCTGTAAAAGTCAGATTGTTTAACATAAAGCTATGAAATTTGGAACAAATATATTTTTTGAAGATAAAAATGTGCACCCGTAGTGTCTTTTTTTTTTTTTTTTTTTTTTTTTTAAGAACTAAGCGAGATTTTAGATTTTTTTCCACGACAACTTTTAAAAATGTTATTGCACAAAAATGATTTTCCATCATATTAAAAATTTAAAAAAAATTCTTTTTAAAAAAATTATATCAGTTTAATTGTCGAACAGTTTTGTTCCTGAATTCCAGCAACTAATTTCAAAAGTTATTTTTCGATTAACCTGAACATTATATTTAACTATCGAAATGAAATTCGAAAGGTTGTTCGAATATTTTCAAGCATATATTCAAAATATTTTTTCAAGTGTCAATTTTTTACACTCTTTACAATCATGTCAAAGGAAAAAAGTCTAAAATACATACTCTATTGCTCATTGTACGATGAAACTAAATACAAAAGATGCAATATTGTGAAAGTGTACAAAAAACAAGGGAAAATATTACATCCGCTGGTTTCATAAATTTTTAAAACTCTTGACCCTTCAGCTGATGGATTGATTTCAAAAGGGTGATATATTTCATAAGACAGATATTAATTTTATATAGAAAACACAATAAATAATTAATATACATAAATACATAAAAAATTATCAGTGTGCAAGTAATGTTAATATCACGAACTACTATATTAAATGAAAATTTAAATATGATTTGTACTCAACCTAACCTTATTTAGTGCTCTGGGAATAATGGTAGGGATTAATGTCCATTAAATCTCTTATGTATGACTTAATGTTCATAATTTTATCAATAAAGTAATTTTAAACACCAAACGGACATTAAAGCCATGTTATTTTTATAATTTTATATATGTTCTCTTTATTATGCGTTTAAATATTTATAATGGTGTCGAGTTCCATGACATCATAATTACATTGAAAACGTAGCCGTCCGATATAATCTATCTTCAGATTGCATGTTGTCTTTAGCGACTATATAATTTTAATTTCTCATTCCTCGTGTAAACTGCGAGGATGAAAACGGAAACTTTCTTTCTTCGTTAATTAAGTTTGGTAACAGAAAAAAAAAAATCTTCCGATTCAATATTTGATGGAACAAAGAAAACTGTTTGAATTTCTTTGAAACAATTAAAACTGTTGTTGAAAATTATGCAAAAAATATTATAAAAAAATTCTCAATATTCAAGTTAGGAAAAACATTTCACGTCAATTAAGTACTGTTAGAAAAATATTTTTTTTTTTTAGTTTTATAATTGCTAAAAATAAATTTTATGCAAAAATAGTTCCAGAAAGTGCCGAAGCATAATGGCAAAATCTCACAAAACTTTAATTAATTAAAATTAAAAAAAAATTCATATCTGTGCTTATTCCCACCTTCCAAAGTATATTAGTTAAACAATCTAGATGTCCCACAGTCACACGTACGCATTCTTTAATTTTAACAGTGATATACCAACTAACTGTTACGATTTATACCCTAATTAATTAAAGGTATTCTAACAAATTAATCAATGCATTTTCTATGATATATATAGAAATATCATTCACTTGATTCGAAACCTTTCGTGTTATTTTATTACTCTTTTTAAGTGAAGGGCAATAAATTTCAAACGCCATTAACCATTTCCTGATATCAAAAACTATTACTGGTTTATTAATAGTTGGATTCCAGGAAGTTGGAGTTCCCACAGAGATCCACCGAACACTTTTAAACATTTATTTCTGGCTCTTCGAGTTTGGCTGTTGCATTTTAATCTATCACTGGAATGTTCATCAGTATTTTTCACCCTCCACAATAAGGAACGTCTGGCACTAATAACCTTTTTTTCCATCAAGAGTCATTCGTCTGTAAATATTCTTAAAATCAATCAACCGAAACCGTCGCTTATCTTCATTATTTCACCAGTAGGGCCACAGCGGAAGTTTATTAAATACGCAGGTGGTTATTTGTGGAAACAAATGGATCAGCTTTTTATAGTTTCAATATAGCCTGAATGTTGTCTGCCGGTTTTACGCAATTTCATAAATGATTGTTCTTTTTTCGGTACATATTTTAATCTTCGTATTTTATAAATATAGATTATTGTCTGTTTCTTGTAAAGTGCATGATTTCTCAGCCATCATGAGTATTGACCTATCGACTTCCTCGCACAAGTAAACAGTCCGCTGCTGTCTGCTTAAATCCTTTTAATCCTAAGATCATTCGAGTTCAGATATTTTAGAATGCCCGCGTTTCTGTATCAAAGCTAAGAAAAATTCTTCACCTCGCCCAGAAACAATTCGCATTCTTAAGGCGTTGATATATGAAAGAACACCTTCACTTAGATAATGGCTATTCAACGAACATATGCTTGGATATTCTTTGATAATATTCAGAAAACTTCCCTATTCTTTCAAAATTTATTTGGGTGAGCTTCTCTAACTGATAAAGCACGTGCCCCAGGTAATCAATCACTAATACTTAACGAAAAGGGTATGAAATTTCGCAGTGATATCCAGACTTACTAGCCGCCCACCATACTTTCATTGAGTGGGTGTTGGGACCTTTCAATATTGATAAAGTTAATCTGCCACGCTCATGTATGAAGTAGACAAAGAGAAAATATTGCAATTGGCAAAAAAATACAAATTCGAAATTTTGATGAATTTCCTCGTTTTGGACCTCTCCGACTTCGAAAAACAAATTTTTTGAAATTATATCTATATGCGAATACGTTAACTCAAATACACTTTGAGCTAGAGAAACGAAATTTGGTAGGTGGAACGTTACATCAAAAATGTAGATTTTTGACACATTTTGAGGCAAATCCACTTTGGGAAAAAAGTTTGTCTGTCCTAGTACAAGTGAATACGATAATTACAAAACAGAATAATAAAATTTGGTACACAAATTTAACATCTAAAATGTTGATTTTTTTTCCTTCCAAATTTTGAACTAAATCTGACAAGGGTTTGAGCATCTGTCGGTCAGTACTTTTGTTTGCTTGTATACATAATAAGTCATAAATGCAATGAACTTAAATAAGTGAATTTTTTAATTTTTTTTCTTGTAATTGCAATCATAGTTTTCTATCAAATTTTGGATTTATTTGGTAGAAAAAAAATATCTAAATTGCATACTCGACTTTCATCATTTCTTAACCATACAATTCTCATGTGCATAACTCTGAAAATAAAAATTAATTAATTAAATTAATTAACCATTTTTGACATTTGCGGGCTTTCTCACATTTTTATGCTTGAGTGAGAGGATAACACTTTTGATAAAAATTACACGATAAAGTTTTGGAGAAATCACTCCCTCTTGTTTCTAAATGAATCTCCATAATCTAGAGCTTTCTTTAATCCGGCCGTTCTCTGGTCTATTATTTACCGGATAATTGAGGCATTTCTGTAATTTGACATTGTTTCGTTTTCTCTTCACAGGTATATTTTTATGTTACTTGACTGGTCTGGGTGTAACGGCAGGAGCTCACAGGCTATGGACCCACAAAGCTTACAAAGCGAAACTCCCTCTAAGGATATTTTTAGCTTTCTGCAACTGCATGGCACTGCAGGTAATGATATCTTTTCACGTTTTGTTTTCTTTGATGAACGAATTACAGACGGCAGAAATGAGCTCTTTTTTATTATGGTATTTTAAAGAAATGTTTGATTATTGTACATCAGCAAAACAATAGACGGTTTTATAAATATCATCAAATCATAGTCACAATAACACAAAATAAAATCATGAAAACGAAGTAAGCACAATAATATAAATAAATAATAAAACAGCAGACGATAAAAATAAAAAAGAATAACTGAAAATACAGACGCACTAAAAAGAGAGGTAAAGAAATTAGATTATTTCCAGTAAATGATGCCATTGAAACTTTAAAATACAGGATGGTTATAATTAAACTTACCCTATGAACAGCATCCTATAACGCAAACGGGTGAACACGAGGGCTAGGAATTTTAGCTTAAATTCTTAAACTTTTTTTGGCAAAAACAATTTTTTTTCAAAAAAAAAAAAAAAAAAAAAAACTGAAAGTTTAATAAATTATATAAAAAATGAGAAACAAATGTTTGTTAAACCGACGGTTTTTTCCCCCTTTATCAGTAATATACTGATTTTTTTTTCTCTATGTGAATATCAATACATGAAAAATGAACCAAAGCGACATATATATTAAATATATTCCATATTAAATTTTAAAATTTAAAGCTCCAGATGCATTGAGTCACCATTTGAGTGTCTATGTACCAAATCCCATGTTTGAAAATGGGATAAATTTGTCTGAGCACCGCTTGGCACACATACATAAGTTCTTTTATAACGACACTCATTAAACGGTCAGTCAACATACAGAAGTGTATCGAATTGAAACAGGAACCTCTTATTCCTCAAGAGTTCAGTTTTGATTGCAAACTGGACTTTATACATACTATATGATGTAGACCATAAATCTCGAAACTACCTAAAACTAGTATAACCAAATACTTATTTTAATAGATTTTCTATTTCTCAATAAATATTATTCAAATATTTAAGACATTTTAATCTGTAGCTTATGTTGCCTTGTCTGAAATAAAATGCTGTCTGAGCTTACAGTTTCTTAGCTCTTCACCACATTAATTTTGATATTTTGCACATACAGCAAAATTCATCAATACAATGACTTTTTAGTACATAATCATTACATTTATTTGGCTTCGAGTTGTTTATCTCAAAGTTAATCAATTTTTTTTTTTATCATTCTTCAAAATTATAACATATGAGAAAATTATCTTTTTGCAATTGTAAAAATAAATTGTGGTAAATTCTAAATAATCGTCTGATGCATACGATCATTTTAATTGAAAATAAGCTTGCAGACGATAAGATAAATTTTTTGTAACGTAGTATTTTATATACAAATACATTTTGTTTAAAAATGAAATTTATACATTTTTTAAAATATAGACATGAATATATTTTTGTTCCGAGTAAAGCCAGTATATCAACTATTTATTCATAAAATATATATATCCGCTTTCTTTTTATTATTCTATATTATTCGCTAAAATATAGAAAACAATTTCTGACTGGAAATTAAGACAAAAATGCACGAGAAACCAAAAACAATACAAGATAAAAAATCAAGCCATTAAGAATAATTTACGATATTGAAAATAATTAAGTAATTAATTAATTGATTGATAAGATCGAGAAGGTTCCAAAATATTCATTATGAAGGAAAATATCTAAAGTGATAAATATTCCATTTTGTTTAGAATATATCCATAACATTTTCAAAAAATTTTGTCTTTAAGATTTTTTATTTAAAGAATTATTTTGGTATTGACAATGAAATCTTATCTTATTTTTATTAGAATGACCTGTATGAGTGGGCCCGTGACCACCGAGTCCATCATAAATTCGCAGAGACCAACGCTGACCCTCATAATGTGAATAGAGGATTCTTCTTCGCCCATATGGGGTGGTTAATGGCCAAAAAGCAGAAAGACGTCATAGAAAAAGGAAAGACAGTAGATATCAGTGACGTTTGGGCGGATCCAGTGGTCAGATTCCAACACAGGTATAAAAACGTATATCTATATCTATCTATGTGTTTGATAGTAAGTTTTTTTTTTAATACAAATCTACAATTTTCTACCGAACTTGTTGATATTTGGAAAACATGTTCGTCTAGAAATTAAAATATGAGGTTATTAAAAATTAAGCAAGTTTTGGAAGCTTTTTCAACTGTTTCTTCTGTAAATATTAATTTACAAAAATGATTTTTACACTATCTTTTTTTTTAAATAATTTTTTTTAATGATAACAATTTCATTAACAAATTAATTTTTTCTTCGAAATTTAATTCATTAATATTTTTTTAATAATTTCATTTCATTAATTTTTTCTTCTAAATTTAATAATTTTTATAATTTCTATTTGATAGTTAGTTTGTAACAGTGTTTTTATTGTTATATTGAAATTCAAATGAATTTTAGTGTTTTATGAAGGCATTCTTTCTTGTGCCTTCACCAATGAAAAGTTAGAATAATAATAAAAAAAAATCTCTTCGTGAACATGAATTCTAAAGTAGCATTATCATTTTTATATTAGGAAATACCATTAGTAGTATACTCTAAATATTTTGTAGTATTATTTTTTTTATAGCTAATTGCCACTTAAAAGCAAATAATTGCTATTTTAATTGTTTTTACTATTTCTATTTTACTATCGTCAAAAAAAAAAAAAAATCCGAACTCGAGATTTTGACGAATTTCCACGTTTTAGATCTCCATGAGTTTGAAAAACACATTTCAAAAATATGTTTCGTCTCTCTGCCTGTGGCAAAGATAACACAAAAACCACTTTGAGCTAGATGGTTGAAATTTAGTATCCAATCTTTACAGCAAATTGTCAGATATCTGTCAAATTTTAAGTAAAATCTGCTCAGAGGAAAGCCGTCTGCCCGATTGTTCGAGTATAAATTAACACAATAACAACAAAGCGAAGAGAGACAGATAGATAAATTACGGTACACAAATTTAACATCTATAGTGTAGACTCCTGTCAACTTTTGAGTCAGATCCAACTACGTGTTGACTGTCTGTCAGTCTGTCCTTTCAGACACATGTAATCGCAGCAGTTCAAAAATGCAATGGTTTAAATATATCAAATTTAGTACGGGATTTTGTGATTACAAGTGCAGTTTTGTGTCTAATTTTAATTTCAATCAGTTTAGAAAGACGTGTCTAAAATACAAATTCGATTTTCGAACACTTTTATCCTATGCCAGGGATTAATCGCCAAATAACTCGCCAAAGATAACGAGACAGCTTCAATAAAAATGCTGAATTCATGACATAAGTAAATATTTCGTAACTATAGTACGCCAGTGCCATATAAGTCGCTCTCTGGCATGAGAAGTTTATTAGAGGATATGCGAGAAAGTTGTGGGGAGAAGACTCACGCTGGTTTGTATTAATTTCCCTTTGCTTTGTAGGGGTAGAATATATATATATATATATATATATATATATATATATATATATATATATATATATATATATATATATATATATATATATATATATATATATATATATATATATATATAATAGAATTATAATTTGCACGCGCAGTTGTTGATAGTAGAATAGGTTAATTGAATTCATATTTTTAGTCTTATTAACTAAACAAGGATTAATCGCTTTAAAGTTTTAAAGTCGCTGAAGTTTTAAAGAAATGCATTTTAACAATCATGAAAGTAAATATTCTGCTAAAATAAGCTGATCGCCAAAGGCGTCTAGTTATTATCTGAAAGCAAATAATTATTTTAATTGCTATTTTAAGCAGTTAAAAATGTTGCTCGGAAGAAAAAAAAAAAACCCTGTATGAACCGAAAATTTTTCAGTGTATTTTTATTTTTAAGTGGGCACAACAGGAGGGCGGATCAAAGGTTAAAGATACAGTTTCACTTCAGTGGCCATGTTATTTCCTTGAATTGCTCATGTACTTCTACATCACAGCGTATTCATTTTGAGCTCATTGTGATTTTAAGCTATAGCGTTAACACTCGCACCAGCAGACAAATCAATACACAATCATTCTAAAGATGGATGGTAAAATATTGATAGTAAATATCATTCAGTCCTACCGTTTTAGCCATGAAACATTCACTACATTTCATCTGTTAACTAGCTGCGCTTTTGAGTTATCGTATACCCATAAGACTTTCAGTTGATGGATTTCATCCAAGTTTGATAAAAATCTTCCATTGAGGTTTTCAGGCCGCATTTCCAAATTTCATTCTTCTAGTTTGTTCCGTTTTTGAGTTATAATGCTCATAGACAATCATAATTCCAATAATAGTTCGTCCTGAATTTGTGAATCTAAAACATAAATATGGGTCAAATTCTTGAAGTCGAATTATTTGACAATTACAATATTTTCTCTTTCTGTTTGTCTTTCTTCATTATGTTATGAAAATCTTTAACTACAAAACAAATAAATACATCATAGCTGTTTCCGGTTATTTAATTTTTCATCTACATTAAAATTAGTGGCCTCTACCGACCAGTTGATTCACCGGAAATATTGATTAGGTTTAATTTCAATTAAATCTCTTAACATAATTCGATGTTTGTGATTCTCCATACAAAATATTTTTAAGTATAAAAATGTAATAGATATTAAAGTCGTGGTATTTTAATAACCTCACACATGTTCTGTTTATTATGAACATGAACCCTCCTGATGAAGTCATTTAATATAATAGTGCCATTAAAAACTTTTCTGGATAATCTATTTCAAGTGACGCATCGTTATTCGCCGTCATATCATTTCGGTTTCTTATTCTTCAATTAAACTACTCGAATAATAAGAAGCAGAATAATAAGCTTTCAACAGTTTCAGAATCACGCGATTAAATATTTAAAAAAAATTAAATGGTTTGAATTTCCTTGCAACATCAAAACCTATTGTTAAAAACGTTCAAACTTTAAAAAAAGTGTCAAAATTCATGGGGGAAGAGTGACACGGCAAATAAATTGATATCATTAAAAAGTTTTTTTTTTTTTTTTTTAATTTTAAAAGAATGTAAAAATTATTTTTGTGCGATAATATTTTTTATTATTATAGTGGAAAAACATCAAAATTTCAAACTTCGCTTGATTTCTAACTCATTAAAAATTTGAAAAATTCACTTCTAAGTGCATGTTCTCACCTTTTAAAGTATATGCGAGTCGGATTTAGCAGTTCTATGTCTAATAACTTGACTTGTAGAGCGCCGATACACATACAAGTCGAGCTTTCTACATATAGATATAGATATGCTTCCTTCTTTAAAAATAGATTACAATACCTTATTTATAAGTAACAGACCGTCTTAATTGTAAAAAAATTCCTCAAAGTTAGCTGGAAAGCAAAGGTAGATTCCTTTACATATATGTTACTATCTCGCAACATAAATTGTTGATAGAAAGAGTGAAGATTAGGGCTTGAAAATAACTTTTCAGCCTCTAACTTCTAAGATATTACAGTTATCGAAAAACTTCAAATACAAAAGTTGTTAGTCTTAATGAGGTGCTCATTTGGCTAATTGGATTTATTTTTCTATCTTCAATATTAAGAAAGTTATAGCGAAATGAAAATTTCGACCCCTCCCCATCATTTCCACCCCTTTTGAATTAGATAGCTTATTTACGAACTCATCCGAGGTTTTAACATTTCTTACATATTCCAAGCCGGTTAAAATCCAAACAAAATTACTCTAGTTATTCTGTTCACAAGGTAACATGGACAAAGCATTACAAGGATATTACATATAATAAATAACTTTCCAACTAAGGGTGGTTTGGAGTCCTAGAGACGATGATCGATGAAGAACTGAAAATTTCCCGAAGTCTTGTCAAGAGAACCATTGCATTAAGTAATCTTCCTATATGAATCTACCAAAAAATTCATAGCAGTTCCCGATTACTTAATTTTTCATCTTATTAATATAGAATTGTTAAAAAGTATCCAATACCAATCATCCTCTACTAATAATACCGATAACAGGAATCTAAATGGTTCATCTATTTTTATTCATACCATTCGGCATACAAAGGTATTTTTAAGTTGTTTCCAGAAGCGGAAACTAGTAGCTGGCTTTGACATTCCATTAAATCGTTCTGAAACATTAAATGATTCAACTAACAATGAATAGCATAAAGGAGCTACACCTTCAACATAAATTGTCCTAACTTAGAAGTTGCGCTAAAAACAATATTGACGCAAAAGCGGAACAAATTAGATCGTTTTTACAATCCATGCTTTGGTGAACAGGAAAAACGTCAATGTTTTCGATCTATTAATTGCAGAGGAAATCTTCTGGAAACGTTTGCTTCGGCGCTACAGTTCGTTAATCTCATTGTTAAGAAGTGTGAAGAAAAAGCTTCTACAAGCTTTTACCTTGGAAGATGAAAGTAGCTTCCGCTGATCTTAAAACGGTTAAGATGAATTTATAGACAATTCTAATTTAAGAATTATACTCCATCGAAAAAGGCCTTCTATGTATTTAAATAATCGTCGAATATAGGTGACAGAAAGAAAAGAGTGACAACTTTACTTCTCTTTAAATTAAACCCTTTCGAGACGGGATGTCTCTGCTCTAGACGTTCGTTCGGGACGGAGTATACGCGAAAGGAATCATCCTATAAGACGGGGAGTTTTGCGTCTTTAAACTTTATTTATTTATTTTCAAAGTTGAGCTTAAGTCCTAACATCGTAATTTTTGGGGCCTATTTAGATTATTATACTTTACATATACTTACATATACTATACATATACTTTAAAATCGGCATTTAGTAACCCTTTTATTTTAATTTAAATTAAAATATATTTTAAAAAATCATTTATGATGTGAAACAATTTTCAGAAGTCTCATTCAAATTATTCTGAAGTTTTAATGGACACAATGCATTAATAAACTTTTAAAATGAATATTAAAAAAAATTCGAAAGTACAATACAAAATGAGTAGAAGGCAGGCACGCAATGAGCTCAGATTCTGAAAAAATATCCGTATCAGAATCACTCAAAATCTCGATGTGGAACAGATGACTCAAAATCTCGATCTCATCTGTGCCATTAATTGCCTTATTCATAATGCTAGAATTAAAGACGATTTTTTAAAAGAATTTGAAATAGACTGTAGATGCACAAAAAGCTGAAACTCTGATAAATATCCATTCATCAGATGATGACCTTTTGACATCAGCCAGAGAGACAGATGCTTCATTATTTTCTCCGGTAAGGTAGTGAGCATAGTTTTTTTTTTTTTTTCCATCTTTTTTGTGGCAAACCTGATCTCCTG